>NC_041221.1:109259330-109381350 GCF_002837175.3 Physeter macrocephalus
CTTTTTCTTGATGAGTCTAGCTAAAGGTTTATCAATTTTGTTTATCTTCTCAAAGAAACAGCTTTTAGTTTTATTGATCTTTGCTATTGTTTTCTTTGTTTCCATTTCATTTATTTCTGCTCTGATCTTTATGTATTCTTTCCTTCTGCTAACTTTGGGTTTTGTTTGTTCTTCTTTCTCTAGTTCCTTTAGATGTAAGGTTAGGTTGTTTACTTGAGATTCTTCTTGTTTCTTGAGGTAGAGAATTTTTAAAAACCTTTAATTTCTGCCATTGCTACCCTGTGTCTGTGAATTTGTGGGCTGAATTAACCAATCACTGCTTCTCTTATGTGGAAATGAGAATGTTATCTTTAGGATATAATGCTTGAAAGTGGAGCTGGACTTATGCCCCAGGGAGCTGAATTGGTACCCATTATTATAATTTAGACTGCTTCCTGTCCCATCAGTGAGGTGGGGGTGGACTTCAGTCCACAGAACCACCTTCTAGAGAATTCTTGCTGCACACCTGTCACACAGTTTTTAATGCTCCCCCTGCCTTCCCACTCCTAACCCATTAGTTTTGTTCTCTTAGCCTTGGAGTGGAGTTAGAACATGTGGCAGCCTCCCTGGATGGTACCTAGAACTATATTGCTGTTTTGAGTCTCTTTAGTTCATACTTCAGTTCTTTTCTTTGCTTAAACATTTCTGTGTCTTGAGACTTTACTGAAAAAAGGTTTTTTACTCTTGGCTATCCCTAAAACTTTATGGGCTTTCTAGTTCTTTCTAGTGTTTATTTTCATTATCTAAAGACAATTGGAAAGCATTTTTGAAAATAGAAACAGGTGCCTGGTAATTTGTTTCCTTCCTGTTAAAGAACTTATTAAGTTTATCTACTAAATTTCCTGGCAGAATCAAAGCATAGACTCTGTAAAACTCATCAACATAATAGGCAAAAAAAATCTTGTAATAACGTGAACTTATTTAAAAACCAATATGCAAGTGGACAACCTAGGGAAATAAGTTGACACCAACAGGGACTTTAACCCTTCCTATCTCAGTGCTACAATCTCCAGGTAAGACTGATGGTCTGCTTTTGTTTTTTGTTTTTTTTTTCTGGATTGGGTCATTGCTGACAACATTGCTGATGACATTCAGGATCGTAATTCAGTGTTGTTAAACAACCACACAGTATACTTATGTTTGGTAAGAATTAAGAAGATAATGAGAAATAGAAGGAAGGAAAAGATGAATAAAAGGGAAGAAAGGTAAGAAGAGAAAAGGACTGAGAAGGAAAGGAGAGCTCAGAGGAAAGAGAGAGAAAAGAGGCAGGAGCAGAGGAAGGAAATGGTGAAGAGAAAGAAGGAAAAATATCAGAAACTGTATTCTTACCTAGTTCCAGATGCAGATTTATCTTCTCATTAGCCTAGGCTGCCTTGCATAATTTCCAGAACTAAAAGAATTGTCCTGTTTTATGATATAATCCCCAACTGTATCCGTGGCTAGCCTTTTTGGCTTTAAACAAGGAAAGTTGGCATAGTATTTTAGGATCTTTGTCATTCTTCACAAGAGAGCCTGATTTGGAGATGTATAGGGTCCAAGCAGTTATTTCAGATCAAAGTAATTTTATTGCTGAACTTTGGGATGTATGTTGTGTTAAAACAGGGTTGGGTCATATATCTGATTAGTTGGAATGATCTGGCTCATTCAAACAGGCAAAGCTGTGTGTCCTACACGTTGGACTGTTTTGAGTGTAGTTGTTTGAGAAATATGTTGAATTGACCGGGAGCAGGGAGTAGGACGTATACTCTCAAGCCTCAGGATTAGTAGCTCTGTGGTTTTGGGCAATTCACCTAACCTCCCTGGTTCAATTGAGCATGCATACGTGACCAAGTTGAGTTAGTTCCCTTCAACTTGAATATTACACAATTGAATGATTTAAGACATTTCTTGAGATTCCTTCCATGTCTTGTTTGAGGAGGTGTAGGTCATATGAACACAGGAACTATGTGTTGTCCTAAAAAATGTGGTGGTTAAGAGCACAGGGTCTAGAAAGTCTAATTTAAATAATCCCAGCTCTGTCATTTAACTTCAGGCAACCTTAATCCTTATTCTAACCTTAATCTTTGAGTATTAAAAGAAAAATAATATTATGTAACTAATCCTAGCTCAAAATCAACTGTCAGAAGGGTAAGAATAAACTGGCTCTCCGTGGACCATGTCCAGTCAAATGAAGAGCGCCCTCCCTCCATTTACACAGAGATTCTGCTGCAATTGCTACAACGTAGCAGCTGTCCTCACCAAAGGCACCTTTATTTTGTTATTGTGAAATCCAAGAAGGAGTTTTTTTGTCCTTGTCTTCTTCTACCACAGTCCGCTACTTCCTCTTTCTTGAAAATATTCCCTTGATTTCTGAAACACTGCTCTTCCCAGTCTTCCTTCCAGCCTCTCAGGTCATCCCTTCTCTATTAATTTTAGTCTCTTTTCTATAAATGCCCCCCCACAAATGTTGGTGTGTTTTGTTTTGGGGTTCTTTCCTAGGAATTCTTATCACTCTATATACTTGCCTTAGAAGATCTCACTTCGGCTCAGGGATCTGCTAACTATGTCTTCAGTCCACACCTTTTTCTTTTGAACCTTTTGTCCACTGCCTAGATACCTAACATCCTATAAACACAAATACAAAATAGCACGCATCATTTCCTGTCTTAGTTCAGGCTGCTGTAACAAATCACCATAGACTGGGTAGCTTAAACAACAAATATTTATTTCTCACAGTTCTCGAGGGAGGGAAGACCAATATTAAGGTACCAGCAGATCCAGTGTCTGGTGAGAGCCTGCTTCCTGGCTTGTAGATAGCTGTCTTCTTATTGTATTCTCACATGGCAGAGAGCAGAGAGAAACAAGCTCTCTTGGGACTCTTATAGGGGCACTAGTCCCATTTACGAGGGCTTTACCCTTATGACCTCATCTAATTATCTAATTATCCTAATTATCTCCCAAAGGCCCTACCTCCTAATACCATTACATTGAGGGCTAGCGTTTCATTGTATGAATTTTAAGGAGACACATTCAGTCTATGACATTCCCAATGAACACGTGCCCCTCTCTTTTATTCCTTTCCCAGTAAATTCTCCCAGCAGCCCAGACAGAAACCTGAAATTCATCTGTGACTTCTCCATCCCCAGGTCCTATCATTTCTAACTCTTTAAAATGTGTCAGGTGTGTTTACTCTCCCTTTCCACGACTTCTGCTTCTTGCCTAAATTTTTTCACCAGCCTCCGAAATGACCTGCTTGTCCACAGTACTTTCATTTTCCAACACATCCCCCATTTGAAAGATCATTTTTACCTCGGAATGCAAATCCATTCTGTCAATACCTTTCTGAGAATACAGGGTCCTTCATGATTCGAGCACTGTGACCCAGCCAAGCCCATTCCTCAGCAGTCCCCTCTCCTACCACATTCCATGCTCCAACCCAATAACTACCTGGGATCCCACAATGAAGCCTATCTGTGAATGCCACTCAGCTGTTGCTCAGGTTTTTTCCTCTGCCCAAGAGGACTTTCTGTTCCTCAACCTTGTAATTAACTCCAGTTTATCTTTATAATGAGGTAAAGTATGTAAAGAATGATTTTCTCTGAGAAGACTTCCCTGAACTCTACCCCAACTCCTTGCTGAACTACTGCGCTCCTCTTTTTCATGGAACATCTCAAATACTATTTATTTATTATTTAAAATTTTAAAAATTTCATCAAGGTTATACAAACATATGATTTAAACAAATAGTTTCACAAGTTTGAGAAATAACGTCGTACTGTCTAAATTTAACTATTTTCAACTCTTATGGCTTCCTCTTTTAATTCTAACTCATATCTCCAAATGACAATATTTTACTGTTTATACTGCTATTTCTTAATTTTTCAGTCTTCTCTCTGTGGAAAATAAGAATTTAATTTTTTTTTCTGCTCTCTCCACAGCCCACCAAACAAAGACACACACACGCACACACACACACACACACACACACACACACACACACACCTTCCACAATCCTTCTGATATAGATATTACACAGTGGTAATATATGACTCACAGTTGAGCAATATAGTGTACTATGACTACATTTCTTGTATAACTTTTTGTTTTCCTTGGAGAAGATAATAAATGTTTTATTTTCTTGTCTCCTTAGTTTTCTACGTAGCTATCATTAAATCATCTGTACACTCCCTACCTACCTTAAAAAAATTTCTGTCAACATTTTAAACTTAATAGACATTTCTGTGAATTTCATCTCCTTTTACTCCCCTCTCCTAGAGCCCACTATGCTCTGGCCAAAATCCGAAATGATTTCTCTCTCAGCCAAGAGGTCAGCTGTCGCTCTAGGTTCACCATCATTCTGTGGATTCCCTTTCCCTCTCATTGTTTTGGATTCTCTATTTTATGTATCCCATGTTTTCTACTTTCTTAGTTTATTTTCTTTTAATGAACATCTCCTTTCAAAGCTTCCTAAGAAAGGGCGAGTATGGAGATATTCCTGTGAGACCTTGAAAGTTTGAAAATGTCTTTATTCCACTCTTTTTTTTAAGGTGTAAAAGTGAATATTTATTTAGAATGAGAAAGAAAATCTCCACAAATACTGGCATATTTGAAATTGCCAGGCCCCTTTCCCCACTGGGATTTCTTTTTCCCTTTTATTTCCCTCTTTTTTATAAAATTTTTTTTTATTTTATTGAAGTATAGTTGATTTACAATATTATGTTACTTTCAGATGTACAGCATAGCAATTTGATATTTTTCTAGCTTATACTATATACAAAGTTATTGTAAAATATTGACCCTATTCCCTGGGCTGTATATTACATCCTTGTAATTTATGTATTTTCTACCTGGTTCTTTGTACCTCTTAATCCCCTTCACCTATTTGGCTTCTCCCTCCACCCCTCTCTCCTCTGGTAACCACTGGTTTGTTCTTTGTATCTGTGAATCTATTTCTGTTTTGTTATATTTGTTCATTTGTCTTAATTTTTAGATTCTAGATAGGAGTAAAAACATACAGTATTTGTCTTTCTCTGTCTGACTTATTTCACTAAGCATAATACCCTCCAGGTCCATTCGTATTGTTGCAAATGGCAAAATTTCATTCTTTTTTATGGCTAGTATTCCATTACGTGTGTGTGTATCTGTGTGTGTGTATATACATATATATATATATACACACATACACATAATATCTTCTTTAGCCATTCATCTGTTGATGGACACTTAGGTTTCTTCCATATCTTGATTATTGTAAATAATTCTATGAACATTGGGGTACATACACCTTTCGAATTAGCATTTTCATTTCTTTGGATAAATACTCAAGAGTGGAATTGCTGGATCATATGGTAGTTATATTTTAATTTTTTGAGGAACCTCCATACTGTTTTCCATAGTGGCTGTACCAATTTACATTCCTACTAACAGTGTACTAGGGTTTCCTTTTCTCCATATCCTTGCCAACACTTGTTATTTCTTGTCTTTTTGATAATAACCATTCTCACAGCTGTGAGGTGATGTTGTTTTGATTTGCATTTCACTAATAATTAGTGATGTAGAGTATCCTTTCAGGTGCCTGTTGGCCATATGTATGTCTTCTTTGGAAAAATGCCTATTCAGGTCCTCTGCCTATTTTTAATGGAGTTGTTGATTTTTTGATATTGAGTTGTATGAGTTCTTATTTTGGATTTTAGCCCCTTATTGGACATTGCAAATATTTTCTCCCACCCGGGTTGCCTTTTTGTTTTGTTGATGACTTCCTTTGCTGTGCGAAAGCTTTTAAATTTGATTAGGTCCCATTTGTTTTGTTCTACCCTTGATTTTAGATGTTTTGTTTTTCAATTAGTTGATGTTGCTTGATGTTTTTCAAATACTCTATATCCATGCTGATGTTTTCTTCTTGTTCATAAATTATTGAGAGGAGGGTTTAAAATCTCTAACTATTGTGGGTTTGTCTATTTCTTTTTCCAGTTTCATCTGTTTTTGCTTCTTGTATTAGGTGCACACACATTTAGGATTATTATGGCCTCTTGAAAAATTGATGCATTTTAGCTGTACTTTAATTCTTCTGTGTCTAATCTTATTAATTCTATCCAGTGAAACTTTTATTTCAGGTATTTTATTTTTCATCTCTAGTAGTTTTAAAGTATCTACTTTGAAAAATATCTTTCACTTCACGGACTTCCCTGGTGGTGCAGTGGTTAAGAATCCACATGCCAATGCAGGGGACATGGGTTTGATCCCTGGTCCAGGAAGATCCCACATGCCATGGAGCGACTAAGTCCGTGTACCACAACTACTGAGCCTGTGCGCTAGAGCCCACATGCCGCAGCTACTGAAGCCCGCTCATCTAGAGCCCGTGCTCCACAACAAGAGAAGCCACCACAGTGAGCAGCCCGCACACCACAACGAAGAGTAGCCACCACTCACCGCAACTAGAGAAAGCCTGCATGCAGCAATCAAGATCCAACCCAGCCAAAAAAGAACAAAACAAAGGAAAAAAAACACAAAACCAAAAAACAAAGCCAAAACAGAGTGCCAACTGAAGAATAAAGCAAAGAAACAAAACAAACTGACAAAAATGATTACAAAAAAAAAGGTAAAAAACACAGAACAACAGAACGGCAAAGTACAAATGGAAATATAAAAAAATGAAAAATATATTACAGAAAAAGAAGAAAAGAAAAAATGGGAAAAGAACACAGAGCAACAGGAAAGCAATGTAAAAATAGAAATATATAAAAAAATTAAAATAAGAAATAAAATAATAATAGGTTAAAAAACAAGATCCCAAAAGACTAAATAAAAATAATAATAATAAAACAACAACAGAAAAAAACAAAAACAAAAAACCAGAGCCAACAACAGAAAGAATCCAAACATAATAAAAGTAATAGTAATAATAATGTTTTCCTGGGGACTCAGCTGTCAACATCCTTGCCCCTGCTGTGAGCCGCAGCCCACCTCCGCCTCCCCACGAAGCCCCCCACTGCCTCTGGGATGGTCTCTGGACCTGCTGTGGGCCCTATGGGGACCCCTCAGACTCTGATCTGACCCACCTCCCACGTGTGCTGCCCCCAAAGTCCACAGCTGCCAGAGCTGGACCATTTTCATTTGCGGGAACACTCATTGTCTACTCAGATATTCCATAGACACAGGGTCTACCTAGCTTATTGCAGGGATTTAAAATGCAGCTTGTGCAGCTGATGGAAAGATTTTTGATCCTCTTCCTTAGTTGCCCCATTCCTGGGGTTCGGCTTTGGTTTTATCCCCACCTCTGCATGTGGGCCAACCACAGGAATCTAGTCCTGAGGCTTCCCTGGAATACTTGGGTCTGCCGCAGTGAGAGCAGGTCACGGAGGTAGTACGACTACTTGGGTTGTGGGAGCCCCTCTGGTGCCAGATGAGCAGGGAAGCCAGCGGCCACGGGTGCAAGTGATACAGTCCTAGTGAGGGCCCTTTCTGGTGCCCAGTGGTAGGCACACGAGGGCCAGCCCTGGCCAGGCTTTTTCTGGCGCCCGGCAGCAGGCATGCGAGGACCAGTCCTGGGAGGGCTTTTTCTATTCATTCCTGATAATTTTAGATTGGATGCCAGACATTTTCAATTTTACATTGTTGGCTGCTGGAATTTTTTAAATTTATATCTTTAAATATTTTTGAGCTTTGATCTGGGTCACAGTTAAGTTACTTGGAAAGAGTTGGCTTCTTTTGAGTTGCTTTAAAGCTTTATTATACTGGGTCCAGAGCAAGATTAGTCTAGGGCTAATTTAACCTCACTACTAAAGTGGTAAAGTTCTGATGACTCTACCCACTGACCCATGCGTTAGGAAATCTTTCCATCCTGTCTGGTAGAAACTCCAGACCTTTTTTAGCAATGGAAATTATTTTGCCTACTTTGTTCCAATAGTTCTTTCTTCAGACTTGGGTAGTTTCCCCACATGCATGCACTGATCAGTACTCAGCCAAAGACTCAAGGGAACAGCTTTGGCGATCTTAGAGGTCTCTCGCTATGAAGCTCCCTTCTGTCTATCCCCCCACCCAAATTCTAGCTGCCTTTAGCCTTTGAATTTCCAACCCTATCTCCTCAACTCAGCAAGACTGCCAAGGTCTCTTTGGATTTCCCCTCTCTACGTGGCACACTGGAAATGCTCTCTAGCATGAGATTCCTTACTTCTTATTCTTCAGATTTCATTTCTCAGACTTCTAAATACCATACAAAGTATGCACTGCATGCTTCAGGTGAAAAAGGCTCATGGTGTACTTCCTTAAGATTGCAACTTATGAAACCTTTTATAGGTATTTTCACTGTAACTAAATAAATTAATAAAATATATAATTTTTATCCCTTAATTCCTTGAAAGGCTATCAGTCCATATAAATAGGTCCCAGTTCTCATACTGATATAATTTGGCAATATTTTTGTTTTCTTTTGTGTGTAGCTCAGTAAATCAGGGGTAAATTTTGAATTTTTAGGCATGTAGGCACAGAAATCTTTGCTATTAAGAGTGTAAACTCTTCCTGGAAATGCCCATGCAAGTTTTTGGCAACCTAGTTTTGATGACCACCATTGCAGTTATGGGCAGGTTTGGGAAAGCAGTCATGTTCTAAAAGTTTAAGATTCTTTATCTATCTCAAAGGGCTTCCAGCCACATATACAGGGATCATTACATCCTCCATGTTAATGTGCTTCAATTACAAATATGGCAGTTCTTTCATTTAGGGAAGATGACACTTACTGGGGGCAAGATAATTTATGTAGCATAAGCTCAATCAGTCTCATGGCAATCATGGGTAAACATGGTTTCTGCAAATAAAATGGGTGCCTTTGAGACTGTCATGTTTTCTAAAACTGTAAGTTTCCCCAGAATCAAAGTGGCTTTAGGATCTACAAAAGTCACAGTTTTAGCATGGGCTAAGGAATAGCTACAAGTGCTTACTCTAGGAACACAATGCCACTGTTGACATAGAGCATTAATCCAAGTATGTCAGTTACTAAAAGAAGACAGATATCTCTATACTGTTTTACTGATGTGAAAAGGAAAAGTATCAATCATATGAGGTTTCTACAGCACAAGCCTCCAACTCTTCCAAGTATTTTCTCAGATGTGAGGCCTTAGCATCATAGGGGCTTTTCCATCAGTGTCCTGAAATGTATGTCATTAGATCCAACTTTTGAAATATAAGCATTGTGCATATTTTTTTGACAGCCCAAACAATGTTTTGTATATTTTTATTATAGTGTGGAGCATCAATAAAAAGAGGTATAATAATAAAACTAGGCACAAACCCATAGTTTTCTGGATTTTTAAAACATCGAATACTTTTTGAATATTCACATAGTTCAAAATCAAAATAATACAAAAAAGTATATGGTGAAAATTATTGCTTCCTTTCCAGCCCACATTCATGTTCACCTTTCGCCTCTCCTCCATCTTACTAGTTTCTGTGTTATCTTTCCAGTGCTTTTTATAATGCGAACAAAAGCAAATATATAAATGTGATTTTTATTCCCTCCCTTTCAGTATAAATGTTAGTATAATATGTGCCCTGAATTTTGCTTTTTTAAGAAAAGCTAATAATATAGCCTTGAGATCTTTTCACCTGAACATTGATATAGTACTGAGTAGTATTTTTTATATGAATGTGTTGTAGTTTATTTAACCAGTCCCCTCCTGATGAATACTTGGGTTGTTTCCTATCTTTTGTTATTATAACAGTGTTCCAATGAAGAACCTTATACATACTTTATTTGGTGTATGTATTGGTTTAGTTGCAGTATAAGTTTCCAGAAGTGTGACTATTAGGTCAAAGGGTAAATGCATTTGTAATTTTGACAAATATTATCAGATTTCTTTTAAGATAGGTTATACAATTTGTTGCTCCTAAAAAATAGAATGACTACCTATAACTTTGCCACAAGAATGTGTTGCAAAGTTTGGATTTTTAACAATATAATAAATAAGTGATATTTTAGTGCAGTTTCATGTACATTTTTCCATTTTTGAGTCAGTTTAACAATTTCGTATGTATAATAATTTTTTTCCTTTTTTTTTCAGATTGTAAATTGGGCCAAATGTTCTTAGTTCTTTTTTTTTTTAACATCTTTATTGGAGTATAATTGCTTTACAATGGTGTGTTAGTTTCTGCTTTATAACAAAGTGAATCAGTTATACATATACATATGTTCCCATATCTCTTCCCTCTTGCGTCTCCCTCCCTCCCACCCTCCCTATCCCACCCCTCTAGGTGGTCCCAAAGCACCGAGCTGATCTCCCTGTGCTATGCGGCTGCTTCCCACTAGCTATCTATTTTACGTTTGGTAGTGTATATATGTCCATTGTATAATAATTTATATTTATTTTCGTGAATTCTCTGGTGTTGCCTTTTACCTATTTTTCTATAAATTTGTTTAATTTTTCTTATTTATATTTGATAAATATTTTTAATTAGAGAGATTTCCTCTTATGATATGAATTGCAAATACTTATTCCTAGTGTGTCATTTGTTTTGAGTTTTACTTATGGTATATATTTGCCATTCAGGAGGTTGTTTCTTTTTAATTTAGTTGTTCTTTTATGGCTTCTGAATGTTGAGTCTTAGAAAGGCTTTTCCATGTCCAAGGTTATGAAGGAATTCTTTCTTGTACTTTTAGTTTTATGTTTTATATTTATATATTTGACTCATTTAGAATTTACTCATGTTTAGTTGGTGACATAGATCTGGTTTTATTTTTTTCTATATGGCTCCCAGTTGTTCAAACATCATGTATTAAAAAGTCCAACTTTTTTGGCTTTTGATATACAACTTTATGACATATTGTCTATTAAGTGTGAATTTTGCTCTATTTTTGAACTTTCTACTCTGTTCTTTCAATAGGAAGAGATCACCACTAATATATCTGAAACTAGGTTAAATTTATTACCTGTTGAAGAAGATAGAAATATGTTTTTAGGACATACTGTTTCTGAACAAAACAAAAAGCCTACTTTAAAGAATTTGGGACAACATGAAGGGTAGGGATTGGCTTATTTTCAGAAGTGATAGATTTTTAAGAATTGGATCATGTTTAGCATGGACTTCAGGGATTGGCTGATTTTCAGAGAGGGAGTACTGAACCAGAGCTGTGATTGATTGATTGGCTGCAGCTTGTTTAAACCAGTTTTGTGGTAACTTATTTACAGCTACAGACTACAGACAAGGAACAGTCAAACTTGGAATGTAGGAACTTTTTCTTCTCTGTTCCATTTCCTGTGCATCTATCCATGGCATGGGCTAATTCCAACGAGGCCCATCATTTTATATAACCAGAAGCATCATGGGCCTGTTTATGAACATTTTTCCAGAGAGACAATTTCATACTCATATGAGCCATTGATAGTATGTCCGGTTTCTCTACGACTGTGGTGAGTTCACTTTTCACAATCCCATTTTGACCTATTTCTACCATTAGTTCTGAGTGCTGTGAGCAGATGAGGTATTGTTGAATCTTTAGAGTTCTGCAAGATTCATTTAAAATACAGTTTATAAAATATATGCCCTGATTCTGGCAGTAGGCAAAGATATTAACAAATCTAGGAATGAAGTCCTGTAAATGTCTCTTGCTGTCAATTATTATGCTAGTCTTCACACATAAATATGTACCCACCCAACCAGTAAAGGTATATGCAAACATTTGAAATATTTTAATGGAATTAATACTTCTCACTTGAAAAAAATTAAGCTAAATGTCAAAAGAAGTGTCTCTACTAGGGAATATGAGTTGCCTGTATCTTGTCAGCTTTTCAACATTGTAGTCTTAACGGATTGAACAGGGAGTTCTGACACTGTTGAACAACGTGGTAACTTTTAGAATAATCTTTAATTTATGATACTTCAGGTTTGCAGAGTTATTCATTACTCGTCCATCTGGGTTTCACCTTTATAAATTTTATTGCCATAATTTCTTCTGTTCTACTTTCCTATGTAGGTTTATCCCTTTAAATTTTTTAATTTAAATTTTCCTTTATTCTTTACTGTCATTTTATTAGGGTTTCAATTAGGAGTGAAGATAAATGCATGTATTTTGACACCTTCTTCAGCTAGAAACCTTCCCATAGTATTGTAATTGTTATTTTATTCATCTCTTGCTTTGACTAATTTTAACATCCCCTGAGAGAATACCTATGACTTATTCATTTTTGTATAGTTAGAGCTCCAGCCCATGGTAAACCATCACAGGTTCTCATTAGATCATTATTATGTTAACTGTACATTTCAAAATATAGGTGCAACAAGAGAAGGAGATTTTTTTAAAGGCCGCATTGATAGAGAATCTTCCATCAGACTATGTTTTGCACTAATAGAATTGTTTGGATTTGACAGGAGGTACGAGTTTTTCTCTTCAGTTCTCATTATCTATTTTAATCCACTTATTCTCAATATAAGCAACTTGCTTAAATTTTAAATAAGATTAAATCTTATCCAGAAAGAAACAGAACATGGTAACAGAGCAATTTGCTGTCGTTTTGTATCATGGAAAATAATTTTCATTTTACAATGATATGTGGCATGCTATCCTAAATTCCCAGCACTCTCACTACCTGTTTTTTCCAGAAAAATAGTGTAAACATTCCAGTCCAGGAACTACTTTCTACTCATAAGAAGCTGTTCATGAAATGAATAGCTTTTCCTTTCCTCAAAATCAATGGATATGATGCACTTTGTAGGTAGAAGTCCTATGTATGTTCATAGCAATGGGCTGTACATTGGTCTCCTTTCAACATAGAAAGTAAGAGAAACAAGTTGATCATAAATGGACCAATCTT
This sequence comes from Physeter macrocephalus, assembly GCF_002837175.3. NCBI lineage: Eukaryota > Metazoa > Chordata > Mammalia > Artiodactyla > Physeteridae > Physeter > Physeter macrocephalus. The sequence continues at coordinate 109,272,152 of NC_041221.1, forward strand.
ATACACATTTTGATTACATTTATTGACTCACAGGGGAGAGTCCTATTTGACTTTAAGAATAAAAGAGCTGGCCATATTTTCATTTTACTACTCAATCCAAAAAAGATGCCATGAGCAATGCTGGAAGAGTGAATATTCCAGCTATCAGAAAATTTAAAAAATCTTAATGTTGACTCTTGATAAAAATCTAAAATCAACACCTTTCCATCTGTTTCTCCTTCCCTTCCTTCCTTTTTTCTCTCCCTCTCTCCTTTGAAGGGGCATTACTTAATATACAGTAAAAAAAAAAAATTAAGGACAAAGGTACAGAGTAAAAGTAAATCTGTGCCCATTGCCGACCTCTTTTGCCTCTCCCCAAAGACAAACACTGGGGCAAAGCCAATATATTGCGAATCATTCCAGGTATGTTGTATCCTATGCCAGCATATGTATGCAGATACTAAGTTTTAAATTTTTCTCAAATGTTTGAATATTGTACATATTTTTTGAGTCTTCCTTTTTACTTAACAATGTACAGAGGAGAGTCGATATTTAGGAATATTTACACTGTTTAACAGCAGTAACTGCCATTGTATGGTCGTAGCAGCATTCAACATATACCCTATGGATGAAAGTTTAAGTGTTTTTCACTTTTATGTTACTATAAACAATGTAGTAGAGGACCTTAATAGACATTTTCTTCCAAAGAAGACATACAGATGGGCCAAAAAACGCATGAAAAGATGCTCAACATCAATAATCATCAGGGAAACACAAATCAAAAGCACAATGAGATATTACCTCACACCTGTTAGAATGGCTGTTATCAAAAACACAACAAATAACAAGGGTTGGTGAGGATGTGGAGAAAAGGGAACCCTCGTACACTGTTGGTGGGAATGTAAATTGGTGCAGCCACTGTGGAAAACGGTATGGAGGTTCCTCAAAAAATTAAAAATAGAACTGCCATATGATCCAGGAATTCCGTTTCTGGGTATTTTTCCAAAGAAAAAAAATTTTGAAAAGATATATGCACCCACCACTATGTTCATTGCAGCATTATTTACAATAGTCGAGATATGGAAGCAGTCTAAGTGTCCCTCAACAGATGACTGGATAAAGAAGATGTGGTATATATATACAATGGAATATTACTCAGTCAAAAAAAGAGAGAATGATATCTTGACATTTGTGGCAACACACTCTGGTTTACTTTTACCCCCCATTCAAATTTTTAAATATTTTCTTACGTGATCGAAAACCAGAATCTCATTTGGTTTTATCTTGTGTTTCTCTTATTATTAATAAGGTTCAGCATCTTTTCATGTGTTGTTTAAATTTTACTTTCTATGATTTGTCTTGTCATATTCTTTGCCCATTTTTCTATTGGTTGGTTGACTTATACAAGTTTATTATGTTAACGGTGTTAGTTCTTGTCATCTTTTTGTTGCAAATACTCTTTCCTTATTTTTATTTATCATTTGAACTTGTTTATGTGAAATATTTTTAGGGGGTCAAAATCTATCTTAATTGCTTCTGGTTTTTGTTTGATTGCTGAGAGAGAGAGAGAAAGAGGGAGAATTTAGAATGTTTCTCATTTTCTTTTTTTGTACGCTCATCTGCCTTATTTTACATATAAAAAATTCTCTGCTTGTGATGTAGTTTGGTGTAAATAGTGACATATGAATCCAACTGTCACAATGTCTACAATTTACTTTGAAAATTCTTTAGTATTTATATTGTGGTATTTATGTGTGTTACTTAGGTTGAGCTGTAATGCAGGTTAGCTAGTATTGTGTCAGAAAGCCTGTACTCCTGAGAAGCAACTGCAGACTCTTCTGTTATACTCATCACCACCAAGCCATGCTTTTCTAATTAGCATACTGAATGTCAGAAATTGTTTTTCTATTCTTTTAAGTTTTTCTATTGAAAATTGTTACCTGTTCACTAATTTGGTGAAAATTAGATACAGAAGCCCATTGGCAAAATTGAAGGTATTTAAGATTTATGGATGGGTCAAAAAATTTTGGAGATGTTCTAATCATGAGTGAACAGAGTTTGAAAATCCATTGAGGTCTGTTGGGGCTCAGGGCAGCCTGCCCCAAAAGATTTCAAAGAGACGTACTGATTATTTTGCTTTAAAGTGACTTAGGAAACAACCAGTGCAAGAACACTTTGACCCAACTCTCTGTCTCCCTGGAAGCAGGAAATAAATCTCCCATGTAAAAGGTACTCTCCCTGCACCAGAGGGAGAGACATCCAGAGGTAGGGAAATCGGGGCAGAAGAGGCTATGTAAACAAACTGCTTAAGATTCTTCACTAATTAGTACCCAAACCCAACTTTCTTTGTTTTGTCAATTCTTCACAAATTTATTGTTTCTTTGCCTAAAAGCTATTAAAGCTGCCTGCTTTGGTTATTTCTTTACATCTTATTTCTATTTGACCTCTGTACATACAAATTCAGTTTTTTTTTGTTAATCTGTCTTGTGTCAATTTAATTATTAGACCCACCAAAAGAACTCAAAAACATAGGGGGAACTTTTCCTGTCCCCCACAGTTTCTACTTCATACTTTTAGGGATAGAGCTTGAGTCTTGAATCTCTAAATAGTTTTGAATCCAGTCATTGTATGATGCTGATTATCCTTTCTCAGGAATACTGTCAGGTCTTCCTCATGTGAATCTTTTGTCCAAGGTGGTGGGCCTCAGGAAAGATTAGAGCACCTCAATCATTTATTTAAAACGTGGGATGTGTGTGTGTGTGTCTGTCTGTCTGTCTGTCTGTCTGTAAGCTTTCTTTTTTTAAAAACTTTTTATTTTATATTGGGGTATAGCCAATTAACAATGTTGTGATAGTTTCAGGTACACAGCAAAGTGACTTAGCCATACATATACATGCATCCATTCTCCCGCAGACTCCCCTCCCATCCAGGCTGCCACATAACATTGAGCAGGGTTCCCTGTGCTATACAGTATGTCCTTGTTGGTTATCCATTTTTAATATAGCAGGGTGTACCTGTCGATCCCATACTCCCTAACTATCCCTTCCCCCCACCCTTACCCTCTGGTGACCATAAGTTCATTCTCTAAGTCTGAGTCTGTTTCTGTTTTGTAAATAAGTTTGTTTGTATCATTTCTTTTTAGATTCCTTATTTTAGATAAGGGATATCATACAATATTTCTCTTTCTCTATCTGACTTACTTCACTCAGTATGACAAGCTCTAGGTCCATCCATGATGCTACAAATGGCATTATTTCATTCTTTTTAATGGCTGAGTAATATTCCATTGTATATATGTACCACATCTTCTTTATCTGTTCCTCTGCCCATGGACATTTAGTTTGCTTCCATGTCTTGGCTATTGTAAACAGTGTTGCAATGAACACTGGGGTGCATGTATCCTTTCAGACCATGTTTTTCTCCAGATATATGCCCAGGAGTGGGATTGCAGAGTCATATGGTAGCTCTATTTTTAGTTTTTTAAGGAACCTCCATACTGTTCTCCATAGTGGCTGTACCAATTTACATTCCCACCAACAGTGTAGGAGGGTTCCCTTCTCTCCACACCCTCTCCAGCATTTATTGTTTGTGGATTTTTTGATGATAGCTATTTTGTCTGGTGTGAAGTGATATCTCATTGTAGTTTTGATTTACATTTTTCTAATAATTAGTGATGTTGAGCATCTTTTCATGTGTTTGTTATCCATCTGTATGTCTTCTTTGGAGAAATGTCTATTTAGGTCTTCTGCCCATTTTTTGATTGGGTTTTTTGTTTTGATGATATTAAGCCTCATGAGCTGTTTGTAAATTTTGGAGACTAATCCCTTGTCAGTCACATCATTTGCAAATATTTTCTCCCAATCCGTGGGTTGTCTTTTCATTTTGTTTATGGTTTCCTTTGCTGTGCAAAAGCTTTTGAGTTTAATTAGGTCCCATTTGTTTATTTTTGTTTTTGTTTCCATTATTCTGGGAGATGGATTGAAAAAGATCTTGCTGCAATTTATGTCAAGAGTGGATACCTATGTTTTCCTCTAGGAGTTTTATAGTGTCCAGTCTCACATTTAGGTCCTTAATCCATTTTGAGCCTATTTTTGTGTATAGTATTAAAGAATAATCTAATTTCATTTTTTTACATGTAGCTGTCCAGTTTTCCCAGCACCATTAGTTGAAGAGATTGTCTTTCCACCATTGTGTAGTCTTTCCTCCTTTGTGGTAGATTAATTGACCATAGGTGCTTGGGTTTATTTCTGGGCTTTCTATCCTGTCCCATTGATCTATATTTCTGTTTTTGTACAGTACCATACTGTCTTGAAGACTGTAGCTTTGTAGTATAGTCTGAAGTCAGGGAGCCTGATTCCTCCAGCTCTGTTTTTCTTTCCCAAGATTGCTTTGGCTATTTGGGGTCTTTTGTGTCTCCATACAAATTTTAAGAATTTTTGTTCTAGTTCTGTGAAAAATGCCATTGGTAATTTGATAGGGATTGCACTGAATCTGTAGATTACCTTGGATAGTACAGTCATTTTGGCAATGTTGATTCTTCCAATCCATGAACATGGTATATCTTTCCATTTTTTTGTGTCTTCTTCAATTTCTTTCACCAGTGTCTTATAGTTTTCTGAGTACAGGTATTTTGTCTACTTAGGTAGGTTTATTCCTAGGTATTTTATTCTTTTTGATGCAATGGTTAATGGGATTGTCCTTGAATTTCTCTTTCCAATGTTTTGTTGTTAGTGTATAGAAATGCAACAGATTTCTGTGTATTAATTACGAAACCTGCAACTTTACCAAGTTCATTGATGAGCTCTAGTAGTTTTCTTTTTTTTTTTTTTTTTTTTTTGTGGTATGCGGGCCTCCCCCTCTTGTGGCCTCTCCCGTTGTGGAGCACAGGCTCCGGACGCGCAGGCCCAGCGGCCATGGCTCACGGGCCCAGCCGCTCCGCGGCACGTGGGATCCTCCCAGACCGGGGCGCGAACCCGGTTCCCCTGCATCGGCAGGCGGACGCGCAACCACTGCGCCACCAGGGAAGCCCTCTAGTAGTTTTCTGGTGGCATCTCTAGGATTTTCTTTGTATAGAATCATGTCATATGCAAACAGTGACAGTTTAACTTCTTCTTTTCCAACTTGGATTCCTTTTATTTCCTTTTTTCTTCTCGGATTGCTGTAGCTAGGACTTCCAAAACTATGTTGAATAATAGTGGTGAGAATGGACATCCTTGTCTTGTTCCTGATCTTAGAGGAAAGGCTTTCAGTTTTTCACCATTGAGAATGATGTTTGCTGTGGGTTTGTCATATATGGCCTTTATTATGTTGAGGTAGGTTCCCTCTTTGCCCACTTTCTGGAGAGTTTTTATCATAAATGTGTGCTGAATTTTGTCAAAAGCTTTTTCTGCATCTATTGAGATGATCATATGGTTTTTATTCTTCAATTTGTTGATGTGGTGTATCACACTGATTGATTTGTGTATGTTGAAGAATCCTTGCATCCCTGGGTAAATCCCACTTGATCATGGTGTATGATCCTTTTAATGTGTTGTTGGATTCTGTTTGCCAGTATTTTGTTGAGGATTTTTGTGTCTGTGTTCATCAGTGATATTGGTCTGTAAAAACGGAAACATAATGACCCAAATCCTATGGGATGCAGCAAAAGCAGTTCTAAGAGGGAAGTTTTTAGCAATTCAATCATACCTCAAGAAACAAGAAAAATCTAAAATAAACAGCCTAACCTTACACCTAAAGCAACTAGAGAAAGAAGAATAAACAAACCCCAAAGTTAATAGAAGGAAAGAAATCATAAAAATCAAAGCAAAAATAAATGAAATAGAAACAAAGAAAACAATAGGAAAAATCAATGAACCTAAAAGCTGGTTCTTTGAGAAGATAAAATTGATAAATGTTTAGCCAGACTCATCAAGAAAAAAAGGGAGAGGATTCATATCAATAAAATTAGAAATGAAAAAGAAGAATTTAGGACTGACACCACAGAAATACAAAGGATCGTAAAATACTACTACAAGCAACTGTATGCCAATAAAATGGACAACCTGGAAGAAATGAACAAATGCTTAGAAAGGTACAGGCTCCCAAGACTGAAGCAGGAAGAAACAGAAAATATGAACAGACCAATCACAAGTACTGAAATTGAAACTGTGATTAAGAAACTCCCAACAAAGAAAAATCTAGGACCTGATGGCTTCACAGTTGAATTCTATCAAACATTTCGAGAAGAGCTAACACCTGTCCTTCTAAAACTGTTCCAAAAACTTTCAGAGGAAGGAAAACTCCCAAACTCATTCTATGAGGCCATCATCACCCTGATACCAAAACTAGACAAAGATACCACAAAAAAAGAAAAATACTGGCCAATATCACTGATGAACATAGATGCAAAAATCCTCAACAAAATCCTAGCAAACAGAATCCAACAATACACTGAAAGGATCATGCACCATGATCAAGTGGGATTTATCCCAGGGATGCAAGTATTTTTCAATATCCGCAAATCAATCATTGTGATACACCACATCAACAGACTGAAGAATAAAAACCATATGATCATCTCAATAGATAGATGCAGAAAAAGCTTTTGACAAAATTCAGCACACATTTATGATAAAAACTCTCCAGAAAGTGGGCATAGAGGGAGCGTACCTCAACATAATAAAGGTCATATAGGACAAACCTACAGCTAACATCACACTCAATGGTGAAAAGCTAAAAGCATTTCCTTTAAGATCAGGAACACGACAAGGATGTCCACTCTCGCCAGTTTTGTTCAACATAGTTTTGGAAGTCTTTGCTTTGTTTCTAACCAAGGAATATCTGACTACATCCATCTCCTCAATGGTTTTCAGTAGCTACTATTATATACCCAGACTGAGCTGTACATACCCCAGTTACTTAGATCAGGTTGTAACAACCTAATTCATTACTGATGGTCATTCTCATCTCTTAAGTAACCCAAATTTACTTACTGATTCAAAATACCACATTTATCATATACTACATTCCCATAGATATTTGGGTCTATTTCTAGATTCTTTGCTTAGTTTATTCAAGGTATGCTAGCATCAAACTTTTAATTACTGTACCCTCTTTTTCAGAATTGTTTTAGTTTTTTTTTCATATAAACTAAGAAACTTGTCTCTTTCTACTGCCATCATAAAAAATCCATTTTTATTTTATCTGTCTATCTATCTGGCACTTATGTAGTTCTTAGAGGATACTTGGCACTGTTGTGAATGTGTTAAATTTATAAGCTAATTTAAGAAGACACCTTCTTATAATTTTTACTCTTCTTAATCAAGAACAGGTATATCTTTCTATTTATCAAAGTTTCTCTTATATTTTTCAGTAGGCTTTATAGTTTTGTTCTTACAGATTTTATACACTTTTAAAGTTTGTTACTTATTGTAACTAGATTTTTTCTATTATATCTTATAATGGGCTGTTGTTTGTTTATGAAAAGGCTAGTGATTTTCCAGTATTAGTTTTGCAGCCACCTAGATTATTAGATTCCCTTTTGTAGTTTTCAGAAATACAACTTTATCATCTACAAATAATATATTTTCTTTCTCCTTTTCATTGCTTATATTGATATATTTGTCTTGCTGGTATCTAATTGCATCAGCTAGCAGTTCCAGAACTGTAGTAAATGTTTTGTCAGTTGGTGTTCTCACTGCATGATTTTAGGTTGTTTTAAGAGCACCTAGTCAAAAAGAAGACTCAGATGTTTGAAGTTTCTCTCACTACAGTCTGTATAACCCAATTGTGTGGTTTAATTTGGTTTTGTTTCATATTTAGGGTTGTAACTCCAGGACCTAGTTTAGTCCCTTGGACATAATAGGTGTTTAGCAAATTTTTATTGTATACGTAGAACAGTGAGTGAATGAATGAATGAATGAATGGCATAGTTATCTGAGGAGAGTATTCATTGTTGTTTTCTCCTTAAAATTCATGGGTACTTTTCTCATTAAGCATCTTTCTTTTTTTTTTTAATATGTATTGACTAAATGGCTTTTTAAAAATTTTATTTATTTTATTTTGGCTACGCTGGGTCTTCACTGTGGCACACAGGCTTCTCTAGTTGCAGCGCTCAGGCTTCTCTAGTTGTAGTGTGTGGCTTCTGTAGTTGTGGCACGCAGGCTCTAGAGTGCAGTGGCTCAGTAGTTGCAGTGCATGGGCTTAGTTGCAGTATGTGGGATCTTAGTTCCCGACCAGAGATTGAACCCAGGCCCCCTGCATTGGGAGCATGGAGTCTTAACCACTGGACCACCAGGGAAGTCACTAAGCATATTTCTTTAAGGTTACACTTTTTACCCTCAAGTTCTTTTGTTTTTCATAATTTCTATGTTCTTCGTGTCTAGAATCCTAACTGCTTCCTATTTACCATGATTTTTTTTTCTTTATTGCCTTGTATTTGAGTAATTGAGTTTTTATTATTGCACTTTTTCCTCCTCTATAGATTTGAAAGTTATATGCTTTATTTTTATTCTTTTAATATTTACTCATACATTTGTAATATAAATCTAATTTTTAAAGTCTCAAATTAATCAAAAATTACATTCATTTCTTATCAATATAAAACTTAACATTAAATACAGAATTGTATTTTAGTAACACCTTGTTTTTAAATACCTTCCGAAATTACTCAGTAGCCTTTTTATCAATATTTATTTAAAATTTCTCATAAGTACCAATTTCTTCACCTATCACTGATTTATTTTTATAAATAGTAGAATTGATCATATAATTAGCACATACACATTGTAAAAATTCAAACAATGCATATGTGCATGAAAAATAAAGTTTAAAAATTCACATGAAATCCCATAACCTGGAGAGATTAACATTTAAAAGACCAATCTTTATTTATCTATTTATGCCCATGTACAACAGCCCATGCATGAAAGCAGAGCATATATGACTCTTTAGTTTTTAACACTGAACCTCTTTTTCAAAATGCAGTTTTGGAATATGTGTGTGTCTCTGTGAAACTCTCTTGTCCTCTTTTGTTCTTTGTAGCACCCACCCACCCCAAGTAACCAATGTTATCAGGATGCTGATATCAGTGCACCCTTGCAGGCACACAAATACACACACAGATAATTCATTTTATAAATGTGAAATAATAATTTATATATTTTCTATGGATTTTCTCACTTAATAACACACAATACAAATCCCTCTGAGTCAGCTGGTAGAAATCCAATAATATTCTTTTTAATTGCCATATTATTCTGTGGTGAATGAAGCACAACACATTTTGCCCTTCATCTATTAATTGAAATTCAAGTGGCTTCCAATTTTTTTGACACTTGGAGTGATATTACAATAAACATTTTGTACATAACTCCTACCTGCATGTCATTTGTTTTTTATGGAATTAAAGGAATTGTTAGGTCTAAGGATATATGTGTTTTAAATTTTAATTAAAGTATAAAATATATAGTGAAAACATCATAGGTATACAGCTCACTGAATTTTCACAAGTTTAACACACCTGTGTGATGGTACTTATTTCAAAGAATAGAAGTTTACTAGCACCCCCACAAGCTCCCCTCGTAATTCCTTCCAGTCACAATTTCCACAAGGAAAACCATCTGCTTCATTTCTAACTGCACAGTTACTTTACTGCTCCTTTTGTACTTTGTGTAAATGTCTGTTTGTATTTTGTGCACATTTCTATTTGGTTGACTGCATTTGCTTATTGATTTGTAGGAGTTGTTTATATTCCTGGATATGAGTTGTTTTATATATATGCTGTCTCCACACCATCCATAGCTTGCTGTTTTAGTCTCTTAATAGTATTTTATACACAGAAGTCATCAAGAAGTCATATATCTTAATATAGTTTAATATATCCATTTTTTTTGCTTCTGCCCCACTTTAAGAAATATTTGCGTACTTCACAATCTTAAAGCTATTTCCTATGTTTTTCTCTAAAAGCTTTGTTTTGTTGCCTTTTACTTGTAAATGTGCAATCCACCTGAAATTGATTCTTGTGTACAATGTGAGGTAGGGGTCAAGATATATCTTTTTAAAAAAAATATGGATATCTTATTGACTAGTGTTATTTATTGAAAAGACAGTAAGGCCATCTTTGCCAGAAATTATGTTTTTTCACTCTCTTTTATATTCTTCTAGTCAATTTGCTTATTTTTGTCCAGATACCACATTTTTAAAGTAATATACCTTTTAATACATATTGATATCTCTTTTTGTAATTTTTCCAGCTTCATTCTTCCCTAATTGCTTTGACTGTTTCTAGCTCTTTGCATTTCTATATAGATTTTGAAGTCAGCTTGTCAATATTTGCAAAAAACAAAAACAAAAAAAGATAACCTGTTGAGTTTTTGACTGGGTCTGAACTGAATCTATAGATTGTTGAGGAGAATCGACATTTACATCTTTTCACTATGTAGTTTTCTAATTCATATGCATGGTTTATCACTCCATTTTATGTATTTCTTAATTTCAGTAACGTTTCATATTTTTATAGTTTTGTATTTTTGAGTATAGAATTTCACCCACTATATGCTAAATATATTTCTAAGTATTTGGTGAGTTTTGATAAGATTGTAAATGATGCTATTTCATTTTATATTTTTGTTGCTAATATATTGATATATAATTAATTTTTGTACATTGATCTTGTATCCAGCAACCTTACTATATTCACTTATTCTGTTGTGGTGAGGATTAAATGAGGTAGTGCCTATAAACCACTTAGCATTGTGCATAGGAAGAGCAAATACTTAATAAATTTTATTGCATTATGAAGAGATTTTTTAAATTAGATTAGATCATTGTTATTAAGGTCCCCTCCATCTCTGAGGCTCTGTTATTCCATCATTTATGGATTAAGCTATACTCCTAATATACATTACAAACCACAGCTAAGGACATAGCTATATTTGGAGAGAGAATTGTGAGAATGGTAGGTCATACTCTTACTATTTATTTCAAAGTATGAAGCTTGACAGAAAAAAACATTATGTGTATATTTGAAAGTCAAACTGGGAAATAAAACATTTGTATATTTTTATTTATAAAGAACACTTCCTAATTGATCCCAAATTATGTTATTTCATGTTATAATTTTTATAATATTGCTTTTATAACTAGTACTAGTATTTGAAGAAGAATCTAGAGATTAATTAATATATAATATATAGAGATTGGTTGCAGGGTTGTAATTTAATCAAGAAATTCTAACACAGTGTCATAAACCGAAAGATAGTTCAGGGTGTCATTGTCAACTTAAATAAAGTTATGACACAGGTAATCCATTATTTATTACAAGGCAAAGAAAAAGCATCACATTTTATAAATTCATTAATATGATATTAATGAAAAAGTTTAATTGCAATTCTAATCTTTTTGGGGGATTGCATTTGGTATAATGCAGAAATAATGAAGAATTAAAACATTAAATGATTAAATTTTTGAGGTATGCATGTCCATTAAGATGTAAAAGTATAATTACTGATACTTTTTGATTACTAGCTTTTATCTCTTAGCTTCAAGCCCAACCTTCTCTACTCTTTTGTATGATTCTTGGGCTAAAACTTTGCAAGCCACATTTTTCTTTGCCATCTGGCTCCCTGTCAAATTGGGGGCACAAGAGGCAGAAGGAAAAACTAGAGGCAGGAAAGGGGACTTGCTTCTTCTGCTTTTGCTTCCTGCTCATGTCAGTGTCATGGCAGCAACAGTTTGTTTCCCATGCTCCCAGAACAGTTTCATTTGCCTCCTCAGAGATATTGGCACCAGCTTGCAGCTGCCCCTTCAGTGGCCCTTCCTTAGACCTCTGAGTCCCAACTCTGCAGGTCTCTCTTCCGAAGCTCCTGGGATACCAACACCAGCTGGTCAGTTCTAATAACCTCATCCTTTCTCTTTGTTCCTCCAGGTCTAATGGTAGAAGCTGCTTTCTTGAATTCCTTTATCTGTTACTTCAGTGCTTCCTTCTACCTTTCAGTCGTCCAATAACTCTTTTTTTGTGTGTGTGGTATGCGGGCCTCTCACTGTTATGGCCTCTCCCGTTGTGGAGCACAGGCTCCGGACACGCAGGCTCAGCGGCCATGGCTCACGGGCCCAGCCGCTCCGCGGCATGTGGGATCTTCCCGGACCGGGGCACAAGCCCGTGTCCCCTGCAGCGGCAGGCGGACTCTCAACCACTGCGCCACCAGGGAAGCCCCGTCCAATAACTCTTTAGCCAATTCCTTAAATTAAATTTACTCTGTTAAAATGACTGTGTGGTTCTGTTTTCATAAATGGTTACTGACTGATACATTTATTATTTAATAAGTCAAGGAAAAGCCGTACAAATTTTAAAGGTTTATTAATGTAGATAGCAGTAAAACATCCAAAATAGAAAAAATCTTGACTTGCAATCCTATTTTGGGGGCATTGGGAGACAAATGTACATTTTAAATAATGTACAACATAATAAAAATTTAAAACGTGAAATGACTAAACTTTTTTAGTATGAGTTTTCATTAAGACATAAAGACCTAATTACTAAAACTTCTGTTAGATTTTCATCCTTTTTGGCAAGCTGTACATTTTCTCTATTAAAAGTATTGGGACAGTCCTCTTGGTGGTTAGTACTGACTATGCCTTACCTTACAGAATCTGTGTGTGATACTTTAGAGTGGGTTTGGCAAGGCCTGAGGCTGTTACTGATGTGGCTGCCACTGGATGTTCCCCATTCACTATCTCTCTGGTTATACTCTCCCAAGGCTGGTCCACTATAAACTTGTGAGATATAACCTGAGGGTCTGATTTTAATTGCTTTTTATCCTAATAAGTAATTTTTATTTTATGAGGCTCAGAAGCTCAAGACAGAAAGGAATTAGAAGTACACAAAATCCTTGACATTCTGGGAAGAGAATTTGCTCTAATAAATGCTTCTGCATTCAAGTACAATTTGTTACAGCATTGTGCTAAAGAAAGAACTAGACTAGATGTTTCCACCTACCCATTAATCCAAATAGCATCTTCCTTTGTGAAATATCCATTTTTCTGTTGAACCATGTGATCTTTCCACAGTGATATTAATAGGACTCTCTCTTTTTATTGGAAACATCCTTTAGAAATTTGAACCATACTTAAAGTTCAGCAGAAGTGTTATCAAAAGGTCTAAATATTTGTACATGAAGCACTAATATTTTTCCTTCTAAATTTCAATATTTTTGTATTGGAGTTTTTATTTAGTATGCATATATGTTATATATGTCAAGTTTAAGCCCAATTAAATTTAAGAATAGTTAGCTAATTTTAATATTGAAAATAATGATTATTTTGTGTTCAGAATTCCCAGGAATTCAGGCTTCTAGTAGATTACAGATTATTTATTTATTTGGTCAAGGTAAGCACATAGTGGAGGGATAATAAATTAAAGCAAATATCCTGCCCTCAATGAGCTTATGAACTCATATGATAAATTAAGCCATGTATATAAATAGCCATAATACAAAGTAGAAAGATTATGACATATATATATATATATATTTGCTTTAAAATAGTGCTATGGAAATTCAGACTCAAAAGAAAATTGCCTCCAATAAAGGTGATGGGGAAATTAGTTAAATTAATTAAATTTACAGATACTAAAACCTAAAAACTATGCTTTTGAAAAACCAATATAATGTCCTAACTCTATTTAAAATGGAAAACAGTTCATAAAAATATATATCTATTTCAATATATAACAATTAAGATTACAACAGCAGAAAACATAATGAAGCCAAATATTTGCCCTTTATCATAAGGAATAAATCTGGATTTATGAGAAGTTGATCTGACACTTTCAGTATGAGAACACAGGAAAATCATAGAGCAGAGATACAGAGGACATAAAAATAAAACCTAGCATTGGGATAAGTAATAACAGACAAGACTTATTTGAATACAATAAAAATAAATTAACCTCAGTTAACATGGAGATAACATATCAGACAGTTACAGGCAATTACCTTCAGTCTTGGATTTTTGGAGGCCAGGGATAGAGGGTGGACTGAAACAGTAGAAACACCAGGGACCACAGAGAGGTTGTGTGGTAGACTGGGGAAAGGAAAAAAGAGTAACAAGTAACTCCAAAGAAATAATTTTAATATGTAATTTACCTAGATTTATCCTGTACTATAATTTAAAATTACATAGGAGGTTATTAATATGAAAAATGTAAAAAACCTTTTATTAATGAATTGGTAAGATTCCCATGTGTCATATGTCTCTGCTAATTTAAAACTATTTAGCTCTAAATCTGTTAGAATGAGAATCAATCTCCTCTGTTACATGTTTGCCTGTGAACTAAGAATAAGTATGTAGGGCAATGGTGGTGTATTGTATTGTCAACTTAAAACCAGAAACAGCATTGTTTTCCATAAAATAATTTCCTGAAATGATGGTCAACATTCTAGCTGCATTCTTGAAAAATATTAAAACCATGAGAAAATACCTTGTTATTATATTTTAAATTTTTATATGTGTTTATATGTCAAATATTTTAAGCTCATTTGGTTATAAATTGGCCTTTCAATTGCATAAGCATCTGGGGGGTTATTGGAAAGTTATGTTCATGTGAGGCAGTTGTTCAATGTTGCCTGTATTGCAGAACCTCTAACAACTCTTGCCCTATCCACTAAATTCAGTTAGGACTCTTCAATCACTGCAATGACTCAAAATGGCCCCTCAGATCTACAGAATTCTCCCTAGGATATGGTACAACCTTCAGTGAAAGTCACTGTCAGAGATGTTTAATTATCAGCTTGCCAGGATCAGACTCAAAGAATGAAAACTTTCAGCAATGCTCTGAAAGACAGCTAAATGATTTTTAATGATCAGCATTCACGGAGCTGTAAGAAGTAAAGCAATCAGGAGGGAATAAATTCAAAATCTGAGATGCAGAGATGAAATTATAGTCTCATGTAACATGACACATATTTTTAAAATTTTGTATCTAAGTGTTGTACACATAGGTTTTTGTGAGTAATTTTGTGTATATATTTTATAAGCATCTTTCTAAGCTGACATTTTACCAAGGCACTGTTTCAACTGGATTATATAATTCACAGTTCTCTTTACTGTAATATTCAAGGTCTCAATATGCTCCAGTAACTATTACATATTCAAATCACAAATGAGTACTCTTCAGAACTATAACAGTAATTGTATCAGAATAAGTTCAGGAAAAACTGAAAGTGGTTAAATTTGGAGGAAGGGAGCATTGGAAGTACATGGTAGGAAAGGAGCAGTGGGTGAACTAAGTGATGAAGTCACAATCTTGGGAGCCCCTCAGAATTTCTGTCAAGCAGATGCTTACAACAGCAAATGTCACATATCAACACTCGTCCTGGAACAGTGGTTTTTTTTGTGTGTGTGTGGTATGCGGGCCTCCCTCTGCCGTGGCCTCTCCCGTTGAGGAGCACAGGCTCCGGACGCGCAGGCTCAGCGGCCATGGCTCACGGGCCCAGCCGCTCTGCGGCATGTGGGATCCTCCCAGACCGGGGCGCGAACCCGGTTCCCCTGCATCGGCAGGTGGACACGCAACCACTGCGCCACCAGGGAAGCCCTGGAACAGTGGTTATTTTAAAGAACCTGTGGACAACTGTTCTCACACACTCAGGTATAAATGAGAAATAATGACTAATTAGATAAGTATTTTTTCCCAGACATTTATTTCATTAAAAATATTTAATAACATGATATCAATGATCTAAAAAAGAAATCACATTTTCTTTTTTTAAAAATGTTTTATTTAGTAAAGTCATGTATATTTATCATAGGTTATTTTGATGATGTACTCATTAAATCTTCACTTTTAAACCAGGAAAACTTTAGAAACAGAAAAATGTCCCAGAATGTAATTTACCTAATCGTGAACTCCTAGAAGGCAGACACCGTTCTTGTTTAACCTACTTTGTGTGTGTAGCATCTACTAGAAAGGAAATTGGGTTAAGGACAGCCTGTATTTATTTCTATCATAGCAATTATTTCCCCTATGCTATAATTGCTGTCTGCTTGTCTGTTCCATTCCTTCATTCCCAATAACTCTACTGGAAAATAAGCTTCTTTTCTATTAGATTGGCCTAATTCTTAAAGTGATATATTAAAATCTCCCTGTATAATTTTCAGTTTTATAGTTATAACAGTTATTACCATGTGTTTTTAGTCACTACGTTTTTTTGATGCATACAAGTAGACTATTACATTGTGTTCAAAAATTGTGCCTTTTATTATTATATAATGGCCCTTTTGGCTGAGTAATGACTGTATTTTTAAATTGTACCTTATTTTATATATGTATGTATACATATATGTATTCACTCATATTCTTTTTATTTATATTTGCCTAGTAATTATTTCTCTGTCATTTTATTATCATTTTAAAATGTATTGCTTTAGGTATATTTCTTACAAATAACATATAGTTGAGTTTTGGTTTTGGTTTTTCTTTTTTTATTGAGTTATAACTGACATTTAACAGTATATTAGTTTCAGGTGTACAACATAATGATTTGATATTTTTAAATATTGTAAAATGATCACCGCAATAAGTCTAGTTAACATCCATTAGCACACGTAGTTACAAATTCTTTTTGTGTGTGTGATGTGAACTTTTAAGATCTACTCTCTTAGCAACTTTCAAATATACATTACAGTATTGTTAACTATGGTCACCATGCTGTACATTACAGACGCAGGACTTATTTATGTTATAACTGGAAGTTTGCACCTTTTAACACCCTTCACCCTTTTCACCCACCCTCTACCCACTGCTTTTAGCAACCAGCAATCTGTTCTCTGTATCTATGAGTTCCATTTTGGGGTTTATTTATTTGGTTAGTTGGTTGTTGTTTAGACTCCACATATAAATGAGATCATATGGTGTTTGTCTTTCTCTGACTTATTTTACTTAACATAATGCCCTCAAGGTTGGGGTTTTGTTTTTTTAAACAAAATTAGAACAATTTGGCTCTCTCATATGTGAAGTAAGAATTTATATACTTCCTGCAGTATTAATATTTACTTTTTATTTTATTATTTCCTTCTTTACTTTCCCCGTTTCTCCTGGTATGATCAAACTACACTTTATTCTCTTTTTTTCTCTTGTTAATTTGAAAGTTCAACTTTATGTTTCCATTGCACTAGGGGTTACCTTCCCATTGCAAATGGAAATTCTCACTTGTGATATAAAAGCAGAATATTAACTGTTCCCTTTGTGGACAGCGGTAGTTACCTACCCACCTATAATATTCTCTCCTTCTGTACTAATCAAAATGCATATTTCTTTGGGGGAGAGGGAGTGTTGCAAACTTGATTTCCCCTGCTTTCTTTAGACTAGGAGTGGCCAGAGGACTACTTCCTGGCTAATGATATATAAGCAGAAATCTATTGGCTGGGGCTTTAGGGAGAACAATAGTATATATACTCAGCCGGCATGTGCTTTTGCCCTTTGCCCTTCCTATTCTTCATGCCTAAAATGTAGATATCTTTCCTGAAGGTGGAACAGCTACCTTGTGATCATTATGACAACAGCCACAAGAATAGGGGCCGTGGGAATGCAGGAGTTCAGGCCCTTGTTGGCGGTGGGAAATTTTGCTGCACTGCCTGCTCCCAACTTCTGTTACATGAGAAATACAAGGCCCTGTTTAGTCAGATTTCATTTTGTGTAGCTGAATGCAATCTGAATGAAGACAGTCCCCCAACCAAGGCACATCTAATTCCTCCCTGCTCCCCCAACGTTAGATGGATTAGTGTTCTAATTCCCTACTCTCCCCAAGCCATGACTGGAATTCTATTACTTCTCTTCCTTTCTCCTCATTCTCAACACAAAAGTTCTGGTGAAATTATTTTGTATTTTAATTCTAAACTGTCCTTTTGTATTATTTTAGAGCGTGTCATTTTATTTCAAAGCCCTAAATTATTTTGAGTCACTTTCCCATATATTGCAAAAATCATTTTTCATCACCATTTTTTTCTCCTTCACCTTTGCTTATGTTAAGATTTCTGTTCTGATTCACTCATTTGGCTAAAGTTCTTTATTATGTATTCTCAGATGAGATGTGTGCTGATACCTTCTGTGAATTCTTGCTTATTGATTCACAGTTCTTTTCTCTCACTAGCCCGTGGATGTTACTTAAATGCCATTCCACAATAACAGGCAAGAAATCGGATGTCAGTCTGTTCTTTTTTCCTTTGTAACCAATTCTTTCTGTCTAGAAGCTTATGACGTTTTGTTTTTTATCTTTGGGATTCAAGCATTTTATCATAATACACATAGATGTTATTTTTTTTTAAAACATCTTTATTGGAGTATAATTGCTTTACAATGTTGTGTTAGTTTCTGCTGTATAACAAAGTGAATCAGCTATATGTATAGAGATAGCCCAGTATCCCCTACCTCTTGGGTTTCCCTCCCACCCTCCCTATCCCACCCCTCTAGGTGGTCACAAAGCACGGAGCTGATCTCCCTGTGCTATGCAGCTGCTTCCCACTAGCTATCTGTTTTACATTTGGTAGTGTATATAAGTCAATGCTACTCTCTCACTTCGTCCCAGCTTACCCTTCCCCCTCCCTGTGTCCTCAAGTCCATTCTCTACGTCTGCGTCTTTATTCCTGTCCTGCCCCTGGGTTCGTCAGGACCATTTTTTAAAATAGATGTTATCTTGTATAAGTCAATCTTGCTCAAATTCAGTGAGCACTTTTAACCTGCAGAATCAAATCTCTCTTAAAGCCAGGGAATTTTTCTCTAGTACTTAATTATCGCTTCTCTTCCCTTGTTTCTTTCTGTCCTGGATCACCTATCATTTGCTTATTTAAACTTTCATGTGTTCTCCAAATCACTTCTTTCTTCCCTCAGGATTTATATCTCTTTTAATTTTTGCTCCATTTTTGAAGCATTTTTATACTTTGATTTTCCATGACAGTAATCTACTTCTCAGCACGGCTCATTCTGTTCTTCATTTCATATTATGCATTGCATTTTTCAAAAGATTAAAAACCATACCTCTTATTTCCAGAAAGTATATCCTTAAGTGCTCTTATTATTTTGTTGTTAATGGTGTTAAATGTGTGGCCTGTCCCCATCAGAAGTTCTGATCCCAGGAGCTACCTTTTACTGGGAAGCACAAGCTATGCTTGTTCTTCCTCCATCTGATGATGGGTCCCTTTGGACCCTGACTTTTATTGCCCTCAGGGCTCAAATTGACTTGTTGGGTATACAAACAGCAGTAGAATCAAGAAAATGGTGGGAGACATGGCATTATGTACTCTTGTGAGTTGATGATAGACCAGCATGGCTTCTTCCTAAGGAAGCCTCTTTCCTTTCCATTCTCAGCTACAGAATTAGTGTCAGGCTAAAGAGATAGAAAGGCAACATTTTTGGACCATATTGTTTCAGGTCCTGTTCTAAGCATTTTATAACAATTAAGGATTCCTATTATAACAACCTTTTGATCTATACACTGTTATCTCCATTTTATAAAAGAAGAGTTAAGAAACTTGCCCAAGCTTTTACTACTAGGAAGCAATGGAGTCAGGACTTAAATCCAGGCATTCTTTGTCCACAGCAAGAGAATCTGCTATTCTGCCCACATGAGCATTACTCGTGTTTGTATCCCTAATAGCTATTCCAGGGCCAAGTTGACCGGTAGTTCCTACAGAAAGACCAAGGGTCTCCAAAGGCCAAAATCTCACCAGTAATCCCAGGGCTCAGTTTCTTGCCTGAGGCCTCTCCATTGCCAGTCTTCAGACTCCGTTGGCCAAATGAGGACACATCCTGTAGCCCCTTCAGAACCCAGGTAGGGCAGAAGGCTTTGCACCTGACAGCCCTTGTCAAGCTCAGGGGAAGGTGTAGTTGGAAGCTGGAGCAGAGTTTGGATAGGCTGGAGGTAGGGACATTGCATTCATATACCATCCTTTGAATGTAACCTGCTTGAGAGTGGCAACTGTTTTCATCCACTATTGCATTCTCAATATCTAGTACGTTATAGGGATCGTGATAGTAGCCCAATAAATATTTACTGAATGAAATTGTAATAGGACTTAACCATCTGAAAGCCATCACCCTAAAGTAATGTGTAAACTTAGGACTCTATCCTCAAACTCTAACCCTCAAACCAGTCCTCATCTTAATTTTTGGAAAGCCATCTCTGGGATAGCTATCTTCTTAGAATAAGGAAGTGGTATTCTCTCTTCATCCTTTTGGTTATGAGTTTGCAACAATAAAAAAAGATAAGACTTTAATTTCTTACAAAGCAAATGAATGAATAAACATCTTGTGTGTGGAAAAGCTCTAGAAAATGTGTGTGTGTGTGTGTGTGTGTGTGGTGGTGGTGGTGGGTGGTGATTAGGAAAAAAAGAAGAGGAAGATCAAGCTCATGAAAAGTTAATATGGGGGCTTCCCTGGTGGCGCAGTGGTTGCGCGTCCGCCTGCCGATGCAGGGGAACCGGGTTTGCGCCCCGGTCTGGGAGGATCCCACATGCCGCGGAGCGGCTGGGCCCGTGAGCCATGGCCGCTGAGCCTGCGCGTCCGGAGCCTGTGCTCCGCAACGGGAGAGGCCACAACAGTGTGAGGCCCGCGTACCACAAAAAAAAAAAGTTAATATGGCAACCAAGCTCATCAGAGAAGGAGGAAATATTGCTTAGCAACTAGAAGTTTCAAGAAGGAACATTCTAAATTCCAGTGGGAGAAGGTGTGGAAGGTAAGTAAATGTGTATTTAAAGTGAAGGCTTTTGAGGTGATTGTTTTGGTGAATAATTTGCTACTTCTTTTCCTTTGTATCCATTGAAAATTTGGCCCTGTCTCAAAGCATGACTAATAAATGGCCAAAACGAATGGAGTGGCCAAAATGGGGCAAATTTGTCCATTACAAACAGAAGTGGCCAGGGACCAAAAAGGAAATTCTTACTACTTCATTCCTCTAATTGTTTTGTCTTTTTAATTACCTCACTAATGCATGAATATATTCTCATTATAAAAGATTTTTAAAATTTGGCATTATTAAGAGCAAACACTGAAATGACCCCTGTGGTATGCTACTCCTACTTTCATTTCTGAGTTGGTACCACTGTCATGTGTCTGATATGCATTCTTCAGACCATTACCATGTATTTTTGTATATATATATTTGCTTCCTAATTTTTAACACAAAGTGGTCATATCCTAGTACTTGAACTTGTAAAAAATAATATGGTTGGAAAATTTGTCATGTTATACACACACATATATATATAACTCATTCTTTTTACATGCCATATATAAAATTCCACTGACAACTTCTCTATTGATGGACATTTCAGTGTTTCCAGTTTTACACTAATATATACAGTGAAGTTATGAATAGCCTTGAATATATCACTGTGCACTTGAGAAAGTATTTCTTGAAAATGTATTGCTAAAAGCAGAATTGCTAGCCCAAAGGAATTTAAGATTCAAAGTATATACTTCCTAATTGCCTTCCCAAAAGACTTCTATCTACTGCATACAAATGTACCAGGTTCCCTATACCTTTCCCAGATTTGACAGTTTATGCCATCTGATAAGTGAAAACATATACACACACACACACACACACACACACACACACACACACACACACATACACATACAGAGTTACCAGTGAGAATGACTATCCTCTATGTTTACTGGCCATTTTGTTTCTCTTTGTGAGAATTGCCATCTGGCATCCTTTACTCATTTTAGTATTGTTTGCCTTTTCCCAAATTACTTATAGCAGTCTTTATACATTCTGGTTATTAATACCTTGTCTGCTAAATGTGTTGCAGTAATTTATCTCTGCCACTTGTTTGTTTCTTTCCCCTTACACAGAAGCTTTAAATTTTTTAGGAGAAATATGTCACATATACTTGATGGTTTCTGGGTTGGGGGTATCACTTGAGAAAACCTTTGGTACCCCAAGGCTTTAAAAGTATTCTGTATTTTCCTCTAACACATTTATATTCTTGCTTAATGTTTGGTGCTTTAAGCCACATGGAATTTGTTTTAGTAAATTATATGAGGCATAGATAGTATCTTGCTTCACTTTTTTTATACGAGAGCTACTTTCCTACAATTTAGTAAACACACAATCTTTTCCCACTGATTAAAAGGGCAAGCAAATAATAAAGTCTTACATATATGTGAGTCTGCTTATGTACCCAATTCAACTTTATTTCCCTATTCCTAAACTCTCTAGGCTTAATTAGTATAGGCCTCATAGTATGTATTCATACATATTTAGAAGTCCTGTCTCATTGATAGTCTTTTTCAGATATATTTATCTCTTCTGTGGCATCTTCAGAGAAAATAGATAGATAGTAAATCAGATATTTGCTGTCTTGGTTTTGTCTAACATCCAAGGGCCAAAAGCGAAATAAAAGGTGACAAGGACTCCTACATTTCAAAATGAAGAGTATTTTCTAGGTATCTTGTATTTAATAAGGTCTATTTTCCTCGCTGGATAGTGCTCATAAGAGGAAATGTGCTAACTTTATCTCTGCGTTTCTCATATTGATTCCTCCTATTTCTTTCTCTCCATGTGTTCATTACACTGAGTATTGCTATAGAAGATATCCTTTTCTTGTGTCTGTAGTCATAATGCTTCTCATATTTTGCCATGAACTATGATATTTTCTGTAGATTTCATATAAGTACACCTTATTAGATTGAGGATATTTCTTCTTTAGTTTATGCTTGCTAATTTTTTAAGTCATTAAAGAACATTGAAAATAGATTTTTTCCTTAGTTTGCTAATAATGATATATACACTTATTTTCTAATATTTAACCAGGAATAATATTTAAGCAAAGAAACCCTCGCTTAGACACTTCTTTATATGCGGACATTTCAAGATTTTTTTCCTCTCCTTATCCTACCAAAGAACAGAGAAGAACTTGACCATTTAACCAGTCTGAGTAAGGTAATAGAGTCATAACTGGTTAGGGTCACTGCTGATCACAGCTGCACTAGGAGAGATTAGATGCAGATCTATCTGCCTCACATGAAGTGGGGAAAAAAAGGGGTTAGATTTGGTTCAGATACATGAAAAAAAAACAGTTTCTCATCAACAAAAGCCTGAAACCAGTGTGAAAATATCTGAATATTGTGTAATATTGTATTGGCTGTAGAATCAGTAGTCAATAGAAAATACTCTAGTTCCTAAATTTCTTAATGTACTGAAATTTCTGCCTCTTTATTTATTGTGTGTTTGTGTGTGTTTGTGTGTGTGTGTGTGTACCCAGAGAAGAAAATTTTCTATGATTTTTGCAAACATCAACACAGAAATAACTTTTACTTGATTATGGTATCCTTTAATTTCTTCTGGGTTTAGAATGTTAATACAGTTGACCCTTGAATAACATGGGATTGAACTGCACAGGTCCACTTATACATGAATTTTTTAAATAGTATATATTACAGTACTATATGATCTGAGGTTGGTTGAATCCAAGGATTCAGAACCTTGGATTCAGAGGAACTTCCTATATGTATAGGTGGGAGGGCGAACTATAAGCTATGCATGGATTTTCAACTGTGTAAAGAGTTGGCACCCCAACCCCCAGCATTGTTCAAGGGGCAGCTGTATTTACTTTAAGATTGTAATATTCATGCTCATGAGAAGAAATTGGGTTATATTTCTCTCTTTGTACACTTTTTGTCCTTTGTTGATAGTAGAGTTTTGCTATTCTCATAGAATGATTTACCAAACTTTTTAAAAAATCTGTACTCTGGGACAGTTTATATATAATGTGGAAAATAATCTGCTATTTGAAGTTTGGTAGAATCCTTCTATGAAATTTCCTGGATCTAAGATCTTTTAAAGAGTAGATTTTAATTTCCTTGGTCATTTCTTTGCTAATAAAACTTCTATTCCTACTTCTACACTTCTTGAATTAATTATAATAACATATACTTTTCTATGAAGTGATACACTTCACCTAGTTTTCTAAATTTTTGGCATAAGGATAACTATAATATTTTCTTATAATTCTTACCTTATTTAATGTAATTTTATATTCCCTTTCCATCTATAATCTTCTTTACCTGTGTCTTTCCTAATTTTTTTCCTTATAATTACCAGAAGTTCAATTTAATGGGATTTTCCAAGAACAAAGTTTTGCTTTTACTGATTGTGCTTAATGTTCATTTTATTTAATCAATTTCTGCTTTTATTAATTCTTTTCTTTAACTTGCTTTTGCTCTATTTTATCAATCTTTTCTGGTTCCTTAAGTTTATGTGTGTGGCAGGATGAGTAATCAGATATTTGCTGTCTTGGTTTTGTCTGAAACCCAAAGGCCAAAATAATAGGTGACAAGGACCCCCTACATTTCAAAATGACAGTCTAGTTCATCTATGTACAACTGACAAATGAGGTAGCTGAAAAGCAGTTTTGTGATCCTTGGTCCCGCGCCCAACTTGAGGACATAAAAGGATTGAGGTAGGAGAGCCAGGGGAGAGCAGATATTTTGAGGAACTCTTGTTGCTTGGTGGCATTTTCCATCCATACTTCCCCTCCTCAGTGTGTGGGGTGAGTGGGTGGAGGGATGTTTCCCCTGACCTCAAGATAAGTTAGATGGATGCTAAGAGTCTTTCTTGTAGAATTTCATATCCCTGCCTTCTTTCTTTGCCCTTACTGTTTGAAGGAGCAAAGAGACAGTTTGTGAGAAAATGAAAAGCAGAAAGTATGTGGCTGGAGCTGTCTGCCTGAGGAAGAGCAAAGTGAGGTGCCTTTTCCACTGACAGCTGAGCAGAAGCATGTGTTTCCCTAGACCAGACATGAATCATAAAAAGGAGAGCCATCTGACTTTGAACAGACCAAAAAGAGGTAACCCTTAGATACGGAACCTAAGGGGAAAATCTTAAGTGGCCAGGCCAGAGACAGAGCTCTGCCCACATCAAGGGAGCTATAATTTGATGTTTCTAGTGAAGAAATCTCTAGAAAGTCCACAAAAATACCCTCATGAAGTCAGCAATGAAGATTCAGCAAACCCAGAGAGCATATCACCACATCACAACCCCCATCACCCTATCAAGTTAGACTTTTCTTACTCCTTACCTCCTTATCCCATCTCTGACTCTGCCCAATCCCACTCTGGAGGGTCCTAATGTCACAGCTAAAAGTGTGGGAGTGGGTGAGGAGGAGCTGACAAAGCAAAGACAGGAGTCTCCACACAATGCCCTCCCCGCTCCCTGCTGAGTCCCAGCCTGAAATGAACCCAAGTTGGGAAAGGGAGAAGTGAAACATAAATAAAATCCCAATGTAGACTATTTCACTAAAATAAGCATTTTAGTTATCTAAATAAGACCAAAACCGTTACTAAAGGTGACTGGAGGATTTTTTTATTACCGTTTAAGAGTGATCAGAAAAGCTATGACCATTTCTCAATATTTTATCCAAGGAGAGGGGAAGAAAGAGACTATAGGATGGATTTTAAAAGATAGTGAAATGAATTTGAAAATGAATTTGCATTATGTTTGCGTCCTATCAATTTCTGCTAGTTCAGCGTACCACTTAGCTAGTCTTAACTCACTTATTTTCAAACTTTGTTTACTAATACATACATTTAAAATTATGAATATTTCTCAGTACTATGTTGACTATATTCCACAGATTATTGTAATTAGTGCTTTCACTTTCATTCATTTTAAAGGACATAAATTATAATTTACAATTTGTATTTTAGTTTTATCTGAAGGGCATTTCCAAATGCATGATTTCTTTTGCTACTTTTTGTTGTTAGTTTCTAATTCTACTGCAATTTGGTAAGAAAATTTGTCCTGTGTGATTTCTTTTTTGAATAATGAAGATTTTTCTATGTGGGCAGAGATTTTTATTTGAGGGCTTCAATCCAGCATCAAGGGAGCAGTTCCCATGCCTGCCCATAAAATCTCCCTTTTGTAATTTCATTTTCTGACTCCCTTGAGTCAGGAACCTCAGGATCCAAATTCATGCCAGTACATGTTGGCTAGGTCCTGTATCTCCTTCAGAGTTTAATCCCTTTCCTTGCATAGTATGCCCCACTTTCCTGGTGTGTTACGTTGTGTTGTGACTTGACCCTAGTTATTGGCCTGTAGACTACGAGGATGGTGGGAGGAAAGATTCTGAGTGGGATGGGTACTGTCTTGCAAGACTGAAGCCTCAGTATCATCTCCAAGCAATCGAGGTGTTACAGCCTTTAATAGGAGGGGTGTGCCACTTCTACAGGCCCAGATGGTTCAGGGGAATCTGGGGTTTCAAGTTTCTCCAGTGCATCAACCAAGATAGTTCCATCCCAAGACTTGGGGGTCCCATTCCTTCTACCAAAGGCGCTACCTTGGTATAGCAGGCTTTCCAGGATTGAGAATTCACTTTTTTTAATGCAACTAGATATCTTTATAATCAAGTCTTGATTCACAGCTCTTTCCGCTGTCCTGCTGCAGAGGCGAGAGTCTCTTCAAAAGCTACCAAGGAGGCCCACCAGCTTTTTCACTTTGCCTTAAACTGGTGATTAATCATCCTTGGCCTTTTATTTTCTTTTTTCCAGTGGCTGGTTGCACTCAACAAAATCCATCTGATTTCATTGTTGTTATAATTATGATTTCCCCCAAACCTTTCAAAGATTTGAGACATTGCACCCATCAATGTTTTTCCTCCTACTGTGATCCAACCTCAGTTCATCACTAGTGAAATTTTAACAACTATACTCTGTGGTAGCTAGTTTCCTAAGATGGTCCCAGTTTTACTGTATCCTACATGTAAATGTCATACATCCCCTTTTCTCTCCGCATGGATCTGGCCAAAGCTCTGATTTCTTGATCAATAGAATATGGTATAAGTGATACTCTTGGCCTAGCTTTTAATTGAACTAGCAGTTTTCACATCCTCTCTTTTGGAACACTTGTTCTTGGAATGTTCCCTCTTGGAACCCAGCTGCCATGCTGTGAAAATCCCACTTGTAGGCACTCTGATCACCAGTCCTAGGTGATCTTGCAGTTGAAGCCAGCATCAGCCCATGTGAATGAGCCCAGTTAACTTCCTAGTTGATTGCAATTTCAGTTGACCTCTTTGAAGCTGAAGAACTGCCCAGTTGAGTACACAGTCATGAGAAATAATGAAATAGTTATTTTAAGCCACTAAGCTTTGGAATTACTTGTTATGAAACAATTTGTAATCATAATATGGTGCCATGGTATGCCAGGAGCTACCATTCTCCATTCACTACCAGTAATAGGGTCTTTATTGTTAGCCAGCTTGTGAGTGATTTGGCTCCAAAATTCCATCCTTAAAGTCTGCTTCCTTGGACCACTTGTCACCAACTGTCTGAAATCAAGTCCCCTTAGAAACATTTGTTGAGATAGAGAAGACAAAAGGTGTGTACACACAAAGTTTATTGGGGAGCAATCAGGAACAATGCCTGCAAGGGAATAAGGGAAGGATTGGGCAGAAGGAGAGGTTGAACTGTGGTACATTTCTCCCAGAGGTTTCAGCCAATCCCACAGGGACTCTGGAGATGGGATGGGCCTTTAGAGTTGTCCTGAACTGAGGCAAGAAGTCTAAGATGAGTAATTGGATGCAAGTTGCCCCCGGGGAGCAGGGAGGGGGCTAACTTGAGTGAGGCATCCTTGACAGTACACTACAACATCCACTATAGTGCCATTTAAAATATTTTGTAATGCTGTTTTGTTATTTTTTACCCCTCTGCCTTTTGTCTATAAGACTTCCTTTGCCCTATTTCCTCTCCCCACCTTGTTGTTTGAATGCTATAAACACTTTTTGTTCTTCTCATTGTTATCCTTACATTTTTGAATGTATATTTAACCTTATAACTTTCTATCACTGTCTATATTTAATCAGAATATCTCTAATTTGCCTGGAAGGGATGGGATTAGTCATATACTTTTATGTGTTTTCTGATCCTGGCCCCTCTCCTCTGCGGCCTCTGTAGAATAATATATTATACTAATCCACATTATTATATTGTGCACTAATAATTTTTAAAACTTTAGTTTTTTCTTCAGTTAGCACTCATATTCTATATCACTCACTTTCTTGCACATATTAAAGGTTTTACTACAGTTAATACTATGGTGATTATATCTGAGAGAATTGAAGGGGTGAT
This sequence comes from Physeter macrocephalus, assembly GCF_002837175.3. NCBI lineage: Eukaryota > Metazoa > Chordata > Mammalia > Artiodactyla > Physeteridae > Physeter > Physeter macrocephalus. Next base: position 109,300,233 of record NC_041221.1, read on the forward strand.
ACATTTTCCTAGTCCCATAATATTTGAAAATGTTATTTTGATTTATTTGAAATGGTAGTTGCTTGGGCATAACATATAGGTTCAAAATCAGTTTTTCCCTTGAACTTTGAAGTGGTTGCTTCATTTTCTTCCAGCATCCAGTGTTACTGATGAGAAGTGTGATGAAATTCTGACTCTTGTTTCTTTTTAGGTAACCTGGTTCTTCTTTCCAGAAACTTCAGTGTTCTTAAATGGCACCAAAATATATCTTGATGTGGGTCATTTACCTTCACTTTTTTCTTCCAGAATTCCAAATAAATGAAATCATACAGTACATACTCTCTGAGGTCTGACTTCTTTTATTCAGCTTAATGTTTTTGCGGCTCATCCATGTTTCTGTGTATTTTAGTAGTTTATTCTTTTTATTGCTGAGTAGTAAAGTTTAATTTGTTTTTCTTTTCTAGTTGTTTGTTGCCAATATATAGAAATACAATTTTTGAATTGAATTTGGCACATTGGCTTTGTATTCAGTGACTATAAACTCGTTACTTCTAAGAATTCATTTATAGATTATTTTGGATTTTCAACGTAAGCAAATTTATCATCTGTAAATAATGACAGATTCTTTTCAATACTTACTCCTTTTAGGTTTTTATTTTTTTTTATTCTTGCCTTATTACATTGGTTAAGACCTCCTGTACAATACTGACTAAAAGTAGGAGTGGTGGTAGAGAACATGCTTTCACCATTTCTGATCTTAGAAGGAAATTTCTCAGCATTTCACCATTATGATTTTTGCTGCAGATTCTATCTTAGTTTTTAAAGTATCTTTTTGGTTTTTATAATTAACAGACTTGACTTTTATCATTTTTTTTCTGCATCTAATGAGATGGCTATATGATTTTTCTTCCTCTATCTTTTTCTCTTTTGAGGCCAGGATAAGCTGGTTTATATTATAAGGAAAAAATTTTAAGGCCAGTATTACTCATGAGCTATTTTTTTTTAATTAAGCAGTACATAAAAATTATACTATATCATGACACAGTTGGGTTTATTCTAAAATAAACCATATATTTCACCCATATTAGCAGATAGAAGAAGAAAAATCTCCAAAATATACAAATAGCTCATGCAGCTTAATAACAAAAAAATGAACAACCTAATCAAAAAATGGGTGGAAGATCTAAATAGACATTTCTCCAAAGAAGACATGCAGATGGCCAAAAAGCACATGAAGAGATGCTCAACATCACTAATTATTAGAGAAATGCAAATCAAAACTGCAAATCAAAACTCACACTGGTCAGAATGGCCATCATCAAAAAAATCTACAAACAATAAATGCTGGAGAGGTTGTGGAGAAAAGGGAGCCCTTCTACACAGTTGGTGGGAATGTAAATTGGTACAGCCACTATGGAGAACAGTATGGAGGTTCCTTAAAAAACTAAAAATAGAGCTACCATATGGTCCCGCAATCCCACTCCTGGGCATATAGCCAGAGAAAACCATAATTCGAAAAGATACATGCACCCATATGTTCAGTTCAGCACTATTTACAATAGCCAGGACATGGAAGCAACCTAAATGTCCGTCGACAGAGGAATGGATAAAGAAGATGTGGTACATATATTTCTCAGGCATAAAAAAGAACGAAATAATGCCATTTGCAGCAACATGGACAGACTTAGAGATTGTCATACTGAGAAGGACAAATATCGTATGATATTGCTTATATGTAGGATCTAAAAAATGGTACAAATGAATTTATCTACAAAACAGAAATAGAGTCACAAATGTAGAAAACAATCTTATGGTTACCAGGGAGAAAGGGTGGGAGGGATAAATTGGGAGATTAGGATTGACATATACACACTACTATATATAAAATAGGTAACTAATAAGGACCTACTGTGTAGCACAGGGAACTCTACTCAATACTCTGTAATGACCTATATGGGAAAATAATCTTAAAAAGAGTGGATGTATGTATATGTATAACTGATTCACTTTGCTGTACAGCAGAAAATAACACAACATTGTAAATCAACTATATTCCAATGAAAATTTTTTTTTAAATCTTTAGTCTTAGGTAGGCCCTGTGTCCCTGGATCTTGGGGATGTGACCTATTTAGAGCTCTTGCCTTTCCACCATTTGTAGTTCTGTTTTCAGGACATATTTCTGCCTTTCTCTTTAGCGTAGAGGGATTTTTCCTGTTCCCTTTCCCCAGCTGCTGTGGGCTTATGCCAGTGACACTGTTTGTTGTAGGCACAGTAGCTACTGTTCTCCAGGTTTGCACTACCAAGCATGCTTTTTTCAGGACTTTCAACCATCTTTTGTTGTGTGCGCAATAGAGTTTGTGGAGAAAAGCCTGCAAGAAGGTGTGAACTCTTCCTCTATATGTGGCTCCCAGGCTCACATTCTTTTGTTAACCCACATTCAATATCCCCCAATTTGTTAGTCTTCATATCAAATTCTTATTGGTATGTGGCTGTGCTTGCTGCAGGTAAGCAACTGCCATCTTTCATTGTGAACACTGTCTCTCCTTAGATTTTAGATTACTTGGTTGTCCTGTGACCCCAGTTCTCTGAAGTGTTCAAGGAAATCTTGACCTTGCAATTTGGCTTTTAATTGTTGTATTATAAGGGTTAAAGCAATGTTTTTTGTAGTGCTCTACATCCTGAGCAGAAACCAGAAATCTTTTTTTAGTTTTTTAAATTGATTTCTAAGAATTCTTCATATATTCTAGTTACGTATTCTTTGTCAGATATTTCTATTGAAAATATTTACTCCCAGTTTGTGGCTTGTGTTTCTACTTTCTTAACTGTGTCTCTTGCTGTACTTAAGTTTTAAAATTTTATAAATTCCAATTTTTAATTTTTTTATGTTTAGAGCTCACTTTGTCCTAAGACATTTTTATCTACTGTAAGTTCCTGAAGATATGATTTAGTCTTTTCTTTTAAAAGTACTACTGTAGTTTTAGCTTATATGCATAGGTTTATGATCCGTCTTAAATTAATTTTTGTTTGTGGAACAAGGAAAATTTTGGCATTCATTTTTACCTATATATTTATCCAATTGTTCTAGTACTATTTATTGAAAAGACTTTTCTTTGCCCATTAAATTGCTTTGTTACTTTTTACAAAGATTAATTGACCACGTGTATCATTTTACTTCTAAACTCTATTCTTTTCCATTGACCTTTCTTTCCTTACACCAATACCACAGTCTTTATTTCTGTAGCTTTATTGTAAATTTTGAAATCAGATATAATGAGACCTCCAACTTTGTTCTTTTTTAGGATTGTTTTTATATTCCAGGTATTTTGTATTTCTTTACACATTTTAGAATAAGCTTTTCGATTTCTCCAAACAAAGCCTACTAGCATTAGTCTACTTCTCAATTAGGGGAAAATCGATTTGTTAACAATACTGAAACTTCAATCAATGAACATGGTATATCTTTCCATTTATTTCTCTTAGCAATATATGGTGGTTTTCACTGTAAAAGGTTTGAATACCTTCTGTTGAATCGATTTGTAATATTTTATGCTTGTTTTATTATATTGTAAATCAGTGGTCCCCAATCTTTTTTGCACCAGGGACCAGTATCATGGAAAACAATTTTTCCATGGACGGGGGTTGGGGGAGATGGTTCAGGTGGTAATGTGAGTGGTGGGGAGCGGCAGATGAAGCTTCACTCACTTGTTCACCTCTCACCTCCTGCTGTGCAGCCTGGTTCCTCACAGGCCATGGACCAATACCAGTCTGTGGCCCATGGGTTGAGGACCCCTGTTGTGAATGAAATATTTTTATTGCATTTCCAGTTTCCTGCAGCATGTAGAAATATAGTTGATTATTTTATTTTGACTTTGTACCCTGTGACCTTGCCAAATTCACTTATTAATATTAGGAACCTAAGTCAAATCCTAGGATTTTCTATGTAAAAATCAAGTCATTTATAAATGGGAACAGTTTAATGTCTTCCTTTTCAATATTTATGGACTTTTAATTTTACCTAAAAGAATTGCTGATGCTACTGTTACAGTTTTTATTTGGCTTTATTGAGATACAATTTGCACACAATAAAATCCATTATTTTTAAAAGTATAATTGAAGCGTTTTGACAAATGCATGAAATCATGTAACAACGATCAAACTCAAGATACAGAACTTTCTGTGACCACCCAAATCCCCCCAAACCCATATTCAGTCAATCCTCTACCCTTCCTTGGCCCCTGAGAACCACCAATCTGCATTCTGTCACTTCATTTTGCCTTTTCTTGAATATTATTTAGAAGGAATTATATGTAGTATTTTGTATTTTACATCTACATATATTATAAACCACAAAATTCAGTGTTATAATTTTTGCCTTAAACCATGAGTTGTCTTCAAATAAGAGAAGAATATGAAATATAGCCTTTTTTGTTTGCCCATATATCCCATTTTTGCTGTCTTTTTTTTTTTTTTTTTGGTATGTCTGAGTTTCCATCTTGTTTATTTCCCTTCAGCCTAAAAATATTCCTTTGGTATGGAATTCTGGATCTACTGGTTTGTTTGTTTTTTTTTTTCTTTCAGTAGTTAAATATCTTCAAAGTTAAAGAACTTTAGAGATATAATTCCATTGTTTTTTGTCCTACAGTATTTTTGATGAGGCATCATCTGTCATTTGTATTACTTTCCTTTATATATAATATATTCCCCCTCCCCGCTCTTTCTCTCTCTCAGAAGGGGATGCTTTCAGAACTTTTTAAAAAATCTATTGTTGGGAGCATTTGACTTAGATAGACCTATGTGTGATTTTATTTCTATTTATTCTGTTTGGGTTTCTGAGATTCTTGAATCTGTAAGTTGATGTTATTTACCTAATTTGAGGACATTTCAACTATTATTTTTTCAAATAAATTTTCTGCCCGAATCTTTCACCTTTCCTCCTGGAAATTCAGTTACATGTAAGATATATTGATATTGTCCAAAAATTCACTGAGAATTGCTCATTTTAAAAAAAATATTTTTTCTTTCTATTCTCTAGATTGGATAATTTCTGTTTTTGTTAGTTCTCTATTGATTCATAACAAATTACTCCAAAATTCAGTGACTTATAGCAGCAATAATCATTTAGCTCTCACAGTTTCTATGAATTTAGAATTCTGAATCATCTGAAATTCTGAATTGTTGGGTGGTTTCAGCTGAGGTCTCTCATGAAGTTATAGTCAAATGTTGGCTGGAGATGCAGTCATTTGAAAGCTTGATTGGGGTTGGGGAATCTACTTCAATTGTGGCTTACTCTCATGCAAGCTGGTTCTTCTCCCCATCAGCATCTCCATGGAGCTGCTTGAGTATCCTCATGTCACAGCTTCCATCAGAATAAGCAATCCAAGAGATCAGGGCAGAATCTGCAATGCTTTTATGACCTTGGAAATCACACACCTACATTTCCACCATATTCTATTTGTCACATAAGTCAACTGTAATTTAATGTGGTAGGTAAACTCAGAAGAGCATGAATACTAAGAAGTGAAAATCAGTGGGGATGATCTTGGAGGCTGGATACCATATTCTATTTTCAAGTTCACCCACCTTTCTCCTGCAATCTGCACACGTCTATAAACCCTTTGAGTGATTTTCTCCCCCAAATTTCAGGTAGTTTGCTTGTTCAGTTCTTAAATTTCTAATTGTTTCTCTTGAATCATTTTCATATCTCTGATAGGAATACCCATCTGTACACTAATTATGACTATCATTTCCTTTAATTATTTGAACATATTTATAATAGCAGTTTAAAATAATTTGTCCATGAATATCAACCTATGAGTCATCTTGGGGTTGGTTTCTGTTGACTGATTTTTCTTTTGACTGTGGTTCACATTTTCCTACCACTTCATATATCTAGTCTTTGTGTGTGTGTGTTTGTGCATGCGTGTGTGTAGACTGGATTGTCAGTGACTCCTTGGAGAGATTCTGGATTCCATTATCTTTTTCCTGAAGAGATTTTTTTTCTTCCAACCCGCAGTTAAATTTGATGGGACTCATATTTCAAACCATGTCTCCCCTGTGGTGAAGAACAGCTAAAATTTCTTCTCAGTGTTTTCAACCTTCCAGTTATTGCTTTGTCCTTTTTGCTGGGTTCCTCAGAATTTCCCACACATATGTGTAGCTCAGAGATTAGCCTATTATTTGTGCACATATTACATGTAGATTTTTGGATTCTTCCACTGTGGTCCCTTCTTTCTGGAATTTCCTCCTCAATTTTTAGCCTCTCTGCCAGGGTTGAATTCTGTTTTCTGACACCTCAAGCTACTAAGAGTTGTGCTGCCTGCAGAGCCCTCAGAGGAAAAGCTGAATAAATGTGCATCTTATTCAGAAGATTTCCTTTCTTTCATGGGTTGCATCATTTCCAGTTTTCTGATTTTGGTGGTTCTTTCTGCACATTTAAATAACTGTTTTTATACTTAGTTCAGAGATTATAATTGTCATATTCAGGAAGGTTAGTCATACCAGCTACTTTGCCATACCAGAATGGAAACTTGTCCATTTATATTTGAGTGAGACATAAAATAGCTCATTAGTAGCTTTGGGTTCCTGATCCTGTTCAATGATGGGCTTCACTGTACGGTTTTAACAAAAGCCAAGTTCCTTTGTTGGCAGGGGCGGTATCCTAATTGTCAGTATCCACAGATCCCCCTCCCCTTGGGTTGTTTAGTTTTCTCATTGAGGAATCCTCCAATTTCTGCATGGCTGAGATTGTGATAGATACAAGCCTATTTTTCAGCATCCTGGGAGCCTGTTAGACCTGGAAGTCTCACTGTTTATTATGTAGAGTTTCATGAATCCCTCCGTGTTTAATACATTTGTAGCTATACCTTGTGATCTAAGACAAACTTCATTTTTTGTTCAAGATTTCCAAAGATTAAATGTGATCTCTTTTTGAAGAGCTTAGGAAGTGTGTTTTTTGGCTGTGAGTGATAGAAGAAGAAATGTAGAGGCCTAAGAGCGTCTTATAAAAAAACACTGAACCAATGTCTTATCCTCACTCCACTTTTAGAAAGATCTGGTACTCTAATCCCTGAGCATTTCTGGAATTCTGTGGTAAGAATTATATTTCTTCATATTGGTTTCTCCCATTGCAAATCTGGGTTTCAGGTCTACCCAGTCTTCTGAGTGAGTGACCATTTGTTCATTTGTCCCAAGATTTTAAGTTTTAGTTGATATTATTTCTTCCTTTCTTTTTGTGGATATATGCATTTGTTTCTTTTCTGTCATTTTAGGTGATATTTCATAATGAGTGACAATAAATTGCATAGATTCTATTCCTGTTCCATCTGTTTTATAATAAATTTTTTCATCTTCATTTTTTAAATAAACTACATTCATGAAACCAAATACCCTCTTTTTAAGCTGCAGCTAATAACACTTTTGCAAAAGTCAGTTGTGAAAAGCATAGGTGTCAAATAACTAAACCAATGTTGAATGTAAATATCAATTCTACTATCACCTCTGTATCATGAAATGGTGTTTCTCTAGCTATTGTTCCCTAAAATAGCAGGAGAAAAAAAGGCTTACCATCTCTTTCAGTGTAATATGCTTGCTTTCAACTCATGAGTTGAAAAGAATTGTGAATAAAAGAATTGCTCACAACAGACAAGTATCTACATGCAGTGTTGCCACTTCAGGACTTACCTCAAAAAGGTGTAAATAAAAGTGGCCTAGCCACTACTTCATGCCCATCCCACCACCAGTCAGTGCCAAGGGAAACTGATTTAGTAAGAACTAGAATTTACTTTCAAGAGCTTCATCAGCTTGCTTTGCTTGTGTACTTGGTTTTCTAACGTGAAGATTAGTGAATTCATTCTCTGAAAAGTAACAAGTCATGTGAGCATTTTGTCTTCACCATATAATTCAGTATTAATTGAATTTGTATGAATCTACATGTACTTGCTATTTTTTAGGCCATTTGTAAACTGATCATATGCTAATCTTCATAGAATTACCTGTGAAGAACAGTTTCTGTATAGTTTATTTTTCATTTCCTATCAACTAAGGGTCAATTCCTATCATTAATTGGTTAGATTTGGGGGGTTTTGTTTTTGCTCTTTTTGGTTTTGCTTTGTTTTTGGTAGTTCACCAATATAGCACAAAAGCTCTTAAGGGAAAGAAATTAATCGGTAACAGAGGAAACTATTGGACCGTGTTTACTGGTGTAATCAGGAATGGGGACACACTGAGAAGAGTTTAATGCATGTTGCAGGAAAGTCAGAAAAGAAAAAAGACTAAAAGTAATACCTGTGAAGTAAGATTAAATAAAGGGCTTAAAGTTATTTAGTCAGAAATGAGATACGATGTAATGTCTTTATATATACAAAGATTTATTACAGAATATAATGACTAATTGTTGTTCATCTCTGCTGAAATCTAAAAAAAGTTCAAGGGTAGAAATATAAATGATATAGATTTAACGAATACTTAGAAGGATAGCCTAAAGGTTGATGGGCAGACATTAGAATGCTTGTGATGGGACACATCTCTTGGGAAGAGGAAAGAGCTTTAAATGTAGCAGTCTTCTCTGTCATGAATGATGACAAGTCCTGCTTTAAGGCAGAGGGCTGGACTAGTTGGCTTCCATAGGGCCCTTCCAAACCTGTAATTCTCTGTGTCACTTCTGTTGCTAGCCTTCAGAAGCTGGGAGTCAACTAGACATAGCAAATACCTGCCCTTCCAGGAGCTCCAAAAGTGCTACAGGAGGCAGTGCCAGCAGCAGCACGACAGCACCTACTACAATTGAAGACTTCATTCAAAGGTGAGTCAGGTCACCGTGGACCCAGGCACTTCCCTTTCCTCCGGCTTTCACTGGCTCTGGGCATAGGATCCCTGGAGGATCGGCGATCCTCCAGATCCCAGAGGACACCCTTCCCAGCCGTCAATATAACCTTTGACAGAGGGAGGAACAAGGGATGGCTTGTTAGCTGGTGCTGGGTGGGAGGGGCTCGCCACCTAGACGCGCTCAAAGAGAGATGAGTTGCGCCAACAGCCAGGTCCCTTTCTCACCATCCTGCTGGCCACCCGGACCCATGTGCTCCCAGAGCGCGCTGGGCGCTCAACACTCGGAGCGATTGTCCCTGTGCGCTCGGTCTCTTCCAGGCACCCGATTCCAGCGGGAGGTAGCATGGGATGATGCTTTGGCCCTTGTGCCTTCCCCAGTCTCCAGCATCCGGAGGCGCCCTAGCCGGCTCCACCGCAGCCACTGCCAGAGAGAGAGAGAGGAAAAAAAGGGATGGGGGTTGGAAAGGCTCGGTGGAGGGAGGTGGGGAGGGAAGGACCGAAGGGGGAGGGAACCGCTCTCCTTTGCAGTGCCTCCGCCTCTTCTCTCTCGCCAGCGGCGACTGGGGTTCTCCCTCCACACCGTCCCCCAGTTCCTCGGCCCCTTCTCCGCCCACCCTCCCGCCAGAGCGTGCAGAAAGGGAACCGGAGCCCGAGCGCGGCTGAGGGCGCCGTGGGAGGCGGCCGTGGGTGTGTGCGTGTGTTTGAAGGACGCCACCTCTCGCTCCTGCGTTCTCAGGCAGTGACTGGCGGCGGGGCTTCTCGCTCCGGCAACGGTGGCGACCGCGGCGGCGGCTTCCGGAGTCCCACCGCGAAGATGCTGAAAGTCACGGTGCCCTCGTGCTCCGCCTCGTCCTGCTCTTCGGTCACGGCCAGTGTGGCCCCGGGGGCCGGGAGCCTCGTCCCAGATTACTGGATCGACGGCTCCAACAGGGATGCTTTGAGCGATTTCTTCGAGGTGGAGTCGGAGCTGGGACGGTAAGGCGGAGGGGGCGGGGTGGCGAGCTGGGGCGTTGGGGGGCGCCCTGGACCTGGTGGAGCCGGGCGCCCTGTGCGCGGGCTCCGGCTTCTGGGGAAGCCCGCGGCGCGCAGCGGGCGCTCTCCCTCTCGCAGCGACAGCTCCCGAGGATGCGGGAGCCGGCCTCCCTGCCCTTCGGTTTCTACCCACTCTGGGAGAGAGCTCAGCACCATGCAAGTGCGAGTCGGGTCTCCCCGGGAGCGCCCAGGCCGGTGCAGCTGCTAGCAGCAGCCCGACTCTCTCCCACTCTCCCTCCTCCTCACCGGCTGCCACTTCCCTTGCGTGACAGCTCCCACCGCACGTGGGCCCTGCTTTCCCAACTGGTGTCTTTGCTCACGATTATAGCTTGCCAGAGGGTCCTGTTTGTCTAGTTATTTTTTGGGTTGGGGGGCGGAGGGAGCCTCTCCAAATCATGACAGAATTATTAAATTAGATTCTTTCTCTTTCCCCTCATCAAGCTCTTCAAAGCAAGTGGCACTAGAAATTAAACTTAAACACTAGCTTCCCTGCAGAGTCTGCTCAGGAGTGAAGGGGAAATGAATCATTTAAGAGAGTTCAAGGCAGAATAATGAACTAGTGTGGCTTTAAAGAAAAAGCAGCACATGGGGTGGTAATTAGTGAGAAGAGTTCTGCGGCTCTTCTTTCATGTGCTGGAGTGATTTGTTTAAATTATGTATGCAGAAAACCACCTCCCTGGGGTTGTAGAAATGTTCCTCACCCCTTCTCTGAAGATCCAAACAGGTAGTGGTTTTGCCATGTGAATGATGCCATATGTTCTCATATTTTTATCCATTGAAAAATATTTTTCCCTTCCTTCTCTTTTCCTTTTTTCCTTTCTGCTATCCATAGGTAAGGGACTTCTTTTCAACACTCATTTTAGAACCAGGCCCTTTATTATAGGGAATCTAAAGATGTAATTTCAGCGTTTAACAAGTTGAAGCTTCTGTACTTACTATTTCTTTGCAATTTTATTTTCCATTCTTTTTTTGCTGGAAACAGTTTAGCTAACAGCCATTTTCTTTTTTATGTCATTGGAGACTACAGTGTGGGATTCTGGATGTTGGTTCCTAGTGGGACTATGTAAGGGCCACTTTCCCCCTCCGAATTGCCACTACTATTAATGGCTCACTGAGTGCAGAAGGTGTGGAAGAAAAGCAAAACTTCTGAATGAAAATTTAGGAATTGCCACTGTTTTAAAATGTTTCAGAATATTTGAGCATTGAATAATGCATACATAAACATCCTGTTCTTGTCAAGTTTTTCAATGTTCATCTGAAGATCTGCTGTAGTATGCATTCCCTAGTAGGTTGAAAATGAAATATCTCCTTCTGTAAGGTTTGAAGCCTACATAATTGTATGATGAGCTGCAGTGGAACAGTGTAAACTTCTGACTAAAGTGATAATCTACTTAAAATTGGTGAGTTTTAGAAACTGCCACCTAGTAGAGGAAGTGCCTGATGGTGCTCCAGGGACTGTCTCAACACCAAATCTAACTGCTTTCTGAGTAACGTTTACCTTAGATGCTTCTAATTGGCTATGACTTACCATCAGCACACGTTATCTTTGTGATTAAGCTTTGCCCTCAGGAAGCTCAAGAAATTTCCTTTAATGTAAGGAATGGGAAAATGGGTAGAAAAATAAATAAACTACAAATTGTGTATATATACAAGATGGTAGACTTCATAGGGAAAACCTAAGGAAGTTGGAGTTTGTTATACTTTTTAAAACAGATTGTTATATTTTGTACTAAATTTTGGAGCGTGACTATAAATCAATTACATATTGCTAAGACTCTCACTCTGCTAGCTAATCATTTGATTACCATGAAAATCACAGAATTAAAATATTTTGAGAAGAGATTTAAAATTGTTACTTCTGTCCTCTTTTTCAGTGTTCATGTATATTAGGTAAGTTCTCTGTAGATGGCAGAATTGGTGAGGTGCATACTTACTCCATTTGGTTGAGACTTTGAGAAATATTATCACTTCATGGTCAAAGTTGTTTTTTTTCAACACAATAAACCTAAAACATAAAGCAACTCTGTTACAAATATAATTAGTAAGAATCTATAAAGCCAGAGAATGCAACAGAATTATAATTGTAGATATTGACTGAGTGACAAGTTTTCTTCCTCACAAGTGATAAAGTTGAGGCTCAGTCAACTGGTTTCAAATCTTTACCTCTTTACTCCCAGTCTTGGGCCAAGTCTGCCTGCCAGTGGTGACTCTAAAGCCAAAATATTTAATTCATTAGTAACGCAGTTGTTATTAAGAGAAATGCCCCTTGTGTTGTGTGGTGCCATTGTGGTTAGTTCCAGGATGTAGACAGTTCCCTCCAGATCAAGTATAGATTAAGTTATAGAGTAATCTATTACAATTACATGTTGTAAGCTAGTGACTCCTGAATTCAAGAAAATTGGACAAATGACCATTAGGGCAACATAACTTGAGGATGTATTTGGGGATTTCAGGGAACAAAATTCCCAAGGCTGTAACCACTTGAATCCCCTGGATGGTACTGACAGCACCAATCCACATATAGCCATTCAGACCAGGGTAGATGTGATAGCTTTCTTTTTTCAGGATGAGGGTGAGGCAGGAGCTGAAGCAGGGGCTGAAGCAGGGGCCGAAGGGTGTTGAAAGGAATTATCTAAGACTTTCAGGCAAACTATTTTCCCAAAAACCACATTTGAAAATACTACTATGTTTATAAAATTTGTTTAAAAGTTTACAAAAATCAAGTTTACAACAAATACAATTCTACTCAAAAAAATGAATTGGCCGTGATCCTGTTCAGGACTCCATATCGTCAAGAGTGGTTGGTCCTTTGCCCAGTGATTTGAGAAATTGGTGTTTTAAAGGTTTTTCCAAGGGAGAAGGGAGCCTCCCTCTGGTCCAGATTCTGCCGGGTGGTTTGGCAAACAGAGGGACAGGATTTGGCCTGGGCTGCTCTGTGGTGATGACTTGGCCCTGTGCATCCAAACTCATGTTCTGTTTTCAGTTATTTCTCACCTTTTGTTTCTGTCTGTTGTATGAGATTGAAAGAATGTTTGTAACAAAATCAGATGTATTCCCACACACACACAAGTTCAGGGAAGCAAATGAAAGATAATTAGGACAAGAGAATAAGAGTGTGAAAATCACAGAATTAAATTATTTTGAGAAATACTTAGGTTTGCTCTCTTTTTCAGCGTAGAAATTGAGTTTTTGGAATCTTTTCTTTTTTAATTTCCATTACATTTCACTATAGTTTCTTTAGGCTAATGACTTTCAGTACCTGCCCACCACCCAACTTGATTCACAATTTTAAAAAAATTTATATAGCAACCCAATTTAAGCATAATTATATAGGATCCCTTGCTATGTGTGTTCTTGCTCAGGAAACAAATTTAGTGAGTCATATGTGTATATAAAATGGAAAAAAAAGCTTCATAAAACAATGTTTATTCTTATTACCAGCAGTGTACTCTAATATTTCCTATTCTGTGCTGTTTGATTTTATTCTAGTTCCTTAAAAATATTGGTTGAACCTACGTGATTTCACATCCCACTAGTAGGTTGTGATTCAGTTTGAAAAGTACTGTTTTAGGCCGTAAATCTGTGTATGCCAGATTAAAGTATAAGTATGAGTATCTTCCTTTCGAAAGATGCCATGCAGACCAATTGGTAACATTGAGTAGTGTCCAATTGCATAGCTCTGTAAAGAAAAATCCCCCTGTCTTTCCTTCCAACATTATTGGGTTTCCCTTTTCAAACACTATTGGAAAAACTCTGGTTTCTCCACGAGGCCTGCTGAGTGGAGTGTATTCTGGACTGGCTGAGCAGTTCAGGAGGCTGGACCAGGAGCACCTTCACTGTGGAGTGGAGGAATCCAGAGGCCTGAGCAGGGCTGTAGTCCACTCGGTAACACGTAACTTTGTTCCCAGGTAATGGTCAGCAAATGCTTCCTGTAAGGAAGCAGCAAAGTGTGCATTTTCTGAAAGGAGGGCTCCAACCTGTACTCCTGGCTGGGGAGGAATCGGATCCTCTCTTTTCCCTTTTCCCTTCCTTCCTTTTGTTCAAGTCCGTTCCTGAGCCATTCTTAGCCAGTGCTTCTTGGGCTCTTGGTCTGTCCCTCACACTGTCCTTTAGGGCCCCACAGCCTATCCAGCGTATCCCCACAGCTGGCTATGGATCTCCTGCCACACACACTGCACTTGGTATCTTTAAGCTCTTTTGGGGATGATGTTGGTTTTTTTTTTTTTATCTCACTAGGAAATTAAAGTATACCTGTTCAGTCCCTCTCTTGTTCTCTGTGCACCTGATTCTTTTCTCAGGGAGTTGACTCAGTAGCAAGGTGGGATTGCAATTGGAAGAACAGAAATGGGCTGCACAGGCTCTTCGCACCAACACTGATTACAAGTTCTGCAAGGCAGGGTCTGTAGATTTGGCTGGTTCACTCTTGTGTGCTCATTGCTTGGCATAGTGCTCAGTACTCAGCAGGTGCTCAACAAATGATCTTGAAGAATGAATGATAACAAAGTGGGCCAGGCACTGTGGGTCCTGATGTGATGATCTCAGTTCTAAGGACCCCAAGGAAAGGGAAATCTGGTGACCTGTTTGACGTGTGTGGCCATGATCTTAATCTCACTCAGCACTGGTTTCCTTTCTTGGAAGTATTGATAACTGCCACCTCTGTAGCTTGTTGGTATTGAAAATACTGCTTTTCTGTTGGCAGAGTGCCTTGTGGCTCTGAAATGAAAGGGATTCCGTTTCACCTTTGCTATCATTTTACCACAGGCATGTCAGAATTAGGAGTTAAATCAACTTGAATTTAAAAGCATGAAATGCCTCCAAGCTATGCCAACCACTAAAGTTAATACATAGTAAATGCTAAATTTGAAAATACTCTCATTGTAAAGAGCCTTAAAGTCAAGTGAAGATTATGATAGGATCATTACTTTAAGAATGCACTATTTTTCCATGTTTAAATACTGTTGCAAGGGTAAAAATAACTCCTAATTTGGAAAAAAAAAATGACACAGGTGCTATCAGCTTCTAAGTTGTTCTGGTGAACTCTACTTGAAAAAAAAGAAAAAAAGGAAAGAAAGAGAACGAAAACACTAACCACAAAATAGCTTCAAAGACCTTTCTTGTAAATGCTTTACCCTCAGACACATCTGTGTGGATTATGTGTTTGCAATAATACTTTCGAGAATAAAGTACTGAGTGGTAGCCAAGCGAACTGTTTCAACTACTAATTGTTATGTTGTTTTATGTTAATGATTTTTTTTTGCTAGCTTAAAAAGTAGTTCTCTTTAGACTCCCTTTCATGAAAGCTAACATCTAATAAAAAATACTGAATTTGTAAAATTTCAAGGTCAGGTTTATTCTGAAAAATATATTATTTGAGTCAATGAGCCATATAGTTCAAGCCAAAGAATAACTTTACATGAAGTCAATAGCAGCTAGAATCAAAGTTTTACTCAAATTGTATTAATCTTTACCTTAATTATTTTTAAAAACCTATTTGATAGTGCAGGAAAATCTGAAAATTTCATAACTCCAATGGTTTAATTAGGAAGTTAGATCTAAATATTGATGGCATAGTATTAGCATATAAAGGACATGTACTCTTCAGTGCGGTCTATTTTTAAAATTCTAATTGCTAATGGAGGGCAGTGGCTGTGTGGGTGATGTAAAATAATGAAAGGTTTGGGTGGGAGATTTTCCTCAGCAATCTTATCAGTGGCAGATCAAATCAGGACAGAGTGCTGCATAGAGGATGATTTATAACGATGGGCAAAGGGTAGTACCTGTAAAGCTTGCTCTTTCTCTTAGAGCAGTTTCTCAACTGTGGCACTGTAGACATTTGGGGCCAGATAATTCTTTGATGTGGGGCTGTCCTGTGCATTGTAAGATGTGTAGCAGTGTCCCTGGCCTCTGCCCACTAGA
The DNA here is from genome assembly GCF_002837175.3 of Physeter macrocephalus. Taxonomy (NCBI): domain Eukaryota; kingdom Metazoa; phylum Chordata; class Mammalia; order Artiodactyla; family Physeteridae; genus Physeter; species Physeter macrocephalus. The sequence goes on from NC_041221.1 coordinate 109,315,980, forward strand.
TGCCAGTAGCAATCCTCCCCCAGCCACCCCACCCCCACCAATTGTGACTACCAAAAATGTCTCTAGACATTATCAAGTGTCACCCCCTCCTCTGTTGAGAACCACTGTCTCAGAAGCTTGAAGCTAGTCTTTTACATGATTTTCTTTTAGTTATGTAGATGGTTAACAAGGAGTTTGATGGAATAAAGTCATTTGGCTTTATTGATTATCTGCTACAACCAAATGTTTCTGACATTTTTATGTATTACCGTTGATTTCTGTTGTGTATGCATACCATCTGTGCTATAATTTGCTTAATATTTTTGTTTAAATCACCTCATTTTTGTTAACCTAAATTTATTTACTGAGAATACTTATTTTCATTAAATTGAAAACCAGTATTCATCCCATAAATAGAGGCAATAAGAACAAAGCATTTTTACTAAATCATAGCTAGAAATGCTTGCCTCCAGAAGGCTCCAAGCCTGAGAATTGTTTTCTCTTTGTTAAAAAGGGAGAATATCAAAGATTAGCAAAGTTAAAACCATAGTGGCACAAATTGAGGTTTTCTTCTTGATGTAATCAGATGATTGAAAATAATTGAAAAGAGAATGATGCTGTCATTTTTTGATTCCTTGTTATTTAATTCCATGTCTTCATGCCACTTAATGTCCTCTCTGTTACAGGTCTGATCCTTTGAATAACTATGAGCTAGGCAATTTATGGTGTAGGGGGCAGGGTGAGGGGGATAGAGAATGAATGAATATGATAAATAAAACACTACTTGGCCTCCACATGTATAGTTTACTTGTAAGGCACCAACGATTAATGTAATATGAGATAAATAAATAAATAAAACTAATACCAGATGGAGATAATGAGAATTACAGCAGTCTTTACACCAGAGTGAAAATTCTGACGGGAAGATTGGTAGGGGTAGATCTTGAATTTTGGCAGGATTTTAACAAGGTAGAGCTTTGGTGAAGAGCATTACAGATGGAAAATACATTCTAAAGAAAAAGGCAAAAAAAAAACCTGGCAGAAGAATGTGGGGTGTATATTTTATTTTGCAGACTTTACAAAGCATGAACATTGTAATGACAGATAAGGTTGGGAGGGTAAGTTGATTAGCAGACCAAAGAAAGCCTGTAAAAAAAAAAAATGACTGAGTTTGTATCAACCGAAAAACAAAATTATAGATAAAGAGAAAGAAACCATTATGAGAGCAAAAGGTGCCTATAGAAGCAGCTTTGTCTTGGGCTAAAGATGTGGGACTCAGAACTTGCCACTAACTCACAATGTAGATAAGTGAGGGGGGTGGGTAAGAGAGAACTTACCATGTTGGTTGAAAAAAAAGAAAGAAAAAAGGAACCCTCCCGCACTCTAGACTAGAATAAAAAGGGGAAGTGTGGGATTGAGGGGATTAAGATCAGTTACCTACACTGGGTAAAGAGCCTGTAAAGGGATAGACAGTAACTATTTTAGGTTTTGTGGGCCACAGATCTCTGTGGCAACTCTCACCTCTGATGATTGAGTGAAAACAGCCATAGACAACACAGAAACCAATGCACATGGCTGTGTTCCAATCGAACTTTATGACAGTAAAATTTCAATTTCATATAATTTTCACATCACATCCTTTTGATTTTTAAAATGTAAAAACTCTTCTTGAGTTGTGGACTGTTCAAAAATAAGTGACTGCTGTATTAGGCCCTTGGCCAGAGGTTTGCTGACCCCTGACCTAGATCAGTCAAGGGAAGCTTCTACTCCTCCTCAGTTATACGAGAATTTCAGGTTGAAATGATCTCAAGACTTCATTTATTCAAGGAATTACCTTTAATCTCCCTTTTAACATGTCAACCTGATATTAGCTTTTCCTGTAGGCACAGGCTTTAAATGAATTCTCATCTTTTTTCTACATCTGTTGAAACTATATCAGTTGCAGTTCTTAACCTACGTAGCACGTTGGCTAGCTCCAATCATCATTCATGTTTTTGAAAATGAAGTAGCTTTATTTGAAGGGTGTTTAAGTTAAATTTCCATACCATGATCAGCATTCACATTCAAGGAATTTTGGAGGGTCATTTGTTTTGTGTGTAATAATTAGATTTCAAGTTGCTCATTCTTCTATTATATTTGAAGTAGCAGTCACTATAAAGTAATATGCTAAATAATCAATAAAGATTTGCTTCTAATTAGTAAAATTTAATTAATTCATTTTTCTGTTTACTAATATATTATCTGCATGTTGAATAATCCTTCTATATGCCATACACATATAACAGGTGGACTAATTAAGGTCCTTTAAGTTGAGACTGTTTAAATAAGCATTTTTTTTACGAAAAGTTATTCTTTCTTAGTTTGAATAGAGTTTAGAGTTAACTAAAGCAGTCACTCATATCTTAACTACAGCAGAAGTCTCCAAAGTGGGATGTTCATATCCAGGGGGTGCATAATATAATGGGATGCGAGAAGAACATTTTTTTTTCTAATTTTTGCTTTTTTAAAATGTTTTGAAAAGAACATTACATATTGGTTCAATAGCATATGTATTGCATTTATAGGTACGTAAGTATACACAATTTGGGAGCATGTGCTCAAAACATTTTATTTGATGATTACTGGATCAAAGAATGGTAGTTCTAAGTGGTTACTGAATAAGTTTTTTACTTATATCTAAATACTAACATTTTGCTATATGAAAATGATTTTAAAGCAAATACATAGATCAAAATGCAAACAAAGAAATCATACTGCAAGGTGTGACTTTGTGCAGAAAGGGGAAGTGGGCACATATGTGCACTTGTTATGCATTTTAAGACTACCCGATGAAAGATTTTGATAAGAACGTAACTGCCATTGTAACCAAAAAAGTCATATGGCAGAGTAAAGAAAAAGAGAAAAGGAATACAGTTTGCCCATCAAGCAGAGGGTTAAATGAATTTTGTTTTTCGTTGTTGTTGAACCCAAAATTCATAGGCAAGAACCTCAATTTCGAAATACCTAACTTACTTCATGGTAAATTTTGTCAGCTGCTGGCTTAAGCAGGTGACTGCATTTGCCTGAAGTGTTTGGTGGGCAGGGGTTGGAGAGTTGTGAGCATTATTGCCAGGATGCTGAGTTTAACTTGGTTAACAAATGCATTGTCATCAGTTAGTTACTTCTTAAGTCATGCTTCAGGGTGATATGGTTGAAAAATTCACCAAAATTTTGGTGCAAAAATATTTTTTTAAAAAACTGGACTAGAGATAGCACTCTGTTTAGAATGGTCTGCTAAAAAAGTGATACATGTGACATGCTCTTAACTGTTTTCTTTACTAGTCTGTGGTAGCATTCTTCGTTAAAAGTGTACTTTATTTGATTTGTCATGATTATAGACAGAATTTGACAAATATTACAAACCAGAACAAAGAAGAGTAGGGGATAGCAAATCTGTAGTTATGTTTACACATTTATTGTTACTTATAATGCAGTATTTGAATGATTTCTTCCCACTTTCAGTCTTCATGGACTGTTTAGTAGGGACTTTTGCTTGCATTGCACAGAATCTTGTACTTTTAATATTTTTAAATTTATTTATTTATTTATTTTTAATTTTTGACTGCATTGGGTCTTTGTTGCTGCTCGCGGGCTTTCTCTAGTTGTGGCGAGCAGGGGCTACTCTTCATTGTGGTGTGTGGGCTTCTCATTGTGGTGGCTTCTCTTGTTGTGGAGCACGGGCTCTAGTCATGGGCTTCAGTAGTCGTGGCTTTGTTGCTACGCGGCACGTGGGATCTTCCCAGACCAGGGATCGAACCTGTGTCCCCTGCATTGGCAGGTGGATTCTTAATCAATGAGCCACCAGGGAAGTCCCTCTTGTACTTTTCAGCTTGGTCTGCCTTACTTCTTGTACTGTCTTGAAGGGATAGTTAGTGACTCTTTAACTTAGTGACAACCATCCATGTGGGACTTTCACAGATGTACAAAATTGTTCTTTAGTTGTGACAACTAGTCAGTCCAAGTGTTATCTTTAACAGGATATAAATGCACTGCTACCTATTCATTCAAGTGAATCTTATCTATTTTTTCAAAGCTCCCTGTTAGGGCAAGCACTGAGGAAATAAGACTATGTTATTAAATGTAACAAAATTCAAATTATATAATTCAGTAAATCAGCCTGGCCTAGAGTGTTCAGTCATAATAGGCCAATGAAGATTTCTTGTGTGATTGGAAACATTTTTAGTGGTTCCTTTGGGACTCTGAGTCCTTCCTCTCCTTTTTCCCTCAGTGTGAACACATAAGGTAATAAAAATGTTCAGTGAAGTAAACTTGTGAGTTCTGAGTGTAACCTGTATTTAGAAGCAAATTAAACACATAATAATAAACAGAGCTTGTCATATGTATGTATGCCACATCAGCAGAGTGGAAGCCTGAGGAAATTGTCAGGATAATTCACAGCAAATGGTACAGTTCTTTCAAATCTTGAGGTACTGAGGAAATGGAATGTCAGGACTGAGCTGAGGGCCCCAGGGAGCAGATGAGGTTCTGGCCCAGGCCAGGAGGGGGCAGCAGAGCTCCAGTCCCGGCTTGAGCTGGCAGGTGGTGGAGGGGAGTGATGCTCAGGGAGCCGCAGCCCAAGGGGACAGTTGGGCAAGGCAGCTACTCAGGAAAGCTTTGAGGCTGGGGCAGCAAGTAGGGCATTCTGGACAGTTGAGAGTGGCGATGAAGGAGGACTGCTGAGCCAGGCAGGTGCTAAGCCAGGAGCTGAGCTAGAAGGTGCAGGGTGCAGGCAGGAAAACAAGAAGGATAAAATTGCTGCTTGATGGCTGGGTCCCTTTGGGCATAACACTAGACCTCACTAAGCCTCATTTCTAAAATGAAGATTTGTGGTAGTATATCCACCACAACGTTGCTCTGACAATGAAATTAGATTGCATATGTAAAAACACTTAGCTCCATGGTTGGCACTTAAGCTTAATATCATGCCCCAGACAGGACACGAGGTGGAAGGTAGGGGATGATGATTCCAAATTAGGTAGCAACAGGGAAAAAACCTTAGTCCAACTTCCTTGGGTCTTTTAGCATTCTGACCCCAACTTGCCTGCCAGCCTTGTTCCCCACCACTTCTAATTACCACCATGGAGTGTTTACCAGGAACTTGGTGTTGAGATTTTCCTCTTTTTTTAATATGCGTTGCTAACTATTTCAATAATACAACAAGGTGATCAACACAAGCATCATTTTTCAGATGAGGAGCCTGAAGCTCAGAAAGGTCAAGCAGCTTGTCCAAGGAGAGCAGAACTGGTATTCAAGACCAGGTTGTCAGACTACGGTGCTCCTCTCTTACCTGCCATCCTCAAGGGACCCCTCATGGTCCTCATATCTCCATGGTGTTGTGTGTGAAACTCTCCTGGCCTGAAACTCCCTTTTCCTTCTAATTCCTCCAGGAGAGTCACCCTGCCCCCTAAGCCGAAGGTTTCTCCTGCCTCCCGGCTCTCATACTATATCACACATTTATTGTCTTACAGGTAAATGCTTTGTGGCCTTCACCACCAGAGCATCTGTTCCTCAGACAGAGGAACCCCAAATCTTATCCATCTTTTGTCCCCACTACTAAGCCCATTCTCCAGCTTACCAGCTGCCCTCCATAAGTGCTTAATAAGTGTTTGTGGAATAGCGAGTGAATGAATAAATATTAGAAGAATTAGATGAACAACTGCAGGAAAATGAGCACACTCTTAAATCTCTCTTCAGGATGTTTTTCCTACGCATATCCTCTGCTAAACCAGCACACTGTGAAATTACTTATTCAATGTCTTTGTCCTTCTCTTTAGAATGTAAGCCTCTGTGGGCAGGACCTCTGTCTCTTTGTTCATTACTGTGTCCCCAGACCTATTGCAATGCCTGGTGTGTAGTGAGCACTCATTAAATATTTGTTGAGTAAATGAGTCAGTTGTACCAGCAGGGCATCTGCAATTGAAAGTCCTTTGTAATGCTAGGGGCTCTGGTCTTTTATCAGGCTGCTCTGTCTTAAAGAGCCCCCCATGTCTGAATGAACTGGGAATAGTGTGACCTTCTGTGATTAGATCATCTTTGTTGAAGGTACTCTCTAGCCACAAGCATCTGTGCATCTATGTTTTCTTCCAGTTGAATTCTCTGGATGATTACCTTAGTTCTTTACTGAGTGTTCAGGAGACAGAGCAGCTTTTGGAGTAAGTAGGGTTCTAAGCTCCAAAGGCTTTGTAAATGTGTTGGAGGCTCCTTGAATAATTTTTTTCTTATTTTATACTTTTTAAATGCCTAATCTCTTTTTTAGAGACATGTACTCATTATTATATTTGCTCATTTTTACTTCTGTAAGATGATATGGAAAAAATCTGAACTATCTTTTTGGCCAGCCCAATAATTATTCTGGAAAATGTGTATGTCCCCATCTCTATTTTTGATGACAGAGGCCAGGGAAGTATGGTGAAAGAAAGATTGTGTATAGGAGAGAGGGGGGCAGAGATGGAGCTGAGGGATGGAAGGAAGGTCACTCCTCACCTAGGGCTATTTTTTGTTTTCTGAGTTAGCTACACCTCAACCCACAAGCACCTCTCCGTCCCTACCTGACTTCTCCGTTACCGTTGTCCCACAAGAGCCCAGGTCCATTTCATTTTCCTTGTATCTCCCCTTGTTATGGTCTAATGCTTGTGTCCCCACTGTGGATTTTTATGTTGAAGGCCTGACCCCCAATGTGATGGTATTTGGAGAAGGAGCCTTTGAGAGGTGGTTAGGGTTAGAATAAGTCATGAGGGTAGGGGCCCTAATGATGGGATCTGTGCCCTCGTAAGAAGAGAGACGGGAGAGCATACTCTCTCTCCCTCTGCCATATGAGGACACAGCAAGAGGTTAGCTGTCTGCAAGCCAGGAAGAGAGCTCTCACCAGAACCTGACCTGGTGTTGGCACCCTGATCTTGAACTTCCAGCCTCCAGAACTGTGAGAAATAAATGTCTATTGTTTAAGTCCCCCAATGTATTTTGCTGTGGCAGTTGAGCCGACCAAGATGCCCATGTACCCCTTCCCCCACTTTGAATATCTATCTAACTTTGGTCACAACCTCAGAATCTGCCTGCAGTGTCTCAGAAGCTAACCTGAGTTAATCTAGGCTAATGTGGTAAGCAGAGCTTGAGGAAAGTGATGTACTTTTCCTTTCCCAGATGCCCACCATTGTTCTTCTCCCAGATGTTGGGGGATGCAGTCAAGAGGCCTACTTCACAGGCAGTATAGCGCGGCCTTGGCTTTATCTAGGAGCTGCCTTCTGGCATTACCACCTTGGTATCCACTGTGCATCCATATCCATACCTGTTGGCTTTCCAAGTGCCCATGCCTGCCAGCTCCCAGCATATTATTTCCTCAGCAGCTGGCACAGGATTTTTTTGTTGCCAACTAGAAGCTCAGCTATTAAAAAATAAAACTTGGCCCATCTTGAGAACCATATGTTTCTATCAGAACTTGGATCTGCATTCTGGCACAACTCATACAGTCATGCACCTCTCTCAGGACCAAGAACCCAGTCAGTGTTCCTCTGGGTCTCTGACCACACTTTCACCTGCTTGTTCCAAATGCAGTTTCCAACCTGGAGTAACCTGTGATGCTTGTGATTTGTTGAGCACCAGTTTACCAACATTTACTTGGTCTTTTTGAATTTATTAACTTGTTCAGTGTTTCTTTAGCACTAGATTGCCTTCTCTGATAGTTTGTGTCAGTTTTATTTCTTAAATTGTTAATTCTCAAGAATCAGGTTCATGTTTCCTCAGTTAATGAGAAGCTAACAGACAACATGGAGGCATGGAGTAAACACTGCATGACTTTGCATGAGCTTGAGGCAGTCCAAGAAAGGAGATGTTAATATTTATAAATATCTGACTGCTGTTCTTTTGTATTTCACATACTGAAAATAATGTGTTGTATAACCTTAAGGTTTTCCATATCATCAGACAAAAGGACAGTTGGGGCAGTTTAAAATAACTGCTGTAGATGGGTCTTTCTGTATAATTTTTACAGTTTGCTTCTCTTATAAGAAGAGCATTAAAATTAGAGAATATTAATCATTTTGTAACTTCGAGATCTTATTTGTGCCAACTTTAACTTTGTCATATATTTATTAATTTTTTATTGAGAATAATGCATTCTTCACTGGAAAGTTAAATAACCAGACCCAGAATCACTGCAACTTGACTGTGATTCAGAAATAAATAGGAGTGGGCTTCCCTGGTGGCGCAGTGGTTGAGAATCCGCCTGCCGATGCAGGGGACACGGGTTCGTGCCCCGGTCCGGGAAGATCCCACATGCCGCGGAGCGGCTGGGCCCGTGAGCCATGGCCGCTGAGCCTGCGCGTCCGGAGCCTGTGCTCCGCAACGGGAGAGGCCACAACAGTGAGAGGCCCGCGTACCACAAAAAAAAAAAAAGAAATAAATACGAGAGTCCTGGAAATCATTTAAGGATGTTAAAAAAAAAACAAAACAGATGTGATTAGGAATATTTTAAAGCAGGCTGTAGTCTGTGTACACTGGTGAAAACATATAACATAAAAAAGGAGCGTCTGGGCCCGTGAGCCACAACTACTGGGTCTGCGCATTTGGAGCCTGTGCTCCACAACGGGAGAGGCTGCGATAGTGAGAGGCCTGCGCACCGCGATGAAGAGTGGCCCCCGCTTGCCACAAATAGAGATGGCCCTCGCACAGAAACGAAGACCCAACACAGCAAAACTAAGTAAATTAATTAATAAACTCCTACCCCCAACATCTTAAAAAAAAAAAAAATGGTCCACATCAAAAAAATCTTAAAAAAAAAAAAAAGACTTCTTGTATTAAAATGACATCGGTATTAGCCATGCATAAAGAATATATTTCTCGGGCTTCCCTGGTGGCGCAGTGGTTGAGAGTCCGCCTGCCGATGCAGGGGACACAGGTTCGTGCCCCGGTCTGGGAAGATCCCACATGCCGCGGAGCGGCTGGGCCAGTGAGCCATGGCTGCTGAGCCTGCACGTCCGGAGCCTGTGCTCCGCAATGGGAGAGGCCACAACAGTGAGAGGCCCGCGTACCGCAGAAAAAAAAAAAAAAAAAAAGAATATATTTCCCTAACTTGGTACCTAACTAGTAAAATAAAGTTTGACTTTTGGTTTCATCTTACGTTTCTTTAGTAGCTGCTGTTAATTGTCTTAGTCTCTTTTCTGGTGAAGGGATTTCTTTGAAGCACTTAAGAAACAAATGAATAAATTTTGAGAAAGGTGTTAATGAGATACAAATGGCTAGGAAAAAAGGGGGAAAAAATAGAGACCAGATGACTTAGGAGGGGTCTTACTAACTGTCATTCAGGTAAGGGGTATTAATTCTGGAATGGCCCTCTGTAAAGAAGGTGATTAGATATCACAATCCTAAGTGATTGGATATCACAGTCTTTTGAATTGTCTTCTGATTCCAAGATTCTGAATATGAGTTGGCTATAGGCCCTCTGAGAATGAAAATCAGGGCTGCAGGCCATATAAAATGAACCCATGACTCCAACAGATATTAATAGAAACCCCAGTGACAACTATGGTGTAAAAATACATTCCAACTCTGGTACCTATTAGCTGTCTATTGTTAATGAATTTTTTAAACTGTAATGAGCTTCATTTTCCTCATCTGTAGAATGAAAATACTAGTGCCTTTCTCACAGGATTATTGCAAAGATTTTAAAAAGACAAATTATGTGACTATTAAGCAAAAAAGCTGTGCACATACTGCATGAGACTTTTTATTTTAATAATAATAATAAATTTTTTTGCTATTAACTCCAGACTTTATTTGGATTTCATCAGCTTTTCCATTAATGTCCTCCCTCTCTTCCAGGCTCTAATCCAGGCAACCACATTGCATTTAGTTGGCATGTTTCCTTGCCGTCTCTGATATGTGACAGTTTCTCAGTCTTTCCTTGTTTTTCCTGACCTTGCCAGTCTTGAGGAGTATTGGACAGGTATCCTGTAGAGTGCCCCTTAATTTGGGTTTGCCTGTCATTTTTCCACATGATTAACTGGAGTAGTGAGTTTTTGGAAAGAATACCACAGAGGTGAAGTGCCCTTCTTGTTACATCCTATCAGGGGTACTCGAAGCCACCTGACATCTCTGTTGCTTTTAACCTTCATCACTTGGTGAAGGTGGTGTTTGCCAGATTTCTCTGCTGTACGGTTACCACTTATCCTTTCCCCTACGCTGTCTAGTCTTTGGAACTGAGTCGCTAAAGCTAAAATAACCAACTCTTGGGAGGGAGGGTGATTAAGCTCCACCTCTTGGAGGGAGGAATATCTACATATTATTTGTAGTTCTGTAGAGAAGATTTGTGAGGTATTGTTTTATCACTAATAAATTCTTATGTGTATATAAGATGATTGGATATTTTAAGTCATTTTCCAAAATTCTTTTTAAAACATACTGCTAGCGTACATCATGCAATTAGGAATGTACTAGACGGTGAGAAACTTTGAATCTGGTAGAAGCTGTCCCTGGAATCTTGTGCTTAGACAATGGAGAGTATTGGAGATGTGTGTTTAAGGGGAAGGTGTGAAGTCAAAACCTCTCTTTTGTTTTGATGGAGGTAGATAGGCTCTAGACAGCAGTTGGTCTCTTCCTGTGTCTTGTAGGTGCATATACCTCATAAGAGGAATGGCTCTCATTTCAGATGGTCTGCTGAACTCTCCCTTGAAAGAGACCATATAGGCAGCTATGATGCAGGTTTTATTCAAACCGACTCCATCTTCCACTCACCTCCAACCAACAGCCATTACCAAACCTGCTTCGCTATTTGTGTATGTTCCATCTCAGTAAATGTTACCACCATCCACCTTGGCTCCCTGCCTAGCATCCTGGCAGACAGTCTGGATTTTTCCTTCACCCCTGCTAATAAGATATATTCTTCCACTTAACAGATATATGATCCTGGGAAAGTCCCTTATCCATTCTGAGTCTCAAAAGAGGTATAATAATCTCATAAATTTATTATGAGGATTCAGTGAGATCATGCATTATAAAGTTCTTGGCATGATGTATATTGCACAATTCAATGAAAGTCATTGGGTGTGACCTCTCTTAAATATATTTTAAATCAGGGGTCCTGGTCCTTTTAGCTCTCTAAATTAGGAACTCTTTCCTAGAGTACTGCCCTGGTATCTTAAATATTGTCTCTACTCTCCTCCACTTCCCACTCTGCTTGGAAGGTGACCTTTCAAAGACCAAGTGTGATTATGCCACTCCCCTGCTTAGAATCTTTTAACATCTTGCACCCCATCCAGGATGTGGAACCCTTTTGCACAAACAGCAGGTCTTTTCAGAACAGCTCCTGTTGCTTTCCTGTCTTACCTTCACCAAGCCTGCACTCTCACCTTGGGTTCCGGCCCAGCCAGCTATTTTTCCTCATGTAGGATCTGTCATGCTGCCCCATTTCAGTGTGCAGTGTGCAGCACCTCCACTGTCTTTTCCCCAATGAGCACCCTTCACACCATACACTCCTTGTCTACTATATCAACACCTTTTTCTTCTTCGTCTGAGCACAGGAAAGCCTTGCCTGACTCAGAGGAAGGCTGTCTTACACTCTGCTTCTATAGCTCTGGCGTACTGCTAGCAGGATCCCCTGCCTCTGCATCTTGATTGGGGTGCTTCTAAGATAGTTTCATTCCCATGTGCCTGCACAGGCTCTGGCAGAGGGAAGATTTTTTACTGCTCTGCTAAGGATATAGGTTCTATTTTGGTTGGGTTAATATAACTGAAAGTTTTACTAGCCCTGTGGTGGTCCCTGTTCCCTTCTAGGCCAACCATGTCTTTTCTCTTCTTTTTTCTTTTCTTTTCATCTTTTGAAGCTTCAGAGAGGATGAGGCAGGATTCAGGCAAATATCTGGGAGAGGGGCATAGATAATGGTTCTCTCCTGTTTTCAAAAAGGGACACTGTTGGTGGCATTGCCAAGCCTCAAATTGTAAAAACACTGAAAATATCGTGACTAAATGTGCATATGACTAAAATGTGTGTACATCTACACCATTCTTAAGATTCTTACTTAGATTTTCAGGACTGTAGAGCTGGATAGCACCTTAGAAAATTAAGCCAAGGGAAGGCACATGTCTTTCCCAGCTCTCCAAAGCTAGTTAATAGTAGAAGTGGGCCAGAACCTTGGCCTTCTGTACTTTGACTCTGTGACACACTTCCTTCCCTCACGAGTGCCATTTAAGAAACCAGGGCTTAAATTAAGCCACTCCAAACTCTTCCTCCTAGAGCTTTCCTGAGTTATTTCAGAATACAACATTCCTTAATCTCCAAGAAGCTCTTACAGATTATGATTTTTAAATTGGCACTATTTTCTATTTTGTATGTTGTGCTTCTTTTTTTTTTGAGGAGGATGTAGTCTTAAAAATTAAAATGCAGCAGAACTATTAAACATTGGATATTTTACACTTAATTTCTTTCACATTTTGGATAGTGTTCATTCACCTTGTAAAAAAACCTCTGTCCCTAAATGTATTGAAATTACGTTTAAGAGTCTTAGCATGCATGTCCGAGTGCAGTCTGTTCCTGTTGGTCTTTGGGGGCTGAGATTCTCATTCTTATACAACTCATTAAGAAACTAGTCAATATGGGAACATATGTATATCTATAACTGATTCACTTTGTTATAAAGCAGAAACCAGCACACCATTGTAAAGCAATTATACTCCAATAAAGATGTTAAAAAAAAAAAAAAAGAAACTAGTCACATATGTAAGTGCCCCATCCACTTTAAAATGGCTACCTATGTTAAACTATAATATAAATAAATAGGCTTTCTTTGTTCTTCCTGAGTCCAGGAAAATTGAATGTTTGAGCAGATGAATTAACATATTACTCCAATATTTAGCACTACTTAGGAACTGGAAAAATTACATGGAGGCATTGTTATGGTGCCTGCACATGTCGTGAGACCAAGGCTATTTTCTTATAGCTGGGGGTGCTACTGATTCCAAAAGTTATTTATAACAGAAATATATTGGATATTTATTCTTAATTTCAATTAATGCTGCCAGCATCTGATTTGCATTAAATAAATATTCTTGTTTTTTCTTCCTAACCCCAGTAGTTTTGCTGACTACAGTGATAGGCTGTCAAGTTAGGTTTGAATTCTTTTAACTAAGAAAAACTATTTTTATTTATTGTTGATAGAAATGACAGAAATTTTCATTATCTACAACAGGGAAAATTGCAACAATGTCTTATTTTGTTCCCATGCCTATATCTAAGCCTGTGCTGAAGAATGCAACACTAATAATATTTAATTCTATATCTCGTCTTCCTTTCTTAGTATGCCTTCCCTGACATGAGTCAGCACAGCCATTTTAAAATTTCTCTCAACTTCTACTTTGGCCTCTTCAATCTGGTTTTTATCCTCATAATTCCATTAAAAAGTGACAGGTGAGTTCCACTAGACTTCCACCTCCCAAAATTGATTCTCTGATCTCACTTTTTAAACCTCTTAACTGCCTGTCAATCTGCTGATAAATTTTCCCTTACCTTTTAAAAAGTGATAAGATAACCATGCTCTGCGTGCCATGAAATGCTGAGCATTCATAGACAAAGTTTACTGATGTAAATAAAACTTACCATAAGATTCTATTGGGTGTTCATAATCATGTGAACAGTGTTATCAGTCCCAGAGCAAATGGTTCTCACAAGTCCCAGGAGCAAATGGTTCTCACAATGTATTACCTGTGTTCAGCCAAACCACATTTTTAGTTCTATTCTTCAATATCTATTTATAACAAGAATCAATGTTGGCAGTTTTTCCTGCCACCATGTAGAGCAGGGATTCCTAACTTTAATCCATAGACCTCTATGCCTATGTTTTAGGACTATATGAAAGTCCTGAAATTGAAAGCAGAATGTTGCATGTGTAATCATTTTTCTGAGGAAAATGACCATAGCTTTCATCAAATTTTCAACGGTGTTTAAGCAGCCTTGATGTTTGAGGTTTACCCAGACATATATATCCTTACATCTGCTCAGAACATTTGGGTAGCATGAAGCTTGTATTGACCTAATCATTTAGCAAACTTCTTTTTTCCCTTTTCTGCTGCCCTGCCCAGTCCATTTATCCTTAAACAGAGATTTTTATATCCTTATATACTCAGTTTTTACCTCTTCTGTATTCCCTTTAATTAGTTAGGATACTGTTATATGCAGGTGCAATTCAACAAGCATATATCGAAGTGCCAAACGAAACCCAGCTCAGATTATGTTAAACAACGAAATGGATTAATTGGCTCAAATAAGTAAAGTCCAGAGGTTGTTCAGGTTTTACATGTGGTTTGACTTGGAACACATTTATTTTTCTTCATTTCTTTCAGCGTTGCCCTCCTAAGTTTGTTGGCTTGTCTTCATGCCAGCTTTCCTCATGCTAGCAAAATGCAGCAGTTTCAGTCCTGATGTTGGCAACCAATCATCATCATCCAGGACAGTAAGGATCTTCACTTCCTTGTACCACTTAATAAAGCAGAATCAATCAACGTGGTTGAGGGGCATCAGTGCATTAGTTGACTTAAGCCTGTATTACCACCATACTTGAACAAGTCATGGAGACAAAAGGGAAGAGATTACAGTTTTTGATTAGTGTTAGTCAGGATCTACTTTTAGGACTCTGGCATTTCCAACTTGGAGGTGGATGTAGGTGCTGGTGGGAAAGATGCTGAGTAGCAGCTAACAATATTGATTATGTCCCTTAAATTAAGTGGAGTTCAGGCATACAGCTCCTGGTATCTGACTGCAATTTTGCTGTAGAAGATATGATTTTACTGAGGTAGAAGATGGGACTTTATTGCGTGCCCTAAAGAAAGTTATGTGAAACATTAGTTCCTTGGGATGTTTCATCAGAGTTCTGCCAGAGAAACAGAACCAGTAATTAATACACACATGCACACAAATGCACATTTATTTAAAGATTATTTACTTTAAGTAATATTTTAAATATTATAAAATATAAATAAATACTCATTTAAATATTATTTATTTATTTCAAGGAATTGGCTTATGTGATGTGGAGGCTGGCAAGCCCAAAATTTGTGGTGCAGGAAGGCAGACTAGAAACTCTTGGGCAGGAGCTGATGCTGTAGTCTTGAGGTGGAATATCTTCATTCTCAGGGAAACCTCAGTTTTGTTCTTAAGGGCTTTCAACTGGTTGGATGAAGCCCACCCACATTATTGAAGATAACCTCGTATACTTTAATGTCACCTAATTATAGATGTTAATGAGATCTACAAAATACCTTCACAGGAACATCAAGACTGGTGTTTAATTGAATAACAGGCTGCTATAGCCTAACGAAGTTGACACATAAAACTAACCATCACAGATATTAATAATTGTAAGGTCAAAGAAGGGTTCTGTGTTTAAACAAATTTGAGAAACGTTATATTAAACGTTGCTCTAGGACTTTTCATTCTTTAATGTGCTCAAGTACATTGTGGTTTTGAACTATTTCTCAAACTTATTTGATCAGGGACATTTTTTTGTTCCCCTGAAGACTATCTCACTGTACTAGTGAATACATTTTGGGAAACACTGGATTAAATTATGACTGAGAAAAAGGGTTTTACTGTAACTATGGGCAATTTTATCTGTCTGTATGTTTCTGTTGTTTGTGTTTTTAAATGTATTAGTGTGTGCTCCTCTTTCTCTGTTAAATTACAAGCCCCTTTGGGATCACACTTGGTGTTTTCACAAAGTGGAAATTCAATAATGTTGACTGAGAAATATTTTTAGATAAATGAATGGTTATTAAGTCTTGGGTTAATGATCTTTATATTTGCTCAGAGCCATCACTTTCCCTTGGCAGATATTAAATTGCAATAGCTTTAATCTGTTTGCTGACCTTTGGAGATTTTCTCACTGTGGGGAACCATTTAGTACGATGAAGCAGGTTCTGTGTCCTGGACAGAGTGTCTCATTTTATTACTTTTACTTTTTAATGTGACAGGCCATAACTTTGTTCCACTTAAGAGATTATTTAAATCCATAGAAAACAGGTGAAAGAAAAGAACAGGACAGGTTAAGGTCCTGAAACTGTTTCTGTTTTTGTTTTTGTTTTGCTTTACTATCCTCTCACAATATCCAGCATGTTGCTTTACTCTCAGGAGTGCTTGGTATATGTTGTGCCTGACTCTTAGAAGAGAAAAGTATTTTCCCTTAACTCTGCTTAAATCCATTCTTATTGTGATGACAAATTATTAGATCAAACAGAGCAGAGATTTGCTCTCCTGTAACCTATCAGGAATATCACATGATCTAGAGATGGTTTAGAGTCTGGATGTGGCTTAAAGTCCTGGCCAAAGACTATGACCAGTAATCAAATCATGTTGTGGGTAGATCCATTTGCCTGAAAGGCAGTGGAGCATGAAAGGCTGATGTGATTGTCACCTGCATGTCCCTGTGCATGCGAGCTGTATCTTGGATCCCTGCCAAATCCTCTGAGCTGCTTGCTGTATGAGGGCCACCCTAATCTGTATGCATGGATGTTGTGAACAAGTAAACATATTTTTGGAAAACAAATCAAAATTTAAAGTCTGATATTATTAGAAAGGTACTAGTTGAATCTGAAGAAACTATTGTTTTAAAATAACAAGTTTGATTGAATTCAACCAGAATACTTAAAAGCCAGTTTGTGTGTGTAGGCATGAAAAAGTGGCCATATTAATTTCCTGTTCGTTTCCTCACTGTCGTAAAGCAAAAGAGGCTTTAAAGCTGCCATCAGTCTAGAAGTTGGAGTAAAGCCCAACCTTGTAAAACTTAAAAGGTTTCTTCTTCTTGAGGACAGAGACCGTCCTGAAATTGCCTGTTCTGTTTGAGACAATAACCTGAAAACTGAAAAAAGCTGGCTTTAAAACCTTTTTTCCCAGATTATAAAGTGAATAACCTAAATATTACCATATTTATATATAATATATATATAGGTATCTATATTTATTACAAATTAATATGTTTAAATGTATTAAATATCTAAATAATTATAGCGTAAATTTGTTTTGAGTGTAGAAATTTTGGAAATGATAGATAAACAAAAGGCATACAATAAAAATTACTTTTAATCCCATTACTCAGAAATGATCACTATTTATGTTATACTCCGTTCTTTTTGTATTTGTATATGTGTATAATTGTTTTCATCTAATTATTTATCTCCCCAAACAGTTACTTTGTTTTAGGGTTAAGGTTAATGTTTTATAAATTTACAAATATATTTATTGTTGATTGATTTTAATATTCTTTTATATAATTTATATAAAATATAAAAACATATTTAATGTGTTCTTTCGCTGAGTAGACAAAATCACATACAGCAATAGCAGCTGACCTTTAACAGGTATGAACTGTGAGCTGGGCATGTTATCTTTATTGTCCTCAACTCTCACAATAACCTGCCAGGTGGGCATTGTTAACCCACGGAAACTGAGGCCTGGGGAAAGCAATAACCTGCCAGGTGGGCATTATTAACCCACGGAAACTGAGGCCTGGGGAAACCAATAACCTGCCAGGTCACACTGGCAGTAAGCGCCGTGGCGCAGAATGGTCTGGTTATCTGTCTGACTCCAAAGCTTATACTTCTTAAAACTATCACATTGCCTCTTCTGAAGTGAATTCCCTGTCGAATTTACTAGGTCCCAGACAAAATATCTAAGATATAATGAAATGAAATTATGAGCAAATTGGCCAAGCACACCAATTTGATATTCAGAACCTGACAGAGGCAATTCAGAGTGCTTTCACATTTCAGAGGTACGGTGTGACTGTACCATCAGGGAACTGTGAAGAGCTGGGGGAGAGAGTCCTTTGGTCTGGTCCTACCTGACTGAAGGCATGATGCACTTCTTTAAAAAAAGAAGATATTCTATACAGGCTTTTCCTAAAAAATCAGGTTTGTTTCTGCTAATGGCCTCAAAGTAGTATCAGAAGACCAAAATTGGTGACTTTTAGCTGATAACCCATATTATTTTTTGTTATCCATTATCAGTGCCTATGGGCGCATTATGTGCCGACTTTATTTCTAGAATGATGCACACATAACTGAAGGCTCAATGCCATTTCCCAGTATACTGCTGCCTCTTCATATAGTGTCTCCATCCCTTCAACATTCACTTCTTTTTCCTCATATCTGCTTCATTCTTCATACTTTCTGTGCTTACCTGGATCCCATTTTACCATTCCTCTCTTCATTTTTCTTTCAGTTTTCCATTCCCAATCACCATTATCTTCTGTCTTGACTACCATTTTATCTTCCACGTTGACTTTCAACTCCTGTGCCAGGCAATACTGAGCCCTTTCCTTGAGCTTTTGCATATTTTTCATCCTCTTTGTCTAGCACTTTCCACCCCTCAGTGAAGTGTGACTTTTGTCAGCCCGACAACTGCCTTCGCTTTGTAAATTCTTGGACATTCTTTGCTGTTACCTACTGAACTTACATAAAACTTGAGCTTCTAGAGTGGTGGACATTTCTGTATCTTTAAGAAGTATAATGTGGGTAGCTGCATTTTATACTTTCCACTTCTCTTAGCTGCACTTTCCTGAGGTTCTATTACCAGAAGAAAGGTTCTTGCGTTGTTAATAATCTGCTTATATTTTACTCTTCAGCAATCTTTTGTACACTGCACAAAGGCTTTTGACCAAAAAAGTGACATCCAGTCCATTCTGCACTGGCCAAGCCACTTCATTCCAGAGGAATAGGTGTCTTTTTTGAATTCTTTCTCCAGGGTCATTTAGTCCAGCAGAGGTGTTGTCTGCTTGGGTGTCCCAAGTTGATCTTGGAAATATACAAGTGCACTGGTAGTAATTTAAAAACAAAAAGAAAAACAAAAAAACCCTCCAAGACCATAACAGAGAGGAACTACCTAACAAGACACATTCAGTGTGTTTGCCATGCCCACTGCATCACAAGTCGAGAAGGAAGGCAGCCGTCTCTTCATTTAGCTTCTTTTTAAAATAAATAATACAGCTATGAGGATTCAATCTGAGAGTGTTTTTATTTCTTTCTGTGATTTTTTTGGTGTCTGTGCTTTTCTTTAATTTTCTCCATTTGCTTTTAATTTTTGTCCTTTCTGCCTAGTCTGTCCTTCCCTTTAAGTGCTTCTAAATATCAAATCTAAATAAGTAAGAATGTGATACGTAACTGTGATGGAAGGGAAATTTCAATGTGTGTTCATCAGTGAAGGCTTCCTGGTACAGACGTACATTGAGGCAGCTCATACTTTTCTAGTTCATTTTGTGTAGTGCAAGTATATGACTTTGTGGCAGTGAGTTTGGGGTTCACCAGGTTTTCAGTGTTCATGTCTCCTTGCCATTAATGAACTCAGATTTGATGGGAGAGAGCAGGGAATAATTATGAGTCCAAATTCTTGCATATATGTACATTTTCTTTTTCTTTATGTTTGTATTACTTCTTGATTCATGTTAGCATAAGAGAAAGCATCTGGGCTAGGGCAGAGAGTTATGGGATGCCAAGGCATAGTCATCATTGTAGAATGCCAAAGCACCATCATATTCATGACAACTCTGAGAATTACTCCCCAAGTCTGTAGTCACACACTTTCCAAGAAAGGATCTATTTGGAGGTGTATTTTAAACTTTGTCAACGTCATTTGTATGGGCTTCTTCAGTTGATTCATGTGGGGACTCTGATCGTTGGCTGCTGAAGTACCATCTGTACATAGAGATATAGGGCTCATGCTGTAAATAGTATGGCATATTGTAAAGCCAGAAAGAGTAAGTGCCTTCTTACATATTTTTGTTTAGTATGGGTAAGTGTGGAAGAACACAAATAAGACTACTTCCTTATTTAGG
Organism: Physeter macrocephalus; assembly: GCF_002837175.3. NCBI lineage: Eukaryota > Metazoa > Chordata > Mammalia > Artiodactyla > Physeteridae > Physeter > Physeter macrocephalus. The sequence continues at coordinate 109,335,806 of NC_041221.1, forward strand.
CCTTCATGATATATTCAAGACCAGCATTTTCTTATGGAGCTCTCCATAAGAGCTCTCCATTTAACCACTTTAAATTGAAAACAGTTTTGGGGAACTGTGGTTACTAATGGTTACACTAATGGTTAGTGTAACAAAATTCTATGAGCCTTACTTATAGGTCTCAATAAGAATGTATACATAATACTTAATTTTAAAAATCTATAATGACATTCTTAGCAATAGGCTAGTACCTAAAAAATAATAATCTTGCAATAGTGAGTTAATTGTGATGTGATGCTTATAAAAAGAACTTGCTAGAAAAACTTTGACTAAATATTTTGTGACTTGGGTTTGTTTGGTTTTTTTTCCTGGAGAAATTCTTTTACCTTTGATTCTACTGATTTTCAAAATAAGGACTGGATAAGGAACTTTCCCCTAACATAATGATAGTTATTAATGTAGCATTGCATGGACTAGAAAAATAATTCCAGTAGTCTACAAATTTTCACCAGTCTGACAACTACTTAGCAATAGCAAATGATGCTACCTGTATTGGTGAGAGCTCTGCATAGACAATGTATAAAAAAGATATAAGGCTGTAAATTGTATTTGCATTTGTATTAGCTTTCTAATTTTTGTTAAGCCTGTCCACAGAGACTTATTTCTTTGTCATGTGGCCTTTGCTGATTAAATAACTAGTTTATAGCAACACACACACACATTCACGCTGGTAATGTCTTAGTCTCTGATGTGGAGGTGGACACTCATTTCTGCATGGGTGATACTTCATTGTGCCTCTTCTGCACCACCACTCCTACCTTTCATCTTCCTCCAAAAGCACCTTTGGGTTCTGGCAGCTGCATATGGAACAGCCTCGGAGCCATGTGCTCATGCGCCTTTTTTGAGCAGATATCCCCAAGCAACCACAGGTGCTGCCTGCCCGCTTGCCCTAGAAGCCTGGGAGGAGAGTCACTTCCAATTCCAGACAGGGCCGGGCTGTTCTGCCTCAACAGATGGTCAGCATTTACTTTTCTCAGTCCGGTCACCTGGAGAACTCCAGTACTGTTTTATGTTCCGTTGTTTACTATTCATCAAAAAAGAAGCAGAAAAGGGGAACGCAATGCCATATCAAAATAGTCAACAGCTTCATTGTTGATGAGAGTGAAACATGATATCTAAAAAAAAGAAAAAGAACAGAAATGAACATGGCACATTTGCTAAAACGCTTAACTACAATGATCTTGATAGTATTTATTTAATTTTATGGACCATTAAAAAGATTTAGCTATTAAGAAGCTATTGAGATTTTATACATTTTTTTATTTTTAAAAAATAAGTGTGCCAGAAATGGCCACTTTAATTTTCTAATTTTATATTCTTATATGCACACCGATATTTCTTCATCTCAGACAAGGCTTTTGTCATTATCAATTCCATTAAGCTACATAATGACAGGTCAATTCATTATTTGAATAATTTCCGAATAAATTTCAGTTATTTAAATAATGGGTTGCTTGTTATGTTATATATAAATATTTTCTTTTCACCTAGAAAGCATTTCAGAAGGCTTATGGTGATCAGATATAGAACTCTGGTAAAACTGTCAGTTTAAGATCGGAACTTTGAATCTGGCTTATGAAAAATAGAAGCCCAGAATAAATGATCTTCCTCTAGATTATTGCTGCACATAGAGATGGAAGGGACTTCAATTTTGTTCTCAAACATAGTCAAAGGTCTGTTTTGGAAGTTGAGGGCAAGTGCTTTAGTTCTGCCTCCTGGGATATAACTAGATATGTTGCTGCAGCCTATTAACTCATTTTATGAGTTTGACACAAAAAGAGAAGCTGACGGAAAATGGGGATTAGGGTGGGGAGCATGTGAGACCCAAAAGGAGGTCATTGTGGGCAGACCCTCCAGGAGGCAGATTGCTGCAATGTGACCATTGCAGTGTGGGCTGTAAGATGATCCCAGGTCTGCTCAGAATCCTTTTCTAGATTGTGAGCAGGGTTGACACCCTTGGTAAAACACAGGGAATAGACCTGTCAGCCTCATTTAACTCCTTCTCACTCTGTGATGACATGAACTGATATTAACATCAAAATACAAATTTTAAAGTGTGGCAGAGATGATGTTCATGTAAGATATGTAGAATTAACATTTTAAGAGAGAAACTGAGGGACCAAGAGGTCAGTTTCTCTCAGGATTCAGAAATCCCTTCTCAGAAATACATCTGCTCATCCCATCTACTCTTTATCAGCTATGATCGCCAGCATCTGCAGGGCAAGGGATTGTCACTGCTAATACCTCAGCATTGCATCAACATTGGCATCTACAATTCTTTGGGGGATGGTGGTAAAAATAAAGCTAATTATGGGTAATGAAGGTACTGGTCTCAATTCCCTAGTTTTCTCTGGGGTTCTGGTTCTTGGGGGCTTATTTCCATACCCTATGTAATTACTTGTGTTGACTTTGATGGGGCCCACATCAGGTGCTGGGGGGAAACCTGAAGCAGCATGTGGCAATAGCACTGCAGTGAGCTCAGTGACTGCAAAAGAAGCCAATGAAATCTCAATGTTCCTAAAGCTGACCTTTGTCCAACCTTTACTTAGAACTTTGAAAAAAAAAAATAGAGCAGTTTTTTGTGTCTTCTAAATTGGGGCTGATTACTGGAATTCCCTGGTGTGACTGAAGTACATTTCTGACTGAATTTATTGATGGTCTAATAGCATAGTTGAATGTTATCTGAGCTGTTCTTGATGGCCAGGGGGCCTGGTTCCTGTGTCTTACAAATAACTTTGGTCTGCCCCTCCCATGCCCTCATTACCTGCATTGGATCTACTCACTTGGTGAGCTGTGGGTAGAAAACTTCTTTCCAAGTACCAAGCAATTATATTTCTCCTTACAAAGAGAAAATGTTCGCAGCAGTCTTTATTATAATCTGAGTGGGTAATCTTGGACTCATGCCCAGCAAGTTTATTTTTGTGTGGAGTAGGCTGATTTTCTAATTTTCTGTGTATCTCTTGGTAGAGTTTACCAAACTGCTTATCTTTGCCAACAACTTCAGCTAGGTCAGAGTTTTGAGTAAATGTAGCAGAGCCTTTAAAAAGCTATTATCTAAAGTTCCCTAAGATCTCTATTGCCCGCTTTTAGAGTAACAATTTCTACAGCACCTTAGCTCAGCCTGTCTTGGGAATGAAAACAAGAGCTGAATTGTGTGTTTGCATCCTCAGAGCCCCAAGCTGTATTTGTAAAGTCCCCATTATTTATCTTTGTAGTCTCAGAAGCTTTGCATTTATAGATTCATTGCATCATCATCTTATGATCATTTGGAGTCTTTGATGGTGTTCTAATTAAAAGCTCATTTCCTAGTTACCACAACACTGGTTTACACCACTTAAAATACCAACCTCCTCCAGTGTATTTTTGGATATGTGGGTAATGGATTGGAATCTGCAGTATTGCAGGAACTAAGTAATTTTAAAGCTAATAGTGTAAAGACAAAACGATTCCTTTTAAATTAAGTTTTCTCATCTTTAGAACACACACAAACACACACACATACCCCATATATAGCCATATATATTTTGATACTGACTAATTATTTTTTTAAAACTGAGTGCAGTCCAGGGAAAAATTGCAGCAACTAATGGATTCTCTTAGTGTAATTTGATCTGAAGTATAGAAAAGAAAGAAAAAGTGATTTTAACCTACATACCCAATAGGATGTTCTTACTGTACTCATGGTATCCATGGGAAGAATACTGAAGGAGAAATGGGCACGTTTCTGACAATCCATTGGAAGTAACAGGGATCTGTGGTCTCTGGAGGATAGGTAAAGGTATACTGCCCTGAATTCTCTTCACCAGGTCATTACAGTGACGCACATGCTTTGCTCCAAGTGATTAGAAGATGTTGTAATTTTTAAAATACCATAGCCATATGTGTGATCTCCTAATTGTTCTGATTTCCATTAAGAAAATGTGATTCACAAAATTTCCACTGTATAAAACTAATTAAAAGTATTTCAAGAGAGCTTCATGTTATCAAAGTATTTCCTGTGACATTCATGTAAGAGTGAACTCCTTTAGGGTGTGAAAGTGGGTTTTTTTAGATCATTAACAAATTGACAGATCTGGAAATAGAAAAATATAAAACTGATGTGTTAGGAAGCAATGCCAATTTAAGATCAATCAAAAGTGACAAAGTATTCCTGAAAACTTTAGGTGAATTAAGGAGAAAGTAACTCAATTTATAAGCCATTTTGCAAGAATATATCAATTATATGCCCTTGTACATTGTCTATAAATTCTTTTGATATTATCATAAATAATAGCTGAAAAGATTTTTAAAGGAAAAAATAAGTGTATCTCTTTTTCCTTTTATGGCTAACATTCTTTTTTTTTTTTTTTTTTTTTTTGTGGTACGCGGGCCTCTCACTGTTGTGGCCTCTCCCGTTGCGGAGCACAGGCTCCGGACGCACAGGCTCAGTGGCCATGGCTCACGGGCCCAGCCACTTCGCGGCATGTGGGATCTTCCCAGACCAGGGCACGAACCCGTGTCCCCTGCATCGGCAGGCGGATTCTCAACCACTGCGCCACCAGGGAAGCCCAATGGCTAACATTCTTGAAGGAGAAGTCAGTCCACTTGTTTTCTCCTCATCTTGGTCTCCCATTCTCTATCTAGATCAATCTTGATTCTGTCCTACTAGGTCACTAAAACTTAAACACTAAGGTCTTTTATTACCCAAGTTCAACAGAATTTTTGTCTTTATATTCATTGACTTCTTTCTGGCATTTGATGGCTTTGATCATCAAAACTTCTGGAAACATTTTCCTTTGGTTCCACTTATACCATGTCTTCTGGTAAAATCTCCTTCATACCTTACTGGCCCTTCTCTCCCTTCTTCATTGTTGTTTATTTCTTGGTCTATTCCTGAAGTGTAGGCTTCCCCCAAGCTACACCCTCAGCCTTCTTGTCTTCCTCTACAGCTCTTGCTCAGTGATCTTGTATGTGCCAACATTTATGGTTATAACTCAGTATTCTTGTCTTGAATATGTAGCTATAGCACCCAACTCTCTTCTGAACTGTAGGCCTGATTTTCCAATCTGAATATTTTATCTCCCTCAAAAAATTCCCGTTTCTTTCCCCTATATACCTGCTTTTACACTTCCAAGCTCCCATGTGGTTAATCTCAGTCTCTTCCTTGGCTCTGTTCACTCCTTATTATCTCTCAGTTCACTCCCTAACTTCCCAAACCTGAAGATCCTTCAAGTCCAGAAACTTCTCTATATCTCTACTGCCACTACTTTGTTGAAGCCCTCAATCTTTCACACTTGGATTATTACTTCAGTGGTACTCTAACATGTATCCTGATCCCTAATTTCTTCCCCTTAACATTTACCCTCCTTATAAAATCAGAAATATCTTTCTAATTAAAATCTGATCATCTCAATCATGGTTCTTTAAGACATTTTGCAATCTGATCTCTCCCTGTATTTTTGGATATGTAAATTTGCTGCCAGCTTAATTTTTGGCACCTCCATCCTAAAATGCACTGTCACTCTTCTCAGAATGCCTTTTGTCAGACCTTGTCATATGATGAACCTCTGTTCATTCTCTGTGATACAGTTTCATTGTCATACATGGTGAAGTTTTTCCTGATTCTTCTAAAACTCACAACTTTGTCACAAACAATCACGATAATAATTGTCTTCATCTTCCTCACCTCCTCATCCTTGAGATTTCATCTTCTACCTTTGGCAACTGCCTTTCATGTCACCATAGTGAGGTCTTTTTTGTGCTTCTAACATTGGGAGAGAGTCACTCTATTTGGTTCCCACATTTACTGTGCAAAAGTTGGGGGGAATGCTCCCCCCACTTGTGTTGCATTCTCTTCCAATTTATGCATTGATCACAAGCAGAATTTACCTCTTATCCCTTCAGCAATAAGGCCTTATCCCATGACTTACTGTTCCTTACAGACCTTCTCCTCTTGTGAACCAGCTTAAGCTCTCTGGGACTGGAATATGTACCAATCTGAGTGACTGGCGCTGTGCCCTTCTTAAAAGTATTTCTTTTCCCCACATGTTTAACCATTGTCCAGAGTCAAAACTTGTACAATGTATCGCCCTTTTTCAAGGTATATAGCCTAAGGCATTAAAGAGAGGCCCTTATCCTTGATAGTTTAACAGTTTAGGAGTCTTAGTTCTGCAGGTTCATTCTTGTGTCCACTTATTAGCACCTTCCACGGATTCCTGGGCTCCTCACTCCACCACTATATCTTCATGGGCTGTGAAGACCCAACTTAGGTCTTCCTTCTGCAACTTTGTTGTATTAAAGAAAAATTTCACCCAACTAGCTAAACCAGCAAAGAAGACTTTATACAAGACAACTGCAATAGGGGAGAGAGATTATTGTAATAGGAGAGAGATTATTGTATTAGTCGAGCTTGAATTCAACTCCACTGAAATAAAAGGCAGGAGTGTTCTTAAGTGCTGAGTTGAGCTAGTGGAAAAGTACTGGAAGACACTAGTGGGGAGATTGGTCAATGTGATTAGGCCATCTGTATCTGCTAATCAGTGCTTATGGAAGTTAGGCTCCTACCTTCACACAGAGACTGGAAGATAAGGATGCTATCTTTCTTGATGGTTACATTTCGAAGGGATAGTTCCCCTGTCCTGGAGAAAGAAAGACATTCCTGGGTTATAGAAGATTTATATCTCAAAGGGGCAGAGGAAAAAATTATAAATGACAGTTTTCTAAAGTAAATTCTCTAAGGAAAGGGAGGTCAGGAGACTATAGGCAGGAAGAAACCTGTCTAAAGTTTAGTCAAACAATTTTAAGTCCATCTTGGTCAGATGGATAAGCATAATCTAAAAGGTAAATAATGACCCACTGAACTTGCTTTCATGTGGCTTTTCATATTCCATCAATAACAGTGAAATGGGTTGTGCGGCAGGGCAGGTACCATTATTAATACAATTTTTATATATTTAGCCTAATAATATGATACAATTGTGAATAATTTCCCTCTTAGGTTATGTCCTTTTGAGGAGAAATGAAAAAACACTTCAAAATAAATGCTTTGCAATTATCACTCTTTTCTTCCTCTGACTCTCTATTTATTATAAGGTGAATACATTTATCACACAGGCAAATATTTTTGGTTTGATTGATTTGTATTATTGCTTTCTCTTTCCTGTGGAAGTACCCATTAGGGTAAGTCTTTTTTGCAGCATAGAAAATAGTAATTTAGCACCCTAGCCAGGTTGTTTCTAGAATCAATGAATCATACTAAACCAGAAGGCATATAAGTTAAAAAGAAAGGGTAACAGTCAGTAAGACAACACAAAGAGATCATAGTTCACCGTCAGCATCTTTATAGAAGGTACACTTTCAAGAGTGATTCTTGACTACATCAGATGATTTTTCTTTTTCACTTGGTGGAAACGGTGTTTGACTTAGTTTCCCATGCCTGTTATGTGAAATCAATTTCATAAATACAGTTAGTGATCTCAAGGCAATACTGATTTTTAAATTATATTACATATATCATAATTATCATTGTGACCTGACATTTTATATAAGGTTTGCGTGAATTGGGGAAGATAAAGGAAAGATAGGAGCTCAGTCAGGGTACTGAGTTTGATCTCCGGTGGCCTTGGCCTGCAGTGGCTTGAAGCAGGGTTTCGGTTCCTGGCCAAAGATTGGGGTCGGGTCTCGGAAGTGAGAGCACCGAATCCTAGCCACTAGACCAGTGGTCAGTGACAAGGCCCTGGCTCTTCAGCTTTGCAGAAAAAGAATTCCCACAAAGATGGAAAGTAGTGAAACAAGTAACGTGTTTATTAGGAGGAAAAAAGAGTACAGTACGTGTGGATAGACACACAGGTAGGCTCAGAGAGAGAGAGTCACGCCTTCGTGGCTGTTTAAATCACTTATATGGGGCATTTCTTCTGGGTTTCTTTGGCCAGTCATTTTGATTTGCCTGGTTCACAATCCGTATTTGGTTTATCTCAGGATCATAAAAGAAAAGAAAAGAAAACTTTCTTTCTTTGCCTCTTAGTCTCTTTCTTCTCTAGTGGAATATTCTCTACTTGTCCGTTAAATATTGACACTTCCCCTTCCTTCCACACACATCTCTTAGCCAAGATGGACCCTACCGAAGAGGTCTATGAGTACTTAGCATCACTTACTGTGGGGTGGCTCCAACTCCCTTTTTGACCTCTAAGGAGCTTTTCTGCACATGTGTAGTTGGGGAGGTCTCCTGACTTTGAGAATGAGAAATATGTGGTCTCTTATCTTCTTGGGCGGGGCCCAGCCTTCTCCCTTGATTGTCCTGCTCTTTTTGTCTTGGAGTATCGGTCCACAGAGAACAAATTCCAGTTTTTTACCCCGGGGGCCCATCGATCTCCTGCCTCAAGTTGAGTGGTCAGTAAAGGCTGTTTGGGGAGAATCAATAACTTGAGCTCTTTAGGAAATACTGTGATTCATTCCTTCACTTTTATCTTCGTTTGTATTGCCACATTTGTTCACTGATCCACTTCTTTCCTGCCATATTGCTCCCGCACTAGCCTGCTTCACCAAATCCCATCACCATTGCCTTCTCTATCGGTCTCAACCCAATTCCAAGCCAGCCTCTCATATCTCAGCTGGATTTACAGCAGTTTTTATTGCCTCTCTAATATCTATTTTTTACACAGAGTAAGCCTTTAAAAATGTAAACTAAACCAAATTGTTCTTCCTAATATCTGTAAAACTCTCCCATTGCTTCCCAGTATACTCAAAATAAATTTCAAACTGTGATCCTTGAAACCCAATAGACTTTAAACTCTGCCTACCTCATCCACCTAACTTCTCACCTCTTACCACTCTCCCACTGGATCACGATCCCCAGGCACACTGTCCTTTCTGTTACTTATAGTTACCTGAAAATTTTCTTGTTTATCTCTTTGTTTTGCTTGTCAAGGTGCTTTGAGAATATAAGCCCCATGAAGGCAAGGATCTTGCCTCTAATTATATACTGCTGTAACCAAAGCACCAAGAACACCCCTAGAACATTGATATGCTTAGTAGATAGTTGAGTGAGTTAATTAATCAGTTTTCTATATAAATTTCACTTATTGATGTCCAACTGTCTGCCAGGTCCAATGCAACATTGATTGGGAATCAAAGATGATCATTGCATGGTTCCATACATCAGGTGGCTTACTGACTGGCTGTTATCTTTATCTGGGCATCTGGTTATCAAGCTCTCTTTTAGGGTTTATATTTAACTTTGGGGAATCAAGATGAATTGATAATGTTCATGAGTAGTCAGATACTTTTGGTTCTCTAAGTATACTCTATGTCTACTTCCAAGGAACCTCTTAAAATTTAGCTTCTCTCATTATACACATATTATTTATTCACTTTAATAAGGCTTTATCCATCAGGTACAGAGTCAAGCTTTTTACTGCTTATTATGAGATATACACATGAGAGTAAGATGTTTACCCTGTCTTCAAGGAGTATGAAATTTAGTAGGGAGAGATAAGCTTTGTATTCTGATAAACATGAAATAAAGCTATATCTTATAAATTCCATTAAAAAGGCAGAACAAATAATAGAAGGATCCAGAAAAGGGAGTAATCAGAGAGGAGATGAACAGGAAACGCTCCATTAATAGATATGTTTCGTCTTGGGTTTTAATGATCACTATGATTTCGACAGATGGAGGAAATGGCACATATAAAGGAAATGACAAGTTTTTCAGATGAGCAGTAGCATCAACATGAAGTTTTGGAATAGACCTGTATGCTGGAAGGCTTTGAAATGTCTTTGGTAGGTGGTGGGAGCCACTGGAGATTTCTTAGCCAGAGTGCCACTAGCGCAACAGTGTAAATTAGACATCTTTTAGCAGAATGGATTGGAGTGAAGCCAAACTGGAGGCAGGAAGAGCAACCAATTAGCAATCTTTTGTGATATGACAGTCCAGAGATGATGGAATAATGGTTTGGTAGGATGGTAGTCTTCCTAAAGAAATATATTGAGGACACACACACACACACACACACGCACGGAGACAAATTGTGTACTCACAAGGAACTTTTCCCTTTATACATTTATCCTGAATTGGAGTTACTCCATTCTTCAAACCTAAGTTTTTTTTATACTTATGAACTACCTCTTCCTGTAGGTTATATCAGGAATAGATTTTTGGGTTCATTTTACTATTCTCATGTATTTAAAAGCACGTTTAGTATCTCTATATATCCTCAAAATGTTTCACACTTTTGGCAGAGTTGAAACATCCAGACTTGAGTTTGGTCTTTATTTTTTATGATTTACTGTCTTGCTATTTATCAGGTTTTCTCAGCAGATTGGCTTAGTTGGCCTAATTTTCTCTGTAAATCTTTCACTCCTTCCCCTTCCCCCCACCGCAACACACACATGTCACACACACCAGATTGAATCATACTTGTCTCAGAGATGTTTTGCCATACAAATCACATGTCTAGCACTGTGACATTCTGTTTGTATATTGCATTCATATATTTTAGTTGAGCCATATACCAGTGTACCACAGCCCCAGCTAAGAGTGTCAATGTGCTAAATCCATTGGATGTGTTTCACTTCTTATCTTATTTGAATTCTTAGAATATTTGATGCTGGTGACCACTCTGTCCTTGAAACATTTTTTTCCATTAGTTTCCATGATATAACATCCTCTATGTTTTTTTTTTCTCTTTGCCTCTTAGTCTCTTTCTTCTCTAGTGGAATATTCTCTACTTGTCCATAAAATCTTGACACTTCCCAAAGCCTAGTTCCTCTTGTCTTCTAGTTCTGAATACTGGCCCAGTTGTTAGCTTCATTCCCACATCTTTGGCCAGTAGGATGCTCTTCAGGTTGGCTCCTAAATCCTTTATAAATGACGGTACTAGTCTCTGATAGCTTCCTTACTATCTACTTTGTTAAGATATTCTGGGCTCTCCTTATACCTTCCCTACCCTAGACCGGGGATCAGCCATTTCTCCAAAAAGTCCTGGTTTTCTTTAGTGGTAAATGTGTTTCAAGACTGTAATTTGGGCCCAGTGGTGCTCGTTGAGACAGGATTTGCCATTGTTTCTAGGCTTTTTCATTATATATACATAAATTAACGTTAATACTTATGATTCAGATTTAGGACTCTGTGGCTTTCTTTCTTCCACATTGAGAATCTTGGTTCTGAAGGATACAGGGGGTGATAGCATTAGAATATCCCACATTACAAACACAATATCCTCAGAATAACAGTTTTAACACTATCGCCACCAGTATGATTTATATATTGCTTTTGATTTAGAAAATGTTAGCAAGAATACTGATAACTATGTTGTGCACATATTCTAATTGATTTAGAAAGTTACAGACCACAGTATCATTTATTTGTTTGTGTAACAAATAGTACTGATTAATAGGAATGATTTTTCCTCAGTATTCCCTTCTCTATACTTGAGGTTGTCAGTGGATTCCAAGAGAACCCTAGTGGGAATTACACCCTCAAGAAGTAGAGTGGTATCATTAGGCCCAGTATATTTCACTGTGAGGAGCTACCTGGTAGAGGCTAGAGGTAGGCCCTCTACAGTTCATTATTTTTACTCCTCTTGTAGTAAAGGGAACTTCCACATTCATGAAATTATTAGGTCCATTAGGGATCAGCAATTCTCCTTTTATATGCTTTTCTTCCAATGAACATAGTACTGATTTTTTGTTTCCTGCTAAGGTATATTTTAATGGCCAATTCCTTGAAAGCTACTTTGAGAGGATCTTAATTGTTGTTCACATAAAGATGGAGGTGTGTTTGTAATAGATCTAGGATAGAAAAGGGGTTTAATGGATTCATTTTGGAATAACATATATAAGTGTTCATACTTTAGGAGAAAAAGGGAAGCTGAAACAGATTTCAACGGGAATAATGGAAAGGCTGGAATGTTCACACCAGCAGGGTCCCTTGGGTTACCAGCCCATGAATGACCCCCACTCAGTTTTTTTGAGACTCAATATTTTTAGAGCAGCTTTAGGTTCAAAGCAAGATTAAGAGGAAGGTACAGAGGTTTACCATATGTGCTCCACTCAGTTTTACTGTGTAAACTGTTACTTTGTACAAGGAAATCTTTAACATTTGCAGGAAATTAATGAGGAAAAAAGTAAGGTCCTTTGAGCTTTTGTGCAGCGGGTTTTGGGGCAGCTAAACTCTAATTTAACTCTGAAAATATTAAGTATGAAGGAAATAGGAATGGTAGTGGAAATCATACTGTATACCTTTATGTGGTGATTTAATAGCTGAGAAGGCCGATGTGTGATGTGTGGCATGTCAAGGATAATTTCTTTCTGCTCCTATTTTAGTGAGACATCACTCACAAGGCATTCCTTTCTAGCTGCTTCTAAACCTGAAAGGTATTAAAAATAAAGAAATGACATGTAGAACAGGAAAAATCAAATTAAGGAAACATGGGGATTCATTTAAAAGGAAAAATTATAGAAGCTAAATATATACAACTTGAATTATATCAGTTTAAGAAAGGATATTATATACAAATAATGATAAGCAGCAAAGGAAAAATCTAAAAGCAGGGAAGATTGATTTGATGATGTAGAGGTATATGACTAGAAGAAATAAGATGAAATTAAGGTATGGGAAATTTAGTTTAAAAGTATTTTAATATGTACCAATAATGATAACTTGAAAGAATTACTTTTCAATGTTTGTGTACGTTGAAACTGTAAATTTGCACACTGTATGCATATTTGCCAAGAAAACGGAGGTACTTAATGTCCTGTTTGTGAGCTGATTTACATTGAGTAGTGGGGTTTGTGAAGAGTTTGACTGGGGAGAATGTAAAAGGTAAACCTTAAACTTGACAATTTATTGTATCATATTATCTTCTGACTTAAGTAACCTATTTTGGACAGCTCAGTCTTTTTCAAGTGAATATTCAATCTCTTACATGTTTCTTCCTTTCCTTCTTTTCTTCTCCAAAGTGGCATCTGGTTGTATGAGGGAATGGGGCTTACATGATATCTTAGTGGGACTAATGGGGGTCACATAACCAATCCACATCCTTTGGACCTTCCTGGGTCCTTGCTGTGCAGGGACTGATTTGGTTCACTTTCGAGACCTGTGACGGCTGAAGTCTGTCTGCATGACTTACAATGTGGGTAACACAAGAGCACTTACAGCTGATGTCCCTGGTCCAAATTCTTTGTCTTTGCTCATAAAGTCCCTGAACACTGTGCTTATTTAGTCCCACTCCAACCCTATTAGCACCTCCTCATCTTCTCCTGGATTCCCTGCATGCCCTAATAGAGAGCATGGGGGTCTTGGAGCTCTAACTCAGCTCACCCATTGAGCCACTTTCAGCTACTTGTGCTCTGCTATATGTCATACAATGCTGGGTGTGGGCATGTGAAGCACTTCCTCAGACAGCATGCATGGAAGTGTGCCACTAGCCAGACTTCGCAGTGTTTTAGAGCTACCTATACCTACCTAAAAGTTTACATGATGCTCTGCCCTTCCCAGAGTGGGAAAGTAAAGGACCTGTGCATCTGCCTTTCAGTCCTGCCAGTATCTCTCCTCTGCTCCCACAGTCCACTAGGCTATATCTGGCAGCCTTTCATTCCCTCCTCCAACCTTACAGTGGCTTCCTGTGCAATACCCTTCTCCATCCCAAGGAAGAGTTTCCCCCTCCCCTTCCATTTTGTTATAATGTCAGACTATCTGCTGGAAAACATGATTTCTTGGGAAGAGAAATGAAAACACATATAGGCAATATGTTTTAAATGTTAACCCTGTTACAGTGACAAAAACAATATCAGATGTAGGTTCTGGTGTAAATGGTTGTGTAAAGCTCCTTTCTCCTTAGGCTACCTTTTCTCCTTCCTGTCCATCTCTTCACTGTCACTCTCCCTCGTACACTGAACAGCTAAGTGCTTAGATCACATTTGCTTTCTCCCTCTGGTGACCGCCATCACCCTGGCCTCTGGATTCCTCATCCTCTTTGTCCTTAGTGACCTTTACCTAATTACAGAATGGCTCCACACCTGAAAGTATTAATTCCTGCATCCCAATCTTGGACTGCAGCCTCTCTTTTCTGCTTTCTTACATGATTACTGTTAAAATACTCTTTCTTCTTCAGCCTTTGGCTCCTCAGTTCCCTTTTTGCCTATCACCTTCCCCTTGTCCCCTTTATTCTCATTTCTCTTAAATTCCATGAATCACTCCTTCATACCGTCTTGAAAGTATCTTCAATTCTTCATCATTCTTCATTTTATCACTCTGGCAAAACCTCAGTTTGCATCAATTTAGTTGTCCAGTTTCTCCAACCTGCAACCTAGATTTCTGAGTACCAAGCAGAGTGCTTAGCATATAGTAATTACCTAGTATTTACTGAATGAAAAAAAGTCTGTGGAATACATATGGGGTAGTATTTAAGATGGAATTTGGATGAGACATAGGTACCACATTTTAAACCGAAGGACCTTGGGCATGTTAATAAACATTTCTGCATTTCGATTTCTTCACCGTTAAGATAAAGATAAAATAGTGTCTACCATACGTGAAGAAATAAGAGGTGCAGTGAGGTTAAGTCACTTGACAAGGGGCTGGAGCAAGGAGCCCTTTAAGGCATGTTAACCATTGTGTAGTTGTTGAAGCAGAATGGACCAGTCAGTTACACTTGCACCATGGTTTGTTTGCGTTTTCTCTGTCACATTGCTTCAGTAGACCAAATAGCTATGATTGGACTGGCTAGTGAGAGGAGAGGAGCAAGGAGCTGGAAGTTAGAGAGATGTGAGATCATAGGAAGCAGTAGGTGGGAGTATCTCTCAGTGGTTAGTGAGATGATGTAGTATTTCAATTACAGTGTTTTTTGCCCAGTGCCTATTTTTTTGTATATTGTTACTATACAAATAAATTCATAGAAAAGCAGAATCATCCTAATTTTTGACAAGATTACATCTTAGATTTTGATTGGGCTTATACTTCGTCCTTGCTTCATTCTTTTCCCCTCTCTCAATCATCAGTCTACCCTCTCATGTTTAGTTCCCAAGTTTTCTTAACCAGGACACTAGTTCTCTAAATGGGCCATAAAAGTTCATATATGCTCTGTTTTTGAAGCTTTAGCAAAGAAACAGAACAAAATGGACACTATCATCCACATACCATTGGTTTCCTTACTGCTTACTTAATGGAACATTCTCTCTCTCCCCCTATTTTTGAGTGGTCTTTTTAGATATACTGAGACGTCTTCTCTGAGTGTCTCTCAACCCATAAACCCATAGAGGGAATAGGGTATGTCTTTTTCTGCCCTGTGGTCATAGTCCTAATTATTGTGTCTAGCCCCAAGACAGTCCTAGTTTTTTGTTTTTTGGTTTTTTTTTTTTTGTGTGTGTGTGTGTATGTGTGTTTATGGTTATTGAATGAAGTTAAAAGATGGGTAATTTACCATAAAGGTCAGATATCCTGAGCGATGTGGCGAGAATTTTTGTTCCAATTTATGATTTCTGGATTTCTTTGCTTTATTTCTGCTAAAGAGGTCTCTTCATGACCACTATTGCTTTCTTTCTTCCATTCTCCCTTCTTTCTTTCCTTTCAGTCTTCATCTATGTTATGGTATAGGGAAGGGAACCAGTTTATAGATGCCATAAGTGGTGTTAAGCATTTTCATATATATTAGGTAATCACTTAATGTATTGTGATTCCCACAAAAAATTGTGATGACCATAATAATAACTCAAGGGGTAGATTTTTATCTCCTCCATTTGTAGGTGAGAAAACAAGTAGAGAGAAGTTAAATAAATTTCCTAAAGACATACAGCTGTTAAGTAACAGGAACCTAGATTTGAATCTAGATTTGAACAATATGTTTTGGGACCATAATCATGAGAGACTACAGCTTACTTAAATTCACATAAAACTTAACACTTGCCTTAACATATTCATGTCATGCACTATGCCAGTGATTGCAAATTAGAAATTAGGTAATGTTACAGATTTCAGTTTTTCTAATTAAGATAATTAATTACTTGGAAATGTTGTAAATAAAATTATTCACGTATTTCCACAAAGTTGCAAAATGTCTGAGTGCCAGTTTGAAGGAATTAAAATAAATTCTTTAGTGGGAAATGTGGCTGTGGTAGAAAAGGAGTCATGGGTATCTCTACAGAGTTTACAGAAGACTTTTAAAGAGGCCATTGTTTTAAAAAGGTTTTGAGTCATTTATCTGTATATCTTTGTCTCTATGCACAGTGTTTATTTTATTTTTTAAAATTAATTAATTTATTTATTTATTTATTTATTTTTGGCTGCGTTGGGTCTTTGTTGCTGCGTGTGGGCTTTCTCTAGTTGCGGCGAGCGGGAGCTACTCTTTGTTGCGGTGCGTGGGCTTCTCATTGCGGTGGCTTCTCTTGTTGCGGAGCACGGGCTCTAGGCATGTGGGTTTCAGTAGTTGTGGCTCGCGGGCTCTAGAACACAGGCTCAGTAGTTGTGGCGCACGGGCTTAGTTGTTCTGCGCATGTGGGATCTTCCTGGACCAGGGCTCGAACCCATGTCCCCTGCAATGGCAGGCAGATCCTTATTCACTGCGCCAAGCACAGTGTTTATGAATTAGTTGGCAATAAGAAAATTAAGTTTCTGGGGCCTTCCACACCTAATCGTTAGATTGGATACATCACTTTTCCTCACTCTGATACATTCAGGTATGATTTAGGGGACCATGGTTTCAACTTAATCATCAGTATGCATCTAAAGGATTATCTTTCCATGAAGGTACACAAGTACCAGGTCTATTTCTGTGCTTCCCTGACTCAGGAATCTTTGGAAAGAGGTGCCTCACTGTGACTCACCTTTCTATAAGCCTAGAAACTTTTGTCATGTTGGACACATTGTTGTGTAAATAAATTATATGACGGTTATCTTTGCACCAATCATCACTCATGATTTTCATTATAGTTTCTCTTTCTTCAGTTCATATTTCTTACTACTCCTGCTGATGGCATAACACCTTTCACAGGATACACACACACGCATACACACACATATATACACACACACACAAATGAAAAGTCAGAATTTTCCAGAAAAAGTTAATTTTTATGAGTAATTGGCATACTCATGTACCATTTATATAGAAATTTACTTGTAAGATTTCAAAGAGCACATCTGGAGAAGAGTGTAGCAACAATACCCATTCTTTCAGGATACAAAGTTTGCTGAGTGGCTAACGATGATCATTATTTTTCTTCATCTAATTTTTTTTAACATCTTTATTGGAGTATAATTGCTTTACAATGGTGTGTTAGTCTGCTTTATAACAAAGTGAATCAGCAACACATATACATATATCCCCATATCTCCCCCCTCTTGTTTAATTTAGCAAATAATACATGTATTCTTTCTCATCATAAAGAAATTTAAAATATATGGATAGATTTACTAAAATCCCTGTTGACTGCTTTCCCCATTCTAGAGCTGTCCCCAGTGTTTCCTCTTTGGAATGTATC
The DNA here is from genome assembly GCF_002837175.3 of Physeter macrocephalus. Taxonomy (NCBI): domain Eukaryota; kingdom Metazoa; phylum Chordata; class Mammalia; order Artiodactyla; family Physeteridae; genus Physeter; species Physeter macrocephalus. The sequence continues at coordinate 109,353,302 of NC_041221.1, forward strand.
CTTCCAGCTTTTAAAAAAAATGTGTCCATATATACATACATACACACACACACACACACACAGGACATTTTAGCTTTGTCTTGTGTGTGTATGGTTTTAATATAAAAGGTGTTACAGGCATGTATTATTCTACAACTTTTTTGTTACTCTGTGTGTCTCGCAGACTCTGTACCAGGACATATATTTTAATAGCTGCATGCTATTCAGTCAACTTAAAATAAAATCCTATATCCTTACCTGATGGGATCCATGGAGTATGGCCACCCCATCTCATTATCTTCCTTGCTGCCTCCTTTCCAGCCACACTGGCTATGCCTTAATGTTTCTGGAACATACTGAACATAATCCCTTTCATGTCTCCCACTTGAAAAGCTTCACTCCTAGATATTTTTCTTCATTCCTTTACTTCATTCAAGTCTCCACTCAAACATGCCTCATCAGAAACTCTCCGCTGTTCCTCTCCATCTCCTGCAACCTCCCATTCAGCCTCTCTCTCTCTCTCTCTCCTCTCTCTCTCCTCTCTCTCTCTTTATCTCATCTGTCTATCTCCCCTTAACCTTTTTTTTTCTTCCTAACACCTGTCACTACCTGGCATGTAATAGATTTATTTCTTCATTGTCTGTCTTCCTCCACTAGAATGTAGAACTTACTTTCAGAGTTTGTTCACTCATATATCCCCAAGACCTACTATAGTAGCTGGCCCATAATTGGTGTTCAACAAATATTTGTGAATAAATGACTAGTATGGAAGTTTGTTTAGTTTATTTAACTCTTCCCTTTGTGCTGAACATTTAGGTTGTTTCCAGGTTTACACGATAACAAACAATGTCACAGTGAATATTTTCTTATATGTCTCTATGTATATACATAAAGGTGTGTTTAGGGTGGATTCTGATAAGGAAAATCTTTGGGTTAACATGTATGAATATTTAAAATTTTAATAGACAAGGAAAATAGCCCTCCAAAAAGTTTATACCAATGTACACCCTCCCATATGGGAGCATATATTTCCTTCCTCATATCCTTGACAACACTATATGTAACTTTTCAACGTTTGTCTGTCTGTTAGGCAAACTGGAATCTTTTGCTAAGAAAGAAAAAGTATGATTTCATAGGAAACTATTAGTTTCCACCTTAAAATTCATTTCCTTTTAAATATTATATCACTCTTTTCTTTTTTTTTTCTTGATTTATAAGCCACCTTGAAGAAGTTCAGTATGCTGTTGAATAATAGAAGACACAGGGGAGTCTGTTTCTTGTTCCTGGACTTAGTTTTCACCAGTAAATGTGATTATTCTTGTTTTCTTGTAGATTCCATATTGAGTCAAGAATGTTTCTTAGTTTGCTTTATATTTTTAGTTTTCTATGAGTTTTGTTTTTGTTTTAATCAGAAATGGAAGTTTTGTATAATGTTGTTTGAGGTCCTCCTGTGGGTTTTTTCTTCTCCTTTTGTCTATAGTATAGTGAATTGCATTGATATATTTTTTAGTATTGAAACACCATTGCATTCTTGGAATAAACACTTGGCCTTGATGAAATTGATTTGCTACTATTTTTATAGGATTTTTAAAAATTTTATTGAAGTATAGTTGATTTGATTTGCTACTATTTTTATTTAGAATTTTTACTACATGTTTGTAAATAAGATTGACTTTTGTTTTCATATTGCCCTGTCTGGCTTTGGTATAGGAGTTATTTTAGCATTATAAAATGATTACAATAGCTTTTTCACTTTTTCCATACCACAGAACAATTGTTATAAGCTGGAAATTATCTTTCTCCTCAAAGGAGTATGGAAATTCACTCATTAAACTATTTTAACAACTAACTTTTTAAGAGATATGTTCCATCTCTTCTGTTGTTTTCAAACTTTTTAATGTCTCTGAATTATTTTATGCCAATTTTGATAATGTTTTCCTAAAGAGATTATTTGCCTAGATTTTCAGATTTATTGTGTAAAACTTCTCATAGTGTTCGTCTATCATGTTTTATAAATCTCGCAACTATTTTTAATGTTCCCTTTTTTATTCCTTATTTCTTCTCCCTCCCTTCTTTTTTAAAATTGACTTGCCAAACCATCTGGATTTTATGTAAATACTTCTGTTTTTAAGTATTTTTGGCAACTAATTTGATTTTTTTTAAAAATAACTGAATTGTCCAGGCAAAGCACTGGTACTGGCCAAACTTGAGCTGATAATGATTGAATATTATACTCTCGCTTTCTTTCTAGTGGGAAAACCTTCATTCATTTTTAACAAAGATTTAAACTCACATTTTACTTCAATGACCAGAGTTATTCAGTAGCTATAGTCTCCCCAGATAAGACCAGAATCTAAGGAAACTTGAATTTTTTTCTTCCTTCCTTTCCTTGACACTTCTCATGTTGGTTGCACCTGGGATTTAAATTACAAATTATTGCAATTTTACAAATTTATAATTTACACTTGTTTGCACTTAATCCTACATTTTACTGTTTTCTTTGCTCACCACTACTTCCATGTTCCATTTTCCTCTCATATTTATTTTTCATTTTACTGTAGTATCTCCTGTAGTAATTCTTTTAGACAGTGTCTGAGAGTGATAACCTTTGAGTTTCACATACTTGAAAATGTCCTTATTTTGCTTTCACATATGAATTATATAGCTTAGGAGCGTAGAATTTTAAGTTCAAAGTAGTATATCTCATAACTTTAAAGATATGTTTCCACTGTCCTCTCATATCAGATATTACTGAGAATTCTGTTTAAACCTAATATTAATTTTGTTTTCTTCAGTGTTTATACTGGAAACTAAGTGGGTTTTTTTTTCCTTTATTCTTAGTGTTCCCAGACTGACTGTGATCTGTGTCCTCTGTACTCTCTCATCTCTTTGATTGTGAGGGCTAATGTCTTTATTTAGATTTGAGAATGCTCAATTATAACTTATTGAAGCATTTCCTCTATTTGGCTGTATCTATTCTGTTTCAGGAACTACTATTATATAAATGTATAAAGATTCATATCCATCCTCGAGGTCTCTATGTTTTTCTTTCAAGCTCTCATTTTCTTTTCCTTTTTTGTTGCATTCTGGTATACTTTCTTTGCTCAATTTTCCAGCTCACTTCCTCACTCTTTTTAAATGGAATTTATATACTTTAAAATGTACAGATCCCAAGTGCTTAATACTAATTAAGATATAGAACAATTACATGATTCCCAAAGGTCTTTCTGGGCCCTTTTACAGGCAATCCCCACCCTCCACTGGAGACAACCATTATTTTGATAGTTCTATCACCATAAGTTAGTTTTGCCCGTTTTTGAACTTTATATGAATGAAATTAGCATGTACTCTTTTGTATCTGGTTTCTTTCACTCAATATGTCTATGTGATTTTTTTCATGGTGTTGTCTGTCTCAACAGTTTGTTCCTTTGTGAGAAGTATGTCATTACATGAATATATTACAATTTGTTTGTCCAGACTTTTATTGATAAGCATTTGGACTATTTTTTAAAAAGCTACTATGAACAGTCTTGTACAAGTATTTTATGGACATATGCACTTATTTCTGTTGAACCTATCCACTCTTCAGTTACATCTCTTTTGTTTCTTAGCCTATCTATTCAGTTTTTAATTTAAAAAATAATTTTTTCATTTCTAAGATCTCATTGGTTTTCTGTGTGTGATATACATGGAGGGTGATTTGTTCTATTAAATGTGTTACTTCTTTTTGTTCTGTTTTCTCTTCTATGGACTGGGTTATTTTTGTGTGTCCTGTTTGGGCCTCTCTTTCATATGGTAATTCCATGTTGTGTTTCCACCTTTGTCTGTGAGTTTAAGACCTGTTTACAGCATCTTATGCTTCCCTACCCATGATTGTGGAAAAGTGACAGAAGATGCTTGGAGATGAGGTATCCCATTTCTGGGCTGTTGGGGGCTGTCTCTGTGGACTCTGCCTGGACATGCCTGCTCAAGTTACCCTGGAGTTGGACACCCCTAGTTTCTCCTTCGAGGTGTAAGTAAAGCTTGGGGGTTATGTAGAGACAGGTTTAGCTATGGAGAGGCATATGATTGGTGATGCAGCCAAACACCCTTAGCCCCTGGGCCACCTCCACTTCTCTAATTGGCAGTTTACCTGTTCCCGCCACCCCTGAGTTTGTTGCTATCTTGGGGCTGTCCTCCATCTTTTTTGTAGCAGTCTGAATTTTGTCATTTAAATATTTCTTTCTCACTTAGGTCATGTTTTGTTTTCCACCAGCTTTGTGAATTTTTTGTTTTTCAAATATATTTCTGACATTTGTATGGATTTGGAGCAGGATAGGAGGCTTCAATAAGTTCTTATTCTGACATCTTGATCCCATCCCTTCCTTAATGAAGGGTCAGATAATAGTAATAACTTCTCTATCATAAACATAGCTAAACATTAGAGATGTTAAGACAGAAGGCGCTTTACTGAAACTTTGTTAAAAATATGATTTGGGGGAAGGAAATCTAAAAAAGAGGGGATATAGATATACATATAACTGATTCACTTTGCTGTACAGCAGAAACTAATACAACATTGTAAAGCAGCTATACTCCAATACAAATTAATAAAAAAGAAAAAAAAAGATTTTTGGCCATCTTTCTGTTAACATTTACTTGTGGTCCTTCCCAATCACAAGAGTTTGGCCCTTTTAACCTTCAAAGGCTGTAAGGAATTTGGTCTTAATATTAAGCATGTATATTTCTATTCCCTTTGCCATAGACAATATTTTGCTAGATTGAAATTATCTGTTTTAAATGAAAATCTCCACTTGACTGAATTTCCATTTTCAGGAGATGTACTCACACAGCCCAAAATATACTATTGGAAAGTTATCTCCTATCTAATTTTCATTAAGATTTTAACACATGGATGATAAACTTTGAGAAACTGGATTTTATGGATACAACACATGAACTTCCATGAGTAATGTGGTATTTGAATCCCAGAGATGTCAGCTATGGTTTTGGAGGCTGCAGGCTTTCAACCACTAAAACTGGAATCTAGTAGAAGCTGGAAAAAGTCCTTGGCTTGTTCTTGTAGCAACTGGCTGAAAAAATATCCATTGAATAAAATAGTGGCATGTGGGTATGCTATGTCATAAAGCATTAGGAGCACAATACATCATAGAGACTCCCTGCAAACTGATTTTCTAGGATTAGAGGTAATGTTTCCCTCAGCCAGTTGCCTGTTACAATTTCCGCTACCTTGAAGCCATTTTATTTTTAATTCCCTTTTTACCTTCATCTCAAAGTTTCCTCTAATAAGATTTACAGTGACTTCAATTTTGGTAAGGAATCATAAATTTCAGCAGCTCCAAAAAGGATAAAGAGTCCATATTAACTTGCAATCAATATAGTTTTTAGGTATTTAAACCCCCACAAATTGTGAATTTTTACATGCTTGTCATGAAACTCAGTCACATTTTTCTTCTCTAAGTTTGTATTACACAGGTCTTTGTGTCTCTCAACTTTAGCTTCTACACTGCATGTACATACATGTACATTTCATACATTTTAAAGTGTCACTACTTTTATTGATGCTTGGAGGACCAAATGATTATAAACTGCTTCTTACTGGTGAGAATTTAGATTGTGTTATAAGGCTAAGTCTGTATATACATATAAAAATTGTGAACCTAGAAAAAATTTTAATTCAGTACTGCCAGAGGCAATGTTTGATCATTATGGGTAATAATTACTTAATTTTAGGATGTGGTATTACTCAGAGAAAGAGAGAAAGCTAGTATATGGCGAAGCTCTGCAGTGTTAGACCTTAAAGAGTCAAGTTATTCTGTTACTTTATGTTTCAGTAGCTGTAATAATGTTTTTAGGTCATTCCTCTGTATGCTTCATTTCTCCCAACCGAGATGATAGTGTCCACAAGGGCAAGAGTTTTGCTTTTGCTTCCCTCCTATATGAATAGTTACAGCACTTTAAACAGTGATCAATAAAGAAAATGCTTGGGAACTTTGAAGTCATTTGTATACCGCTGGACACTCGGGCATACCTACTTTGTATGGGAAAAAGATCTTGACTCAAATCCACATAATCATTGCATTTCACAGATTTATGCAATAATGAGTTTCAGTAAGAAATTTGGAGAGGGACTTCCCTGGTGGTCCAATGGCTAAGACTCCACGCTCCCAAGGCAGGGAGCCCAGGTTCAATCCCTGGTCAGGGAACTAGATCTCACATGTTCACAACTAACATTTCGCATGCTGCAACTAAAAGATCCCGCACGCCGCAACAAAGATCCTGCACGCCGCAACAGAGATCCCGCACGCAGCAACTAAGACCCGGTACAGCCAAATAAATATTTTTTTTAAAAAAAGAAATTTGGATAATTGAACATTTGTTTATTTGGTTGTTTTTTTTTTGCAGTGAAACTTAAATAGTTCAGAATAATTTGAGAAAGGCCATTCTCAATCACTAAAAACTTTAATGAAAGTTTAAAAGCAATGTGCTTTTGTAACATTCAAATACATGTACAATTTATATATTGTATTACATTATAATATTATAAACAGAGATCCTATTAGGTCTATGTGAAACGATAGTTGACAGAACTAAATATAGAAATATTTATTAAGTGCTATGAATTTATAATTGTTCATTTTCTTACCAAGGCTTACCACACATCTTATAATAAATGGGTCTCTGCCTCCTGCAAAAAATCACTCAGTTCTTTCCTTTCTGAAGAAATGAGAGGGAGAAAAAAAGGGATGGTTTCAAAGTGACTATAGAAAATTTTAAAATATACATACATATAACAGATCTTCTTTCATAGGAAAGAAGTGATCCTAGACAGTTCTAGAAAGGACTGTAAAGTGCCTTAAGACACTAACTCAGTCGCAGTAGGGTACCTCAATACAGCCTATGGGGAGAACCCTCAGAGAATACTCTAGTGAATGGTGCCCCTGGAACTTGGGCCTAGTGTGAATGGCACCCCATTGGGGTATTGCAACAGAGGAGCTTGCTCAGAGAGATGACCTTGCGTCATTTGCCTGAAATAAATCCGGTTTGCACATTAAATTCCCTTTGTTTGAAGCAAATTTAGTCATAGGCTTGAACTGATTGTGTATATTGACCTGAGAAGTCAGCATAGAATAATGGATACTACTGGGGAAAAGGAGTGACGTCAGGCTAGGGCTCAGAAGGACCTGGGTTCCTGGCCCAGTGACTGCAGTTCAATATGACATACCCTGACTGAGCCACTTGGAAGCAGGAGCTCTGTCACCATAGCAACACTGGGACCACTTCTGCAGATCTTAAGCTGTCTCTGCCAATCAGCTCCCGCCCTAAGCCATCAAGTCCATTTACGATAAAGCCAGATGCTACATACTGAAGGATGCACAAACCAAGCACAGATGAGCCAGAGGGAGGAAATTTTCTCTGAAAGTGATTTTTTTCCTTTATATGATAGAAATAATTAATGGTTATGGAATACAACTCTTCTGTTTTGTGTCAAAATACAGTTAATTCAGTGAATTCTGACTCCCATTGCTAATGAACTGCTTCTCTTTAAGAGCTTCTGAAGAACTTTATTTTTTATACTGCATGTATGGCACTCATTATTATTGTATTTTTGTTTGCAGTGTTCATGCAAACATGTGCATGTGTGTGTATGTTTACTGTGTATTTGTGTCTGTGTGTGTGTTTTTTAATAGATTTTGAGTGCTCTGAGGATGAGAATTATGTGGTATTTATCCTTGTGTCCTTTGTACCTATTTCCATGTCTGGCACTTAGCTAGGCATTCCATAAATGCTATTTGAATTGTTGAAGATAATTGGCAATGGCTAAATTTAATTAATGGTAGAGGTACTCCTGACTAGATTTAATTGGTGAGTGGATTGGAGGTGACCATACAGAGGAAGGGAGTTTTACCAAGCCTACAGTATAGAAACAGAATTGTCAATTTCAGTGTGCAGCTTGTAAACAAAAACATTAGAAGGCAGTTTTCATAAAGAGCACAAGAATATCTTTCAAAATAAGGGTTTTCATAAACCCACACACCTACAGTCAGTTAATCTTCAACAAAGGAGGCAAGAATATACAATGGAGAAAAGACAGTCTCTTTAGCAAGTGGTGTTGGGAAACTGGACAGCTGCATGTAAATCGACAAAGTTAGAACACACCCTCATACCATACACAAAAATAAACTCAAAATGGCTTAAAGAGTTAAATATGACTTGACACTATAAAACTCCTAGAAGAGAACTTAGGCAAAACATTCTCTGACATAAATCGTACCAATGTTTTCTTAGGTCAGTCTACCAAGGCAATAGAAATAAAAATAAACAAATGGGACCTAATCAAACTTACAAGCTTTTGCACAGCAAAAGAAACCACAAACAAAACGAAAAGACAACCTGTGGAATGGGAGAAAATATTTGCAAATGATGCAACTAACAAGAGCTTAATTTCCAAAATATACAAACAGCTCATACAACTCAGTAACAAAAAAAGAAAACAAACAGCCCAATCAAAAAAATGGCAGAAGACCTAAATAGTCGTTTCTCCAAAGATACAGATAGACAATAGCGACATGAAAAGATGCTCAACATCATTAATTATTAGAGAAATGCAAATCAAAACTGCAGTGAGGTACCACCTCACACTGGTCAGAATGGCCATCATTAAACAGTCTACAAATAACAAACGCTGGAGAGGGTGTGGAGAAAAAGGAACCCTCCTACACTGTTGGTGGGAATGTAAATTGGTGCAGCCACAATGGAAATCAGTATGGAGGGTCCAAAAGAAACTAAAGATAGAGTTGTCATAAGATCCAGCAATCCCACTCCTGGGCATATATCTGTACAAAACTATAATTCGAAAAGATACATGCACTCCCATGTTCCTAGCAGCACTATTCACAATAGCCAAGACATGGAAACAACCTAAATGTCTATTGATGGATGAATGGATAAAGAAGATGTGGTATATATATACAATGGAATACTCCTAAGCCATAAAAAATAATGAAATAATGCCATGGATGGACCTAGAGATTATCATACTAAGTGAAGTAAATTAGAAAGAGAAAGACAATACCATATGATGTCACTTATATGTGGAATCTAAAATATGACACAAATGAACTCATCTATGAAACAGAAACAGACTCACAGACATAGAGAACAGACTTGTGGTTTCCAAGGGGGAGGAGGGATTGGGGAGGGATGGGCTGGGAGTTTGGGATTAGCAGATGCAAACTATTACATAGATATATAGATACATAGATAACTGAATCACTTTGCTGTACACCAGAAACTAACACAACATTGTAAATCAACTATACTTCAATAAAATAAATTTTTTTGAATGTGTGTTTTCATATATCTGATTGTTGTTTACTAATGGAATAAGGACATTACCCAGCTGTCACAGCAGGGGGCCCATTTTGAAACAGAGCGAGCTTTTAAATGATTCTTCTAATATTTTGTCAGGTAATAGTGATAACCTCTTGGTTTTAAAAATCAGGAGATTGCAGCTCCAGGAAATTACAAGCTTGATATGAAGAAACATTCTGAAGTCACTGGACAAGTATTATTGTATCTTAAAGGACAGAAAAATAATTCAATAGTTCAAATTCTTTTACTGTTTTTTGAGACTCAAAGTAAGTCTGCCAGTTATATAACCTAGTTATTAACCAGATTTTAAGAGACCTACCAAAAGTCTTGTCTTTAATACCCAGCTTCTTCCCCTCTATCATGCTGCTTTATTATAATTAAAATATATGCAGATGATCAAGAACTTGGCAAAGAAAATGAACACTCCAGAATTATAAATACAATTATTTCTATAGGAAAGCCAACTGTTCTGTTAAAAATCTAGGCTGACTGACCTAGATCTACAAACTGAAAGGTTTTCTGAGACACGTGCAGCCGTGTAAATCTCTGAGATGTGGGTTATTTAAACAGATGGTAACTGTGACACAGTAAGCTGCCCATGCAAATTGGCAGAGACTAAAACCAGAAAGGAAGCAAGCTAGAGAGGAAACATTATCTCACTGTGGACCTCTGAGAATTTTAATTAAAACACAGAACAGAATTCAGAGTGCTCGGATATACTTCTTCAGAATATTAATTGAATATCAGTATTAGTTGTGTTGTTGCTATGATACCAATAGTGGGGAAGGCCAGGGAGTTTTTGGAATCTTCCTTCACATCTTCTGGATGTGATTTGGTCCTGCCTTTTATACGCACTCAAATAGGATCTGGAAGGAGAGAGTAAAGTGGGGGCAGTGCTTCTGCAGTGTTGTTGATGTTGGCAAGTAAGTTGTAGAGAAGTTTTATTTGTTTGTTTTTTCTGTTACAGCATTCTACAGCCATGGTGCTAGTATGGTAGGTGTCAAGAGACAAAGTAGAGGCATCCATGGATCTGGAAGTCCCAAAATTCCTGATGGTGATGGGGGACAGTTCTGCCGTCTTGTTCTGGGACTCACTCCTAGTAGCCTAGCCTAAAGCCTGCTAGCTCCGGTCCTGCCAGTGATTTGCAAACTCCTAGTTTCCTGTATTAACTTTCTAGCTTAAAAGAGCTAGAATACATTTTCTTTCCTGCAACCCAAACCTAACTGATGCAGTTCATATAACAAAATATAGGTATTTCGTCTTGCACCTCCCTGCCCCACATCTGTATTAAAACACACACCTTTACCTCATTCATCTTTCTCTATAAGGAAGAGAAGAATAATATTTTAGGAGAAAGGGGGTTAAGCTTATTCAGTAAATAACTCAGAGAGATCATTTTGGAACATGAGAAGATTATCAAGAGAGATAAAGATAAAACACTTCGGGCTTCCCTGGTGGCGCAGTGGTTGAGAGTCCGCCTGCCGATGCAGGGGACACGGGTGCCCTGCACCCGTGCCCTGGTCCGGGAAGATCCCACATGCCGTGAAGCGGCTGAGCCCGTGAGCCATGGCCGCTGAGCCTGTGCTCCGCAACGGGAGAGGCCACAACAGTGAGAGGCCCGCGTACAGCAAAAAAAAAAAAAAAAAAAAAAACACTTCATCTGAGAAGTCAAGGTCATAAGGGTTTAAGGTCATGTTTGCATCTTAAGTGCATCAAGACAGAAGATGAAAGAATGGCTGCTTCTCACAAAGAGCTGTTATCTCAAATTGACAAGAAATTTCCTGGAATTAGGGCAATGAAATTTCGATTTATTGCATTTTTTTCCCCGAAGAGAGAGTTAAGAGACATTGCACTTACAGGACTGTCTCATACTGCTGGATGGCTCTGATAGAAACCTGAATAATCAAATTCATGCTTGATTATTTTATCTGACATTTAAAATACGAATATATGTGTAATTTCCTAATGTTATTTTACTTTCAGAAGTTTGGAGGCTAATGTGGACATTGAAAAAATTTCCAACTAAAAAATAAAGAAGACTGATAGTCCCATTAACCACTGGTTAATGTCTGTATATATTTACTTTCAGTCAATTTTCCTAGGTATGCAGTGCTCGAAAAATATCAGTAATATAAGAGTATGTTTCCCATTTTAGAAGTAGAACTTTATGAATGATTAAGTTAGATCACATTTTTCTATTATCCCTAGTTCTAATTCCTTCACCTCCACCTGGCCCAAATTAACTTCTATAATTAGCTTTGTGTGTTTCCTTTCAGTTCATTTTTAATATGTTGGTCTGCATGTATATTTGGCTGCAAATGTGTAGGTTATTTTATGTTCTATCTATGTGAATAAGATCATACTCTATGCTATATTTTTGCAACCTACATTTTTTCTTCAACAGTATGCTTCTGAGATCTATCCTTGTATTTGCATATAGATCTACCATATTTGACTCATCAGTATTTTTGTATCACTGAAATAGAAAAAAATTTTCCAATTAAACTGACATATTGAAAGAGCTCTTTTAGACTTATTTAGATGTACATTTTTATCACTTACTACTCTGGGTATGTAGAAAGGAAAATAAAAGAAAAAATAGCTAGTTAAGATATTTCTAAAACCTCTTCACATTAGAGTTAAATTCTTGAATCACTGATTGAATGATACTCGCATTTTTCTAAATAGTATCATCCTCTATGCCATTGAAAGTATTGATGAAAGAGCACTTCTTTAATGAATGCTCTATCATTATCTCCAGGATTTTCTTCCAAGCTGTTGATACCCACTGTATCAGTTTTGATGCTGACACTTTCTTGGTCTGTCCAGAAGGTGAATGGGATGTTTACATATAACAATCAGGATTCATATTCATTCTTCAGATAGTTCTTAAATGGTTTGTTGAGTGCAGCTTTACAGGATTGTACTTGTTTATGCATGCTATTAGGAGTAACAACCCATTTTTTTTGCATGTTTAATCAATGGCAACAGAAGCATGTCTACTGTCTAGGGAACAGAGATTTTATGATGAAATCGATTGTAAATAGCAACGCTATTTCATATAATAAAGGATGAAGAAATACATCTTGGAATAGGTGAAATACAGTAGTTCATTCTTTTTAACTGCTATATAGTATTCCATTTTAAAATCTATAGCATATTTTAATGATCTCTCCCTCTACTCTTGGGCATTTAGGTTGTTTCCTTTTCTTGCTATTCTGTTTCAGTTAAAAAATATTTCTATTTTTGTAAATTGTGTCTCCTGTTTAAAACAGGTAACTTGTGAGCCTTTTGTAAAATAGGTAAAGCACTTCAAATATGGTTAAACTTTAATATGTGATTAAAATAACTAAATTAATGACAAGGTAACTGTTAAGTGAAAATTATAGTCTCCCCTGTTTAAACATGCTATTATCACAATCAATTATTTAAATGCTGCACTTTATATCTCACTTATAACTGTGTAAGCCAGAAGATTTTCAAAATTTACATTGATAGAAGATGATTGCAGGCAACAAACATTTCATATGTGGCGTTGACAGTTTTAAACTTAAATATAAATATGGATTTGTCAAATAAATATTGATCAGTATATTCATTCAAAAGATTTACACTGGTAGTTTGATATTGCAAGGCACTATATTGGGTAATATGAGAAATATAAAGATGAACTAATGTGAAACTAAAAAGTTATCTAGTCTCTCCATTATGGCCCTTGCTCAGAATCATTTCTTATTTCTCACTTGTCACTTCAGATTTGGAGACGTACATGTGCAGGCTCTGTACCAGGCACAGAGAGAAGCCCTCTCTAGATCTGGGCAGAGCCCCAGCCTGAGGTAGCCCCTCCTGGTCCACCTACACAGCCCCCCACCCCATTCTAAGAGGACACTAGTTTAGAGCTGCAAGTGCTTCCCTGGAGCACTGCAGGAGGAGAACTCTTGAGATTTAAAGCCTCCTGACAGGCAGAAGCATAAGGAAGGGAGAAATATCTGAGGGCATTATTGCCTCTTCTTCCTGAAGTTATTTTTGCTAATTTGAAAGTTAAACATACTAATGCCCTTCCAGTATTGTTGAACCCTATGGAAATAAGTAAGACTGCAGTCAGATTTTTGTTGCCCATCTAGCTTACATTTTCTTTTGTTTCTGATTTCTTTATCATTTTTAAGCTATGAAGAATATATCTTCAAAAAACACAGCAAATTCACTTCATCACAAAATCACATATGGAACCTAACTATGCATCAGTAGACTCTATAATCATAGAATCATAGGCTGTGTCATGTGTTACACAGCCTGGAAATATTGGATATTTTCTGATTTTTTAACATTTCATACATGATACATATGGAATGTCTGTCAATAAAATAAGAGCTCTATCACATACTATTCTTTTGGCTGGAGCATAAAAATAAAGCCCTATTGCAAGGAATTGAAACAAATGAAAATTGTCTTAAAATGATCATGGTACACCAGAAGGAAAATAATCCTACGTATTTTAGAATATGTAGAAATAAGTGTACTAATGAACAGCTTATATACGATTTGGAAAATGAAATACACACACACACACATCTGAGTTGTCTGTGTATCTCTTCATGCATTTTTTTTCTCTTCATGCATTTTAATGAATCCTACTAAATTTGTACTTTTCACAGTCTCTGATGTGTTTACACAATTCACAGGTTGGCAATGTGATTTTCATGAAAATCAGAATGCCTTGGTACTTCACTAACTTAATTGTTCAATAACACAATGTGTCATGTGCTATTAACAAGATGACACATTTTAGCTTTTCTAAAACATCTATAAACACACTTAAAAGTGCTGCGAAAATTGAGGTTCCCATGCTTACAATTTTCACAGTGGGTGAAAACTGATGTCACCCACTGTGCTGTACACGTGGCTCCAATGGATGCAGTTTCTTAATGCATTCAACATTCATGCTTTTTCATGTAGATAATTTCTCATATCTTTTCTTTTTTTCCATGACCGTAATTCTAACTCTGCTGTGCTCTTAGAATAAAGTGACATAGTCATCTGTTTTTATGGTAGTCACCTTAAAGGTGGGTTGTTTATGTTCCTCTTTAGGGCTAGTATGATCAAAATGACACAATTAATGCTTCTCATCAGCAGGTAAATCTCTGGTCTGTCATTATGTAGGTGCCCCTGTGATGGCATTTCCATGTAGTAATCCATTTTTCTGATAAATTCATAGGAAGAGTTTCAACAGTCTATGAGGAGGACCCTTCATCACTCTCTGTTAGTAGTGTTGCTATGATGCTACCATTGAGCTTGCTTGGAATGAATGATTTACTAGCCAGAATCTGTTACAGCCTGAGTTGATATGTGACCAGAATGTAAAATATATGTTATTAGGCTGGGAACACACACCTGTAAGAAAACATGGTGGTATGCAAGATGCAACGAAATCCATATTAGAACAATAATAGTGACATCTAGGAGTTAGAGGGTTCTAGGTTCTGTACATAGCAGCATTTGACATTTCATTTAATCATCATAACAGCTCTCTTGAGGTAATTCTTAGCATTTTCTCTTCGTAAAGATGAAGTGGAGCTCCAGCGACAGTAAAACTTTATTCTCCAGGATCATATAGCTGTGCCATTTGGCATCTTGCAATACCATATAGAAAATTTTTACTTGATAATGTGTAGTTGACTAATTTTTGCTTATGTGTCCATATTATAGGAATACTAAATATAAAATTAAATTAGCATAATAATTATGAACACTGGTAGTACTTTTATAAGTTGTATAGCAGGTTTTATATACCATATTCTATTTAACAAGGCTTTGAAGCCCAGAATGTTCAAGAAGTTTGCCCAAAATCACAAGACTGTTAACGTTTCAAAGCCAGGACTTAAACCCAGTACTCAGGACCCAAATTCATGCTATTTGTTGTGTATCTAACAGTAATCTAAAAGTTTATTTTATGAAAATTTTGCTGCTTTAAATACTTCATTAACCACTAATATTACAAATTATTTTTTTAAGTAGTATTTCTAATAGCCAGGTATCCAAATATAGAACACTAAAGTTTAACCTAATCCTATTAGGAGCTTGTGAATTGATGCACATTAGAAAGAAAAACCAGAGAACTGCTACTAAACCTAACTTTCTGATTCCTTAATAGGGGAAGCTCTTTGAAGTTAAAGTTTTCACTGTTTTTAGACAAGTTCATCCCTTCCTGATGCTTATCATTCATTCATTTTCTCTCTTCCTCTCTCTCTTTCTGTCTCTCTCTCTTGCTTTCTCTTCTCTCAGCAAAGCATTTAGCCTTTGTATGTGCTCCTGAGTCTTTTTTGGAAGTCACAGGTAATCAAATTTCATGACTTCTTTGACCTCTTTGTTAAAAGATTGCTAATTAGTGGGGATACTAGTATCTTTTGATAAGAATGGTCTCACTGAACCTTAACTTAAATTTTTCTTTATGTCAGATTCCTATAGGTACCGACAGACAGAAGACCACTGCACTTTCCTTCTTTCTTTCCAAAAATGTAAACAGGCCACTAGGGAAAAAACCTGAATACTTTTTAGAGTAGACAGATGGTGCTAAAGTGGGTAGGAGAAATGAGTCAAGCCAGATAGGGCAGGGTAGGAGCACAGTCCCAGAGAAAGTTGGTGTGAAATTGAGTGATTGTAGTAAAGTTTAGAAGAGATCAACAAAAAGCTTTGGTTAATACTTAAGTAGAAAATGCAACTTTCATATTATATTTTACATGAAATCTTGAATAATTTAGATTTCATTTATTCTGCTTTGAATTTTACTATTGTTAATTTGAAAGAATTATTAAACATCAAGAAAAGTTATTTTTCAAGCATGTATAATATTTACTCTGACAGTTATATTGTTTTGACTATTTTGTCAAAATGTTAAAATGTATTTGCATTCTATTTTATATTTTAATACTTTATAAAGTGATGGAAGGAAGGATTAGATACTTATATAATAGTTTGTCTTTCAAATATCTTTAGCATTTACTATCTGACTGCTAGAGATGATGTAATATTCAAAAAGTGGGCACCTCATATAAAAAACAAATTAAAAATTGCATTTTAACCTTTTTATTGCCAAAAACACCCCATAGGTATAAAGAAATGAAAAATTACCAGCACTCCTGCCTGCCTTTTCCTAATCATATTCCCTTCCTTTCTATAGTAATCAACTTCCTTGCTTTCCTTTGTAATTTTACCACTAAGTTTGCATTTCTAAATAATATAGTTTAGTTTTGCCTGTCTTGAACTTTATATAAATGAAATTATGCCATAACACTATTTTGGTCTGTTTCTTTTGCTCAAATTAAGTTGTTAAGATTTATTCGTGTTTTGAGTATGGTTGTAGCTATTTATTTTCATTGCTGTATAGTACTCTACTGTAAACATAAACCACAATTTATTTTTCTGTTCTACTGTTCATGGACAGATGTGTTGCTTCCAGGTTTTGGCTATTACAAATAATGATGCTCTGAACATCTTGTTTTGAATCCTGGTATACATAAGTTTCTCTAGGGTGGGTGATCAGAAGTAGAATTGATGCCCATAGGGGATGCATATTTTAGCTTTATTAGATAATGCTAAGTTTTTTCCCAAAGAGATTATATCTACTGACACAGCCACCAATAGTGTATGATAGTCTAAATTGCTTCCCATGTTTGCCAAAACACACTAATTTGATTTAGTGCCTCAATTATCTTAATTTGCATTTTTATGATTACAAATGATGTTGAGCACTGTTTCATATATTTATTGCCTATTTAGATTTTCTCTTTTATGAAGTTTCCTTTCAGACCTTTTAGCCAGTTTTCTATTATGTTGGCTATCTTTTTTGTGTTGATTTATGAAAATACTTTATACATTTTGGTTTCAAGCTCTAAGTTATCCTTCCCCTTATAGCAGAGTGTGGGATAGAGGGCTTATCTGCTATTACTTTATTAGGAAGTGCAATCCCAAAGAGCAGGAGTAAGTAACAAGATGAGTAAGGCAGAAAAAGAGGGCGGGCCAGTGAAAGGATGAATTACTGAGCAGGCTGCCGCTGTGTACAACTGATTGCTCAATCTCAGAGGATTGTCCCCCAAGAGCAGTAAATGCCTCTCAAGATCTTCCATTGCAGAAGGAAAAGGGGAAAATATTTATCTGCTAGCTCTTGCCTCCTACTGGTCAAAGGTCCGCCCACAGAGTGTTAACTAACCCACACTTCTGGGTTGCACATATGTGGGTACTGAGTGGGGTCTGCTAGTGCAGTGTCAATAGGAAAGTTCATGGTGGGAGAAGAGAGGCTGAAACATAGGTATGAGGTAAAGTATCCAACTTTCATATGGGGCCTTTATTTTTTGAGAATGCAAGACATCCTCCTCAGTAGCCCCTTCAAGGTAGTGACCTGTCACAATCTCTAAAAGAGTTAAGGCAAGAGGGATAGTGAATCAAGTAGTAGCCTCCGTTGTTGCAGGTAATCTCAAGACTGTAGTTTATATGCAGAGTAAATTTCTCTCAACATCAGTTCTAGGTTTTTTCTTACTCTTGGAGAACAATTCTGCCAATCTTGGTTGCTTGCCTGGTGAATAGTTCCATATCTCTTAGAAATCTGAACCTTTAGATGCCATGTTTTTTTTGGCTGCTGCAGTTGCCTATTCACCATTATCACAGATGCACCATACCATGAGATGCCCAGCAAACCACCCCCATTGTGTAGCAGAAACTCTAGCTCCTCTTGATGATCAAGGTTGATTACCCCTGATATTACAGTAACTCATTTATTTGTCTGTTGACCCTCAAGCATGAGGAACATTACAATGTCTCCTGAGGAGGCAGTATCTTCCTGGGAACTCAATATTCTACACTGGCAGAGTCTAAGCTTGTAGGGACAGGAAATATAAATTCCACAAGTGGGTCATTGGGAGTATTGGTGAGAAAAGCCAATCCTACCTCTCCCCGTAAATTCCCAAACCTGTGCATTCCAGACCAGTACCATACCATATAGATGCCATTGGTTCAATACGTAAACCTTGTTTTGGAGAATAGACGCCCCTCAACCTCATGTAATTTTCCCTGAGCTGGTACCTAAAATAATTTAATAACCAGCCGTTTTGTTGTTCCATTAAGCCACCTGCTTTTCATCTTTGAAGTAAGACCAGGGATTCCCATGAACATGCCCCTTTTTTCCACGATCATGAACATTTTTGCACCTTCTTGCCATAAAACGGTCCCCAGCCAGAAATCAGAGCCTGAGGCCGAATCCTTATGAGCTGTCAATTAGGGAATTAAATCCCAGGCATTAGGAGTGAGGGAAAAGAGAAATGAACTAGAAAATGAAGGAGAGCCAATATGAAGATATTTTATTTTGCTGGCAAGCACTAAATGAAACTGATTGTTCGATTCCATGGGACTGCCCCCTGGGAAGGCTTATAAACAGCTTCTCAGGACTATCCATCAGAGGCAGGGATGAGGGGAGAGCACAGGGGAAGAATTTGTCCACTGGTTCTTGAATAGGTCACAGATGAGTGTTAACAAGTGTTAATTTGCCCACACTTGTGGATTGCACATCTGTGGATGCCAGGTGGGTCCAGTGGTGGTATCAGCAGGAAAACTCCATGGTAGGAAGTGGGAGAGATGTTGTGAAGACATTAGGTAAAGTTCCAGAAGTCCTCTGCTATTGTCACTAAGGTCTAAAATCACACTTCTCTCAGAGATTTATATAAAAGTAAATATCTAAAACTTGAATAACCACATGTGCAGATTTGGATTCTATGAAATTTGCGCTTATAGTCCAAATGTCATTTAAATTAGGAAAATGCCACATGGCTCCTTATGTTATCATGGAGAATTCTAAGGAAAGAATCTCAGAATCCATGTTCCTGTGGTTTGCATATACATGAGATTGAAAATTATAAGTGAAATAAGCTCAATTTTTTTTAAAGAATCACTTATCTTTATGTCAAATCATCTAATGTAAATATGCATTGGATTTAATGATTGAATGTAGGAGCTGTGTTCATTATGTGGTCAAAAAAATTACAGTCTGCAAAATCTCAGTGTTAACAATGGTTATCTTCAGTGCTTAAATTATCTTCTTTATGCTTTTGTGTATTCTCTGAATATTCAGTGAGAAATATATTACATTTGTGATTAGAAAAAAATATAATGAATCTTTTTTTAAAATAATGGCAAAAGGGCTAAGAAATAACTGATTTTTTCCTATGTAAAAATCAGTTTCTTTCTTGCTATCTGTAGACACACTGCATGTATCACTTTTCTTTAAAGTTAACCCAAGCAAGTGGAAATTTCTACTCAATCATATGTCTTTGCAGTACCTATCTGCTTGGTGCCTTACAGTATCTGAAGGCTCTATTAAGATTTTAATCAATCCGTATTTTTAAACTTGTACATAGTGGTTTTTTTTCCCCAGTGTCTTTTCTTTTCTGCCTTTGAAGTGATACTTCTCAGTTGTTTGAAATCTTGGGTTTCTCTTGAAAATATGCCATTTTATAAACATTAAACGGAACATGTCTTACAGTAACTTGCAGGTGCTTAAGAAAAGGAGATAAAAAAGCCACAGTGGGTATATGTTTCTAATATCCTACATCATAATCTGTGGTTGGCAGGGGAATAAAGAAAATGCACATTTGCAGTGAATTTTATTTCCATCAAACCATAAATGCATAACCTAGGTCATGCTAACACTGGGTGGGTGCAATCAGTCAGTCTTACAATAACACCAGAGACAATGTCTCCTCATAATTATCTCCATGATGTCACCCTCACAGGTTATAGTGTGTGAGAAACAGGTTGACTTTCACTAAACTTCTGTATCTGTATCATATGTAAATTTATCTAAGTTCCTCTAAAATTTGTTTTCAAACTCTACAATATCAGCCACAGATTATTATAGAAATAAAATACCGCTATATAAGATAGATATATATGATGTGAATAAATGAGAACATGTGTAGCAGGAGCTTACCTCATTATTTTAATAGTACAAATAACAATCTAGCTTCAGAAAAATATGGTTTTTTCTCACCTTAATAGCATAGTATGAAAATTCTATGTCCTTCATTAGCCTTTAGATAATCATGAATTTGGATCATTAAAATATATTTGAAGTATCTCTTCTAAATAGATTTTTTGTGGAATTTAATGTTTAAATGCAGCAACACAGCTGCCTTTAAAACTGGGCATTAATGACCTGCAGGTTTCCTATATTTAAAATAATTTTAGATTGGAAGAGTTGACAGAGCAAGGATTTGATTTTTGTTGAAGTCAATATAACTGATATTCAGAGGAGTATAACCAATGATTTCTCTTCGTTTAAAAGGCAGTAAAAGAGACATCATTGACACCGACATTTACTCTTTCCTGCCACACCATGTATAGAGAAGTGGCATGAGCCACACGCTGTTCTGGATTCTGAGATAGAGGACTAAGATGCCAATCCTTGATAACTGACACACACATTCAGTTCATTGTTGAGTGGAATTCCCTGGGAAAATATTCATTTCAAGGTTTTTAGACTTTTAAACTCCAGCTTATATGTAAATTTAAATTTCTGAAGGAAAATACTATGCTTATGGAAGATTAGGTTTTATTTGGTATCCTTGTGTTCTTATAATTTTTAAAAATGATTTGCTTTCTTGAAAATGGTGTAAAGTTTATTCACTAGTTTGTACTTATCTACTTATTCACTAACCTATTCATTCACTAATGTATTCAAACAAATACTCATAGAGAGCTCACAGTTGTTATGAATGAAATGGAAATGGTAGCCTCTTACATTCTTACAGTAGGAAAGTTAAGAACTGTAAGTGACTTGTGAGCTTTTAAAACTACAAATCTCATGATGTTAAGCATGTTACTTATAATCAGTAAGTTTGGGGGGAAAAAACACCCGTAATTCCATCACATTTAGCTTTGCACAATACCTTCTAGTTATTTTATACATACGTGTGTGCATACTTTTAACAAGCTGCATAGAGCATGTGCATTTTTTACATTCTTTTTTTATTTAACATTAATATAATATATTAAATTAGAAGGAACATGAAAGATTCAGAATGCCACATTCTCCCTCTTTTATTTTCATCCTGGGGTTTCCAGAGTTATGACTGAGATATATATTATTCGAGTACAAAAGCAAGATGGTGATACCATATGAATACTAGCACTGTCTAAGCTACAGAAACACAAAAACTGGTGCACATTGTTCTGTGTTATGTTGCAAATGTTGCTGATTTCTAGGGTATTGGAGAGAATCAAGTGGGGGCTCAGAAGAGCATCTGAGTGATACTGAACATGCCCTGTGGCAGAATCCCTTGGTGCTTTAATGCCATGTGCCCAAACTTGGGGGTGTTTCCTCCATTTTAAAAAGCAGGTTGCATTCTTCATAAGAAAATTATTAAAAGTTTAGCTATTATTATTATAAATAATTATGAAATTGCTGCAGATGCTGCTAAGCTCTGTTCAGTGCATGAAGCTGTTATATTTTTCACTTTAAATTCAAAGTGATAAAAAGCTGATTGTCATACAGCTCTGATATCTATTACAGGGAAGTAACTCTTCCTATAAAACATTAAGAGGCAAATTTCATTTTAGAAATTTGTGACTTTAAAAGTCTCTGCAGATCTAAATTTCAAATTAAAAATATATTGCCAGCAGCTGTGGTTTAGTAGAGCTTAGTAGCAGTTGTTCTGGCTTTCAAATTTAACTCTTTATAATAATTCTCCTAAATTGGCTTTTCTCCTTTATCCTTTTATTTAAGACTTTAAAATAGAAAAGGAAACCAGCACCTGGGGCTGGGGGTGGGGGAAGTCCAACAATAAATATCTTAAAAGTATGACTGTATGACTGTTTTTCAAGTCCCTTCGTATTCAACAGATTTATCATTTAGATGCACCACCATGCTCTCTTCCCAATCAGAAATTGTCAGTGCTCTATTACTCTAAAATTGAAAGTGAAGCATAATGAATTCTGGTTTAAGTTCAAGAACTCTAGACTTAAAATGATTACGAAGAGTTACAACAGTTCATCCTTTAGCCTCCAGCTTGGTGCATGTGAAAACCATAATTCATGGTGGTGTGCAAGATGAAATCAACTCAGATATGTATTTGTAAAAACTCTACCTATAATAAGGCAAAGACGTTTACGTCCTTATTAAAGCTATCATGGAATTATGGCTGATGGAACATATAGGAAAGAATACTCTTTAATTCCAAATTACTTGCTGGGAGAAATCTACAATATTTTAAAATATTCAGCTGCTGGGCCCCTCCTTCTTCTCCCAAATGTTGTCTGGTGGTATGGGAAACAGAAGGAGCAGAAAATGAGAAAAGAGCAAGGACAACTCAAACCAACGATTTATTTTTCTTGTTGGTCATACTGTTTAAAAAAAATGAGGTTGAAGCATACAACTAAAATTAGGATTTTTAAATGAATTATGAGTTCTGATTCTGTTATTGGTCTTCATTTACTATGTAGTTGAACATAGTGACTTCCTTCAAATAAGAGTTTTTTACTGTATTATTTTTATGGTATACATTGTGAAAGGAGACCCACCATCTAGTTAATTAACACATCCATCACCTCATATATTTATCTTTTTGTGTGTGTATGAGAACATTTAAGTTCTACTTTCTTAGCAAATTTCAGTTAAATACAGTGTTATTAACTATAGTCACCATGTTTTATATTAGACCTTATTCATCTTATAGCTGAAAGTTTGTACCCTTTTACCAACCTCTCCCTATTTCTCCCAGCCCCCAGACCCTGGCAACCACTTTTTCACTCTCTGTTTCTATGAGTTTGAATTTTTTTTAAGTTTTTTAGATTCCACATATAAGTGATACCATGCAGTATTTGTCTTTCTCTGTCTGGCTTATTTCACTTTTAATGGTTTCACTAATTAATGGTATAATGCTAAATGAAAGTATGTCCTCAAAGCTGTTTTTATTAGGAAAGATAACATGTATTCCTTTAGGAAATTCACCTGCTGAAAACAAAAACAAGTAACAACCCACATGACTTCCTCTAGAAAATTAGCAGCTTTTTTGGTACCCTCTCAACATCCCACCTCCACCCCTGCAGGTATGGCAAGTACCAATACATGTTCATTGGCTGTGTTGGAGAAAGAAGCATCTGGCAGCTCAACATAAGCCTCCTCTAAAAGAAGTCAAGCTTCCCCTTCAGGAAATGTGAGGGGATATTTAAGTCTAGTGAAGACAATTCTGTTAAAATCATTCCTACTTTCCATCCCTCAGGAAAATAGTCAGGAAAGTTTCCATGAGTAGCCTTTGTATATTCAGAAGCCTAATCAAGAATTCCTGGTGCAGCTAATCTTTTATTTATTTATTTATTTATTTAGCTACACCGGGTCTTAGTCGTGGCATGTGGGATCTAGTTCCCTTACCAGGGATCAAACCCAGCCCACTGCATTGGGAGCATGGAGTCTTAACTGCTGGGCCACCAGGGAAGTCCCAGCAGCAAATATTTTAAAAGGGAAAGATAATTAACTCTAATCTTTGCTGTCAGTTGCTTTTTTTCATTTATTTAAATTTGCATTTGCATTCTGCGATTGTTTTATCAAATAAATATCTTCCAAGATATCTTATACTTTGTTTATAAGACAACTCTATTAATTAGCATGGATAGGCAAATAACCTATGGCTTGAAAGAAATTGATCTGGTATGAAAAGATATTGATAACCAAATGAGTAGGAGTTTAAACAAAAACAGAACAACATCCTCAGAATATTGGCTTCATTATGATACTGTTACAACCTGTGGGAAATGCTATTGGGTGATGGACCCAATCTCTGCAGGGCCAGACATTTCTGATTCAGTACCAGCAATCCTAGTTCTGTCCATAATACTGAAAAGATTATCAGTCATTCAGTCCTGATAAATATATTTTAGATACATGTGTGGTATAAATCAGGAAAATGGTTATATGCAATGAAATTGGTATTGATTAGAACCTTTTTTAGGTTCTAAAAGGGAAAAACCCTAATGAACCCTTCTGCTCATAAGTGCTTAGAATTGGCAAAAATACCACATTCAGTTGCTTTGGCCGGTGGAGTTTCAATTTTTCTCTTAAGCTTCTTTAGGGTACAAAAGATTCAGACACTTTTATAACTAAAATGCCCAACAGAATTTCGATTTCTTAAAAATTTGCTCAGTTAGAATCCTACTGTAAAAATGAGTTCTTTCTAGAAAAACTTTAGAATTTAACTTAAAACAATGAAACATTCTCTTCTTTTTCTGTATTCAACCCCCTTATGGATACCATGCAATTAACTTTCAGTACTTGATTGTAGGCAACGTAATAACTCATTCATAATTTCTAAAATCTCTCCCAGTAGTGCCTCTAAATTGATGAGTACAGTGCTCTCCATAGCCCCTAAGGTAGGAATATTGGTTAATATTATTCAAAGCTGCTCTGTAATGAGAACATTTTACAATTGGAAATGGTATATATTTCAACATCTTTTATTTTTAAAATTCTTTATTGGCCATTTAAAAATTTTATGGCTAAGTTCTAAGTAAATAAAGATTATAAACATACATTTCAAATTGGATCCCATATAAAATCAAGAATAGTAAAAGGAAATATTTTGCCGTAAGACCAGTACACTTTTCACTGAAGTATAATTAATGCACAGTACACTTAATTTAGATTACTGTGATCTGTTTTGCAGAGTTCTGAGTATAGCTAGGGAACTCAGCTATGATCATACTCTATCCAGTGAGAGAATTACATTTTCTTTCTCTTTTCGTCTGCCTTATTATACTCACGAGTCCTGGTTATGCAGGCAGGACATTGCCTGGGAGAGCAGAGTGGGATGAGGGGCAGCAGACAGGAGTCCCAAGGCCCAATAATGGAAGCAGAGTTAACCCAAGTTACCTGAGTTAGTATAAGCAGGTTACAAAAATGCAAATTATTGTCAAGGTTAAAAAAACAAGACTATAGCTAAGAAAATGCTGCCAAGAGAGAAATCTAAAATGAGGCCACGATGAGAGTGGGAGAATGAAGCTCAAAATGGGTAGGCAGAAAGGTCTGGATCCACGTGGAATCAGTGGGAGGACTGGGCTGCAGAATGCAGTTCAGAGCTCAGTGGAGAGCAAGATTGTGCTAGAGCCCCCTTTGACACTGTGCCATTTCCTTAAGCTTTGGAAGTGTGGTGGCTGAAGAGAGACTTAACAACTTAAAAACAAACAAACATATTTGGCACTTTGTCTCGACTTTTTAAACTTCCATTTAATCCTCATCCCTCTCTAACCTTTTTTCGACCTATAGTACTCCAAGAAAACCACTCTCACTAAAATCAGTACTGACTTTATAAGTAACTGGTCCAAAGGGCAAATTTTAGTCTGTGGCATTTAATATTATTGATCCTTTCCTCCTTATAAGTGACCCGATTTAAGTCAAATAGGTGTGTGATTGTACCATTGTTTGGAAAGAGGAGAGAAAAGTTATATTGTTGATTGTGTAGAGAATTGTGACCAAATTTGTTTTC
This sequence comes from Physeter macrocephalus, assembly GCF_002837175.3. NCBI lineage: Eukaryota > Metazoa > Chordata > Mammalia > Artiodactyla > Physeteridae > Physeter > Physeter macrocephalus. The sequence continues at coordinate 109,379,176 of NC_041221.1, forward strand.
ATCACCCTAACTGATAGTTAGGCCTGTGGTAGAAACAGTTCCATGTTTTGCTGCTATCATTCATTTTGTGCAGCTCCTGTATTTCTGTCTACCAGCAATGTTTTAACATAGGAAAAAGGAAGCTCCAAGATTGAGTTGAAGAAAAGTACTGTAATGTGAGGAGAAAATGGATGGGGCCTGACAAGAATAAAAGGTATATTTAGAGGATATTTAGGGAAATACATTGCAATCTTTAAGAGAAGTTAGAAATATGGCTCTATTTTGCTTAGGGGTTACTATACTTCCCTAAGATTTTATAAAATGTCTCATATGTTTCCTGGAAGAGGACAGATTACGATAATGGTAAGAAATTTAGATATAGTCTTTGCTTTATGGAAAATAACATTTAATTTAGGAATGGGAAATACCTATTTATGTTTACAGTACAAGGCAGTCCAGAATTAAGTGCTAAAATAAATGAGCAAGTGACTTTTTCATTTATTTAACATGAAATCATTGAGTGCCTAAAGAACGCAAGCACCCATGTTAGGCGGTAAGAGGTATGAGGACTGGGAGAGCAGAGAGGAATAAAATGCTTTGGGAGAAGGGGGGAAAACTCCAATTGGAGTGTTTGTGGGAGGCTGGTAGGAGGAGGTAGAAATCTGAGGGGTGACTTTGAGGATGGGTGTAACTTAAAAACGTGAAAGGACATGAGAAATTGTTCCGGGCAACAGCATAAGTCAAGACATGAAGTGAGTAATGAACCTGTCTTCTAGACATAGTTAGTGATAGTGTCTAATTTTGCAGTTTCCTAAAAGAAATCAAAGGAATTGATTGTAAAGGGGAAAATACTTAGTGACAGTAGTCACAGTAGTAGAGTCTGAGTTGCATCTAATGTTCTAGACCTGTACTGACCAGTACAGTAGCCACCTGCCATGTGTGTAGCTATTTAGCAATTGAAATGTGGCTGGTCTGACTTGAGATGTGTTATAAGTGCAAAATACGTGCTAGATTTTTAAAGACCTAACATAAGGACAAAAAAGAATGTAAAGTATCTCAATAATTTTATATTGGTTACATGTTGAAATGGCAATATTTTAGATTAATTTATATTGGACATAATTTGGATACATTGATTATATCAAATATGTTATTAAAATTAATTTTACCTGTTCCTTTTAACTTCTTTTTTTAAAATTTTATTTATTTTTTGGCTGCGTTGGGTCTTCGTTGCTGCGTGCGGGCTTTCTCTAGTTGCAACGAGTGGGAGCTACTCTTCGTTGTGGTGTGCAGGCTTCAGTAGTTGTGGCTCACGGATTTAGTTGCTCCGTGGCATATGGGATCTTCCTGGACCAGGGCTTCACCCCATGTCCCCTGCATTGGCAGGTGGATTCTTAACCACTGCGCCACCAGGGAAGTCCCCCTTATTACTTTTTTTTTTTAACATCTTTATTGGAGTATAATTGCTTTACAGTGTTGTGTTAGTTTCTGCTGTATAACAAAGTGAATCAGCTATATGTATACATATATCGCCATATCCCCTCCCTCTTGCCTCTCCCTGCAGCCCTCCCTATCCCACCTCTCTAGGCGGTCACAAAGCACCAAGCTGATCTCCCTGTGCTATGTAGCTGCTTTTCACTGTCTATCTATTTTACATTTGGTAGTGTATATGTGTCAATGCTACTCCCTCAATTCGTCCCAGCATACCCTTCCACCTCTCCGTGTCCTCAAGACTATTCTCTACTTCTGCGTCTTTATTCCTGTCCTGCCCCTAGGTTCATCAGAACCTTTTTTTTTTTTTTTTTTTAGATTCCATATATATGTGTTAGCATACAGTATTTGTTTTTCTCTTTCTGACTTACTTCACTCTGTATGACAGACTCTAGGTCCATCCACCTCACTACAAATAACTCACTTTCATTTCCTTTTATGGCTCAGTAATATTCCATTGCATATATGTGCCACATCTTCTTTATCCATTTATCCGTCGATGGACACCTAGGTTGCTTCCATGTCCTGGCTACTGTAAATACTGCTGCAATGAACATTGGGGTTCATGTGTCTTTTTGAATTATGGATTTCTCAGGGTATATGCCCAGTAGTGGGATTGCTGGGTCATATGGTAGTTCTATTTTTAGTTTTTTAAGGAACCTCCATACTGTTCTCCAGAGTGGCTGTATCAATTTACATTCCCAC
>NC_041221.1:109381429-109381656 GCF_002837175.3 Physeter macrocephalus
TGCTTGTATATTTTGGAGATTAATCCTTTGTCAGTTCCTTCATTTGCAAATATTCTCTCCCATTCTGAGGGTTGACTTTTTGTCCTCTTTCTGGTTTCCTTTGCTGTGCAAAAGCTTTTAAGTTTCATTAGGTCCCATTTGTTTATTTTTGTTTTTATTTCCATTTCTCTAGGAGGTGGGTCTAAAAGGATCTTGCTGTGATTTATGTCATAGAGTGTTCTGCCTAT
>NC_041221.1:109381725-109382490 GCF_002837175.3 Physeter macrocephalus
GTGGGTCAAAAAGGATCTTGCTGTGATTTATGTCATAGAGTGTTTGCCTATGTTTTCTTTTAAGAGCTTTATATGTCTGGACTTACATTTAGGTATTTAATCCATTTTGAGTTGATTTTTGTGTATGGTGTTAGGAAGTGTTCTAATTTCATTCTTTTACATGTAGCTGTCCAGTTTTCCCAGCAACACTTATTGAAGAGGCTGTCTTTTCTCCACTGTATATTCTTGCCTCTTTTATCAAAGATAAGGTGACCATACATGCATGGGTTTATCTCTGGGCTTTCTCATGCAAATCAAAACTACAATGAGGTTTCACCTCACATGGGTCAGAATGGCCATCATCAAAAAATCTACAAACAATAAATGCTGGATAGGGTGTGGAGAAAGGGAACCTTCCTGCACTGTTGGTGGGAATGTAAAGTGATACAGCCACGATGGAGAACAGTATGGAGGTTCCTTAAAAAACTAAAAATAGAACTACCTATAGAGCAAGCAGGGGTCTTTTGTGTTTCCATACAAATTGTGAAATTTTTTCTTCTAGTGCTGTGAAAAATGCCATTGGTAGTTTGATAGGGATTGCACTGAATTTGTAAATTGCTTTGGGTAGTGTAGTCATTTTCACAATGTTGATTCTTGCAATCCAAAGACGTAGTATATCTCTCCATCTGTATCTTCTTTAATTTCATTCATCAGTGTCTCATAGTTTTCTGCATACAGGCCTTTCGTCTCCTTAGGTAGGTTTATTCCTAGGTATTTTATTCTTTT
>NC_041221.1:109382635-109413145 GCF_002837175.3 Physeter macrocephalus
CTGCAAACAGTGACAGTTTTACTTCTTCTTTTCTGATTTGGATTCCTTTTATTTCTTTCTCTTCTCTGACTGCTGTGGGTAAAACTTCCCAAACTTTGCTGAATAATAGTGGTGAGAGTGGGTATCCTTGTCTTGTTCCTGATCTTAGAGGAAATGGTTTCAGTTTTTCACCATTGAGAACGATGTTGGCTGTGGGTTTGTCAATATGGCCTTTATTATGTTGAGGTAAGTTCCCTCTATGCCTACTTTCTGGAGGGTTTTTATCATAAATGGGTGTTGAATTTTGTCAAAAGCTTTTTCTGCATCTATTGAGATTATATATGCTTTTTATCCGTCAGTTTGTTAATGTGGTGTATCACATTGATTGATTTGCATATATTGAAGAATCCTTGTATTCCTGGGATAAACCCCACTTGATCATGGTGTATGATCCTTTTAATGTGCTGTTGGATTCTGTTTGCTAGTATTTTGTTGAGGATTTTTTGCATCTATGTTCATCAGTGACATTTGTCTGTAGTTTTCTTTTTTTGTGACATCTTTGTCTGGTTTGGTATCCGGGTGATGGTGGCCTTGTAGAATGAGTTTGGGAGTGTTCCTCCTTCTGCTATATTTTGGAAGAGTTTGAGAAGGATAGGTGTTAGCTCTTCTCTAAATGTTTGTTAGAATTCTCCTGTGAAGCCATCTGGTCCTGGGCTTTTGTTTGTTGGAAGATTTTTAATCACAGTTTCAATTTCAGTGCTTGTGATTGGTCTGTTTATATTTTCTATTTCTTCCTGGTTCAGTCTTGGGAGGTGATGCTTTTCTAAGAATTTGTCCATTTCTTCCAGGTTGTCCATTTTATTGGCATATAGTTTCTTGTAGTAATCCCTCATGATGCTTTGTATTTCTGCAGTGTCAGTTGTTTCTTCTCCTTTTTCATTTCTAATTCTGTTTACTTGAGTCTTCTTCTTTATTTCTTGATAAGTCTAGCTAATGGTTTATCAATTTTGTTTATCTTCTCAAAGAACCAGCTTTTAGTTTTATTGATCACTGTGTTTTCGTTGTCATTTGTTTCTATGTATTTTTTGGTTTCCACTTTGATTTCTTCAGTAATCTCTTGGTTATTTATTAGTGTATTATTTAGCCTCCATGTGTTTGTGTTTTTTACAGTTTTTTTCCCTGTAATTGATTTCTAATCTCATAGTGTTGTGGTCAGAATAGATTCTTGATAAGATTTCAGTTTTCTTAAATTTTCTGAGGCTTGATTTGTGACCAAAGATGTGCTCTATCCTGGAGAATGTTACATGAGCACTTGAGAAGAAAGTGTATTCTGTTGTTTTTGGATGGAATGTCCTTTATATATATGAATTAAGTCCAACTTGTTTAATGTATCATTTAAGGCTTGTGTTTCCTTATTTACTTTTTTTTTAGATGATCTGTCCACTGGTGAAAGTGGGGTGTTAAAGTCCCCTACTATGACTGTGTTACTGTCGATTTCCCCTTTTATGGCTGTAGCATTTGCCTTAGGTATTGAGGTGTTCCTATGTTGGGTGCATAAATATTTACAATTGTTATATCTTCTTGGATTGATCCGTTCATCATTATGTAGTGTCCTTCTTTGTCTCTTGTAACAGTCTTTATTTTAAAGTCTATTTTGTCTGATAATGAGAACTGCTACTCCAGCTTTCTTTTGATTTGCATTTGCATGGAATATCTTTTTCCATCCCCTCACTTTCAGTCTGTATGTGTCCCTAGGTCTGAAGTGGGTCTCTTGTAGACATAATATATATGGATCTTGTTTTTGTATCTATTCAGCCAGTCTATGTCTTTTGCTTGGAGCATTTAATCCATTTACATTTAAGGTAATTATCGATATGTATGTTCCTATTACCATTTTTTAAATTGTTTTGGATTTGTTACTGTAGGTCTTTTCCTTCTCTTGTGTTTCTTGCCCAGAGAAGTTCCTTTAGGATTTGTTGTAAAGCTGGTTTGGTGATGCTGAATTCTCTTAGCTTTTGCTTGTCTGTAAAGGTTTTAATTTCTCCGTCGAATCAGAATGAGATCCTTGCTGGGTAGAGTAATCTCGGTTGTAGGTGTTTTCCCTTTCATCACTTTAAATATGTCCTGTCACTCCTTTGGCTTACAGAGTTTCTGCTTACAGTTTCAGCTGTTAACCTTATGGGGATTCCGTTATATGTTATTTGTTGTTTCTCCCTTGCTGCTTTTAATATTTTTTCTTTGTGTGTGGCTACTGGGAATGTTAAATTACAAGCATGGCCACCATTCTTAGCTAGGATTTTGCTTCTATTTGGCAATGCTGTTCTAAATGCTATATAACACAAGAGTGTGGAAACAAATGACTTCTGCAATATGATTCCTCCCCATGTACATGTATTTTTAAAAGCCTTCTTTGACTTCTAATCATGTGCCTTATATGTGATAGAGTGCAGGATTTTCTTTTCAGTTGCCAAACTGACTTGTACAATATTATGAAGTTGCATCTATGCTGAACTTCTCATAGGGTCCATACATTGAGCAAGCCTGCAAGCAGCCCCCAGCTCTATCCAGGAGACAGTTAGAGTTGGGCTCATACTTGGGCGCTTTTTGCACCCCTGCCCTCCTGTCATTTTCATCTATCATTTCACCTAGAGTTTAAAGGAAATGAAAAAAGAGAATGAGAAGTGAGACAAAGCATGAGACCATGAAGTTAGCTGAAATCATAAAAATGATAGACCAATTGTCTACTAATGTCTGAATCATGGGACTGCTTTGCTCATAAGATTTGTGAAACAAAGTAGAGTTGCTACCATTAATACAAGTGAAAAATACAAGAGTGAAAGAGCACATCTGGACTGGCTGCATTTTTCCTTCTTGGTAATCTGAAACTTTGCCTTTTCTGGGAGTATGACTCTTCACTTCGTCTAGTTGTTTGAATTATTTTGAGATTCTCTAATTTCCTTTTGGAATAAAACACTTAGTAATATGTATTGTTTTAGTAAAAATGAAGTCATTGATGAAAAATGTAGATAATCATTGCAGTAATAGTCTTTTTGTTCAAGTATTCTTCTCAAAGAAAAAAAAATAAATGTCTTATTTTCCCCTTTTTGTTAAAATATTTAATTCACTGCTTCTTGGCCATTGATACTATAATGGTAGATGTCGTAGACAAATTGATGAAGAAAAGAATGTAATTGACTTTTTCACTGAATAAATGAGTTTTTCATGCATCACTTTTAGGAGTTGACCCATTTAAACTTTTGCAGCGTATGTTAAGTTAGCTTGAGAGAGTTGTTATGAAAAAACATGGGATCGTAAATGTTGGAATCAAGCAAAAATTAGTTTACTTTAACATCACCTTGTAACATGTCCTAAGAACTCTCCTGTCAAAAATTTGAACTGCATTTTACGTTAGATTTAGTTGAATGCGTTTGCATCAAAATTACCAGTTAACTTTCGCTGGGGGGGAAGAAACCTCTTGAGAACCAAAATGGATTCAAAATATCTCTGTCCTTGTGTTCATGAACTCAGTACCCATAGTTTTAGAGAAGAAATTTTATTTACCATTGGGAAAATTTGTAGTTTGCAAATTTGTGATTTGAACTGACCCCTAATGAAAATCCACATACTGGAAAATGATTTGATGGCTTTATGGCTAATTATTTTTTTAACCAGCCCCCTTCAGATACCGTTTGTAAGAGGTATCTTGCCTCCTTCACCAGCTAGCTTGTCTATTTGCTTCTACATATCTCAGGCAAAATCTCTTCGTAGCAATAATGGAAAAGATTATTTACTGGAGAACGGCAACAGAAGACTTTTTTGAGAATAATTCATCTCATTCTATAGAATGATTTACATACATGCTTACACACTAAAACAGTCACAATGAATATAAATGTACATTTAACTAACTTCAAATGATAAGAATAACAGAGTGACTGGTGGTAACTGCTGATCTATTTCTACTCAGGTGTTAGTGAAACTCTTACTGGAGTGGCTAAAGGAACTATGAGTCCTGATTTTATTCCAGTCATGCCTGGGATTGGAATGTCCGTGAAGAAAAGTCATTTTTCTTTCAGTGGGGTGTGGGAAAGGACCTAGATAGGAAGACGAATTTTTCTTAGTAAATGTAGCTTTCATAGGGATAGCTGAATTTGAGACCATAACTTAGGTAAGTGAATTGGATTCTCCCAGTTCAGAGAGACTTAATTCCATCTGTCCAGCTTCCTTATGCCCTCTCCCCACTACATTTTGAGGATCTTGTTTTAACTAGACTCTACAGAATTTACATTTACATAAATGTGGTTCCATTTACAGATTTAGATTCACTTTTAGGACAGGACTGAAGGACAAGCTATTGTAGTTTTCTTTGCATATTCACTGTATCACTTATTTTTTCTTTCTGCAATTCACTTGCAAAAAGACTAAATTTAGTTGGTTTTCATATGAGAAAGAGAGAAGTCTCTTTGTTCAGTTAAGAATCATTTATTTTGAAGGCCTTTTGATATAATTAATCAACTGGCATTTGAATTAGGCAAGGATACTTACTAAAGAGTGAATGTTCTTAAATAATAAAGCCTTGGAATCTTTTAAACTACCATTTTAAACTACCATTGACTTTGGACTGAAAGGAAATGTTAAAGTATTTTACACTTATAGGTTATATTCTCCTAGTTTCCAAGCTACTGCTTGGTTGTGAATTAAACATTTTTGGAAATGGCCTGAAGTTTTCAGGATTCCAGAGTCACCTTAAAAATGTATTGAAACCAGTTATTGTTTTTAAATGTAACTTACTAATAAAATATAAGTGTACCTTAAAAACCTATGGTTTAAAAATCCAAATATGTAGAATTATAAGAAAGGAGATGATAATAAGGATTACAGAAGAATATTTTATTTTATGAAATACTCAATGTTCCCTTTAAAGATAATAATTTTTTCCTGTACTTATCATTATTTATACGTGGATATTAATCTATAGGTCACAAAGTTTGCAGATAAAATTTAAAATAACTTTGGGAGCCCCTGTCTCTTAGAATCATTTATGCAATGGGAAAAAGGAGCTAATTATCTGGGCTTTAGCCCTAGATATTGAACTCATTAAAAATGCCTTCTATAATTTCAAACTGAAACCCAGTTAATAATTTAAAAAGAAAAAGAAAATTAAACATCCAGTCATTTGAAAATAACATTTGTTTAATTGTAGAAAAAAAATATAATAATTGAGATGTTGTTAACCTTCCACTTGGCACACTGGGTTTATCTATGTTGTGGTTTTATTTGTTTAATTTCATTGACTGATTGACTTCTTCGTTTAACAAACATGTGCTAAATTCTTACTAGGTGTCACAGCCTATGATCCATGCTGGAGACATAAATAAATAAGACTTGATACCTGGACTTAGGATCTTAGAGTCTTGTGGGTTCAGACCCACGTGCACACACAGAAGAGTGATGCAGTGTCACAAGGTTGTGACAACTGTTGGTTCAGGGCATTATGAGGGTACATAGGTTAATGATTCCAGAACTTTACAACTTAAGAATATTCTATTATCAGTAAGCATCCACACCAAATCAGTAGCCATCTGAATGATCTTATCACTTCTCCTGAGTGAAAGACAAATAAGGCAGCATGATTAAAGACATGCATTTGTATGGAACTCTTCAGGGTCCCGGGTCAACACCTCACTCCCTCCCTGGGGGACCTGGCCAGTCTTGGAGGAAATGTGTAGCCATTTTTTGCTGCACTTAACCATCCTCTTAAGGACTCACTGAAGTTGAAGCTTCTTAAGCTAAAGCCAAACCACGACGTGAACTTTGACATTTTGGCCCCTCTTGTGTTGACCTTGATTCTGAGCTGTTTACTGTCTGCTTAGTCTGGTGGTTCTTCCCCTAGGGGTGCTGTGGCCTCCATGCTTCTCACAGTATGTAGCTTGTTTCACCTGCTTCAGTTTGCTTTCCCTGCATTGAGTGACCCCAACCACCACCCTTTCACCTCCATCATCTCATTAAAATTTAACTTTGCTCATTTTTTAAAAGTGAGTTTGAAATGAATGTGAGCTGGATATAGGACTCAAGACTTGGGATTTATTCCATCTCTAGGACCAGTAGTCATCTCAGTGTCATTTGGAGGTGAGGACAGAGGTTGATTAAGGGATGTTTATTGGTCTGGTGCCTTGACTTGCGGGAAAATAAATGTGCAATCTTGTAAATGCTTGGCAATAAGCAGACAAATAGTTTCTTAGATTAAGAATGAGTACAAAAAGGACTTCCCTGGTGGCACATGGTTAAGGATCTGCCTGCCAATGCAGGGGACACAGGTCTGATCCCTGGTCTGGGAAGATCCCACTTGCCATGGAGCAACTAAGCCCGCATGCCACAACTACTGAGCCTGCGCTCAAGAGCCCGTCAGCCACAACTACTGAAGCCCGCATGCCTAGAGCCCGTGCTCTGCAACAAGAGAAGCCACCGTGATGAGAAGCCCGCACACCGCAACAAAGAGTAGACCCCGCTCGCTGCAACTAGAGAAAGCCCACGCGCAGCAACAAAGACCCAATGCAGCTAAAAGTAAATACATAAAAAATAAAATAAATTTATTAAAAAAATAATAATAATGAGTACAAGGTAGGTGACACCTTGTTGAGTAATCCTCCCTGGTGTGTACATGTTACTTAGCCTAACATGGCAAGTTGAAGTTTATTGGTACTGGTGCAGAACTGATGTAACCATCCTCCTCAATCATGGCATGCTATATTCCAGGTTGTATGAGGTTTCTCTGGCTTTCATTCTTTGTTTCTTCTTCACCAGCCATCCCACCTCCCTACCTCTACCCCCAGTAAGCATCCATTCTAATGTGTTTGGTGTATGTCTTTGGAAATGAATGTATCATTATAAAATTCAGTGTTTTCTATATAATCAGGCTTTTAATATACACAAATGGTATTACGCTGCTTAGTGAATGAGATGCCAGGGGGTTGCCAGAAGTTCAGTAAGGCTTGAAGTGAAGGCACTAATAGCAGAAGAGGTAGGCAGGAGCCAACTGATAGATGACCTTATATGTCATGCTAAGGAATTGGGATTTCATCCATCAATAGTAGGGGGTTATTAAAAAAGGGAATGACAATATCAGCTTTGAGGCCCAAGGTTACTTTGACAGTAGTGTGGAAGATGGCTTGGAGGGTATGTATGTAAGTGCTAAGCTTGGCACTTAGTTTGTAGGAACTTCTCAATAATGATAGCTAGTATTACTTTTCATGTTTCAGTAATCCCTGTTCTACTGAACACAGTATAGCTTTAAGATTAAGAATATATTCTAACACATTCACTTAAAGAAAATTCTAGTGAATTACAAAAAAGCATAGTAGTCCTTTTTTTATACTTATTGAACTACAAAAAGTCATTGTAAGTGTATTTTCTTTTCTAGCACACAAAACAATTATTTGTGTTCATTTGGGAAGCTTTAGCTAGTGTTCTGGGCTGTGATGAGTACTATGAGTCCTCTTAGCTGTGTTCATCTCATAGCAGTGGTAAGCATTATTCTCACAGGCATATGACAGATCTCACACATACCTACCCTAAGAATGCCATTAAAATATAGTTGAATTTAAATAGTGAAGTTTTTGTGCGGAGAGAATGTTATTAAAGAACCTGACCATCATCAATCTTTCTATAATCAGAGCATTGCCTGGGTGAATGTGAAAAACTTCAAATCCTCCCTTCTACAACTTCCCCCAACACCCTCTGCTATTGTGAGGAGATGTGGCATCAGTTTATCTGGCATAAGGTTGTAATGAGGTCCAAGGCAAAAAGAAAAAAAAATTATTCTATTTCCTCTTCCTCATATTTTCTAAAATTGGCTGATGGAGGGGGCTGCCTGGTGCCATGTGGCAGCCACCACCTGCATAGTTGCTGGCTTTGGAGAAGACTTGCTGAGAGAGAGAGTGCTGCTATTAGCATACTATATAGCTTGCCTTGTACCTCTGTGATTTCTGTTTGAAGATTAATTGAGTTTTGAATGGAAAAACTCTAAACAGGTTGTATGTTAACCCATTTTTTCTTTGGAAGGAAAAAGGAGTTCAGGAGATAATAGAAAGTCTACATAATGGATGAGACCAGCTGGACAATCTGTGACTCCCACAGAATGTGTAGGGAGATATTCAGGTTTTATAGAGCCAGCATCACACCCTCTGTTCATATGGCAGAGCTGTCATTCAAAGGAAAGTTGAAGGATTCCCTGCTTTTCTAGAGAAGTTTCTCAAGGCCTGATAATTGTAAATATTATATAAAAACAACTGTGTTTGCTGTTGTCTTTGTTCTCATTCCAGTAGAGAATCAATGTGGATAATTTGTCCATCTTCTCAATCTCGAGTAGCAGTGAGGTGGGTTTGTGGTGTTGTTGCTGTTCTTTTTGTGTTTTTTTTGTTTGTTTGTTTCTTTGGTACTTTTTCACTGCCAGTTCTCTTGGTATATTTAGAAAGCCAGATTAAAAGTTACACCATTCTTTAGAAAAGTCAAAGAACTAAAAATATCGGATTGATTTCTGTTCTGGAAGTGTTAGTCTTTTCTTTTTAAACCAAAACGTATTCTTTGGTTTTCTAATTATAAGTTTTGGTACAAAGAACTTATTCATTCCAGGAAATACTTCCATTTCATTGCAAGATGATGCACCCTGCAACATGGCACAAATGTTTCTCATGCAGCTGAGTGCCAGGACCTTAAGACCAAAGTGGAGGACCCCTCATAGACACTCAGAGGATGTGGGTTTGAGGGATTGCCAAATAAGCCAGGTGTCATGGTGGTTACAGGCAGTGGCTTTAATGCTAGAGAGAACTGGGATCAAGTTCCAGATTTACCTTTTGCTAATTGAATGACCTTGAGTAAGTAAGTAACCTCTCTGGGCTTCAATCTTTTCATCTGTAAAAGGGCATATGAAAGAATTATGCCCATATGTTCTGAGAATTAGATGAGATAACACATGTTCACATGTATTCTTCAGAATATGGCGCAGGGACTTCCCTGGTGGCGTAGTGGTTAAGAATCTGCCTGCCAGCGCAGGGGACACGGGTCCGAGCCCTAGTCCCGGAAGATCCCACATGCTGCGGAGCAACTAAGCTCGTGCGCCACAACTACTGAGCCTGCACTCTAGAGCCTGTGAGCCACAACTACTGAGCCCACATGCCACAACTACTGAAGCCCGCGCACCTAGAGTCCGTGCTTCACAATGAGAGAAGCCACCGCAATGAGAAACCCGCGTACTGCATCAAAGAGTAGCCCTGCTTGCTGCAGCTAGAGAAAGCCACGTGCAGCAACGAAGACCCAACGCAACCAAAAATAAAATAAATAAATTTATTAATAAATAAATAAAGTTCTTAAAAAAAAAAGAAAAAGAACATGGCACAATGCCTGACCTAGAGTAACTGCTTATTAAGTGTTAATTATTATTGTTTCTGAGATAGCTGGATTTGTTCATATTTTTCATGATCCCATCAGGCTTAGTCAGAACGTAAAGAGGCTTCCTTGACTTCTCCTTTTGAGATATTCTGGAGTTTCTTGTGATAATCAGAAATTTCAGGACCCAAACAGATGACACTTCAACTGCAGATTAATAGAATTCTTTAGGCTATGCCTTATAAATATTCTAGAACAGTCCAAGAAACTTTCAGAGATGTCTTTGAGTTTAAAACACAGTTTAGGGATGAGCTGAGGGCCAACAACCCATTGGTTCATGTGATTTGTTGGTGGAGGGCCCCTTCAACTCATATTGGTACCTTCAATGGGGCAACCTTTGGAACATTGGCTACAGTATATTTTTTGGAGACTTCAGTTAGTAATAGAATTCCTTTTTTCCATCACTGGGCAAATATGATTTAAACTAACTTCTTTGCAAACTTGAAACTTAACTTTAATTTAAGCTATGTATGAAGGATTCTTTGCTACACCAGATGGATGGCCCTTCTATTCTGGATATCCTGTGTTCCTAAACAATTTGCAATTCTAAACTGGGTAAGTCTCACCTTAAGCCAGGGCTTCTCAACCTCAGCACTGTTGACATTTTGAGCCAATAATTCTTTGATTTTTTTTTTTTGAGTGATGTCACCGTGTGCTTTGCAGGATATTTAGCAATGTCTCTGTCCTCTACTTACAAGATGTTAATAGCAAACCCCACTGCACTCAGACAACAAAAATGTTTGCAGAGATTGATAAATGTCACCTAGGGAAGGGCCAAAATCACCCCCAGTTGAGAGCCACTGCATTAAGTACAGCTACTTAGCATTGATAATTTTAATAACAGGTCTAATTGTGCGACTTTAACATTGCTGCTTTGAGGAAGTTTGCTTTCTCCCCTTGATCTCTCTGTCCTCTGGAGGTATTCATTAAGCCTCTTCTCTCTTTATACTTATCCTGTTCTGTGGCCTCAGCCATCACCTCTAGTCATATGACGTCCAACTCTTTCCAATATGAACATCTTGACTGGATTTTTTAGTTTTAAACTTCATGTATCGAAACCCTATTCCCAGCTTCCCTTTCTTCCAGTTCTTTCTTCTCTGTTCACCATTCTTCCAATAGCTCAGGCTCAGACTGAATCACCTCTGACTTCTCTGTCCATCTGTCTTTGTCTCCATCCCACCTCTCAGTCATCAAGATGACTTTTGAAATCTCTCCTGCAACTTTCCCTTTTCTCCTTTCCCACCACCACTGCCCTCCTGCATGCCTCCACTTTTGTGATGGCTTCTCCAACAGTCTCCTGGGGGGGGGGGTTGTTGTTTTTTAATACTCCAACATCTTTATTGGAGTATAATTGCTTTACAATGGTGTGTTAGTTTCTGCTGTATAACAAAGTGAATCAGCTATAAGTCTCCTGGGTTTTGCTCTCCCTCCAATATATCCTGCATACCTTATCCTCTTAAAGCACTGATCATAATACTCCCATACTCAGAAACCTCAATAACTTTCCTCTGCCTACGGGGTTGATAACAGATTCCCAATCTTGGCATGTAAAACTTTCCATACTCACACCTCATCTTATTTCACATTAGACCACCCCTCATCCACCCAATGGAATAGCCTACCTAAGAGTTTTCACTGTTCTTTTTTTGTGTCTTGAATCCCAGCTTCTGAGCCATTGCTTACTTTCTTTTCATGGACTGGCCATGGCTCTCATCTGTTCCTGCTAAATTCTTCTTATCCTTTAAGGAGAGTCAAATGATGCTTCCTTTATGAAGCTTTCCCTGATTCCATCACTTTTCTTTAAGCTACCATTGCATTTTTCTGAGCTTCTTCCTTGTATCGCTTGGTCTGCCAGCAGCGTGCGTAATTAGAGACTCAGGAAGGATTTTTTGAATAAGTAAGTGAGTGAACAGAGATGGGATCTCTTCATTAACAGAATTAAAACTTGAAATGTTTTACCCTTCTACTGAAAGATCTATTAGAAACTCTGTTATCAATTAATCTGTCTTTATACATAAGTAATATGAATAGCCACACAACTTTTTTTAAAAATATCAATTATTCAAGTCATCAAATCCTCCCTCCCACTGCATGTTAGCTTTGTGACCTTGGTCATATTACTTTACTTCTCTGAACCTTGGTTGTCTCATCTCTTCAAATAAGTTTCTGTTATGAAATCATGTGTGCAAAGGGGTCCATACAGTGCCTGGAATGTAGGGCTCAGTACATGTTGACTATTTGTTCTTTACCATTGGAACTATCCAAAACACCCTCTTTAAGTGAATTTCTTCTTTCTACAAAATACCTATAATATAGACATAGCTATATGCTACTTGGTTATTTTACTGTTGTGGAGTTAAGAGGGAGGCCAATGAAACGGGACCTAGCTTGAATGTATGCTCTTTGAAATGATGCATGAGGTGATGTAAATTGTCCTTTAAAATAATTTCTTGCAGTAATTGTGTGGGCATGTAAAGTGATAGGAGTAGAATCTTCCTTGTAGTGGACATTAGAATTCTTAAGTGTATCTTTTTTCCCCATTAAGGCAGTTTTTTCCTGTAGAAGCCACAGCTCTAAAGTGTAATAGAAATTAATGGAAAAAGCAGTCCAATATTAATTATGATGTTTTGGGGAATGCACCTATTTAATATATAAGATATGGCTAGTAATTAGAGTGGAATTTCTTTTAAAGTAAGATTTGGTTAGTTACAGGCTGTGTAATTTTGAGGGAAAGGTAGTGACAGTTTTTGGTGCTCTTAAAACTACTCGTGAAGACTCACCTTTACTGTCTTTGTCCAAATCCAGAGAAGATTTAACCAATAGCACATCAAAATCCATGTAATGGAAAGTCATATTGTTCTAACACTCTTGTAATCATGAATCTGCAAATCCATTTATTAGTAAAGAGTATATCATAATCCAATTTTGTAACAGTGAAGCCTAATAATGAATATAAAGTATTGCTGCTCTTCAATGTATTTATAAGAATGTAAATTGCTTTATATTCTTCTGGTGAATATAAAGTACTGCTCATTTGCCCCATAATATACATTTTACATTCTAAAAATTTGCTTTATAATTGACCAATAAATTTAATAGTACCTTTAATTAAAAAAAGAAACAAACATGGTCCATCATCTTTTCAGAATATTTTCATATTTGAGAATTTTAAAAAGCTGGTAGTTAAAAATCTATTAATTAATTAATTTATTCTTATCAATATAATGATATACTCCAGTATAAATTTGTGTTTCTTTTCTGTTCTTGAATATGATTGAAAACCATTGAGATCTTGAAATAAGTGTCTTCTTAATATGTAGAATTTACTATTTCCATCTTCGTAATGAACAATGTACAGATGAGGAAAGTTGATATTTACCAATATAGATTTTATTGTGTATAAACTGAACCAGAAATAACTACAAACAACTGAGAGAGCTTTTTCAATCTTGACATTTTGATGAAGCAATAATATCCATTTAGATGATGAAATATCATTTCTGAAATAGATGGATTTGATATCAAAAAAGTATTTTATCAAAGATAAGAAAATGCAGTAGCAGAATGATATGACAAATGGATAACATACATGATTCCACATGGCTCTTTCTGTTCAAGACACTTTGTTTCCTGATAAACATATTATTATCTTGTTTATTGCTGAGTCAACTGGGGAATTCTTTCATACCTTATTTGAAATGAATGTGCCTTTGGGTGACCATTTGGCCAGAGTTCTTTAAGAAGAAAACTGTCAGTTGAAAGGTTTTATTTCTTCCACAAAATCAGTGGTCAATGGGAAAGGTCACTGTTTGCCCAGATAATTAGAAACTTTTGCTAGCATTAGTTTTTCAATTGATAAGGGATAGAAATGGTGAGCTACTTTAATTTAAGGACTATTTGCCTTGTGCAATTTAATGAGTATTGATTTGTTCAGGTTAATTTGAAATGATAACATTGAGATGGTGAACAGAACAGGGAATGTGATTTATTAATGAGTCTGTGTCTATCTGACTAGGTTAGTCCTCACATGAGATTCTGAAATCAGATACACTAAGGGGAAAAGGAGGAAATTAAAATTCATTTAGCTCCATTTATGCGCCTGACACTGCTAGGATCTTTCACATAAAATATCTAATTTAATCCTCAAGACAACCTTATTTGCCTTATTTGTTGAGGATTATGATTTCCATTGTTTACATAGGAAGAAACTTATTCTTACCTCTTCTTATTTCTTTTCCGCTCATTCTTTTTTGTTTTTTTTTTTTTGTTTGTTTGTTTGTTTTTTGTGGTACGCGGGCCTCTCACTGTTGTGGCCTCTCCTGCTGCGGAGCACAGGCTCCGGACGCCCAGGCTCAGTGGCCATGGCTCACGGGCCCAGCCGCTCCGCGGCATGTGGGATCTTCCCGGACCGGGGCACGAACCCGTGTCCCCTGCATCGGCAGGCGGATTCTCAACCACTGCGCCACCAGGGAAGCCCTGTAACCTCCTTTTTCTTTACTTTTTCTTTGAAGATTAGGACACCAAGGTGGCTTTTCTTTTAACTCTGAGCCTCTGATATAAATTGAGTGATTGATTTTCCTCCAGCTCTGAGGGCTAGACCCTTAGCTCTAAATGGATCCTGAGGTAAGTACATAAAGTTGCACAGAGAAGGCTCCTCTACAGTCATAGAAAGGGTCGTGTTCAAGTGGAGAACTACATTATTTGTTTAAATTACTTGTTTTAAAAATAGTTATGTTACATTTTGGTTGTATTACTACAAGAAAAAAGGGTACAGAGCCTGTAGTGTCTCAATGTTTTAGTGGCGTTGTTAAATCACTGGGAACGAGGAATCTACAATTTCAATTAATATTACATTTTCAGGGATTGGAATGACAATATTCTAATCTGTTTCATAACTATTTAAATGTTCCCTGGAAGACCGAGTAAGAACAAAGACCAGAACAAAAAGTGAAGATGTTTTACGTTCACACTAAAAAACTGAGTAAATTTTGTCATTGGATTCTGGCATGTTCTTTGTTTTGAGGATCAAGAACATATAGGAATTCATTCTGAAATTTTTAGCTAGTTTAAGTTTGTCTCCTTTGCTTTTGACCCAAAAGCAAAATGCAGGAAAATTACTGAAGAGACATTTAAAAAGAAGAAGAAAAAAAAAAAAAAAAGCATCTTCCCGCAAGATAGGACATCCTGACAAAAAGGCAAAGAGCTCAGAATTGAGGACACCTCAGGCTTCCCTCTTCACAAATTCTTATTTCAGCAAGAAAGAATAAATAGAGCCTATTAATGCATTTGATAAGATAACATGCTAGGAGATCTTCTACCCAGAAACTAGGCAGGTTGGGGTGGGGTGGGGGAATTGTAAAACTGAGGGCTGGCTGATGAAGAGACTGGATATGTCAGAAAATGAATGTAAAATTTCAGAGTCCCATGACATAGTGATTTGAAACAGTTCAATTTAGTTTCAAGGAATACATTTGTGCTTAGGTACATCTATTCATCTATCCCTGTTTCAAGAGATATGTTATTGTTCCCAAAATACGTATATAATTGGTGTAAAATCTTGGTAAAGCCTGTTGTTGTAAGAAAGAATTTGTGTTTTCAGAAGGAAATAAACAATACTCATTTGTTTCAAGCTTAAGCCTGTTGGAAGTGTTCTATAATATTTCTTAAGTAAATGAAAAAAAAATGTGCATCAACCAATAACTTTGTAAAACAAACATATACTTTAAAGTGTTTTGGAGCCTACAAAGCATTTGAACTTATCTCATGTGATCCTTACAACATCCATGAGAGGGACAAGGCAAGTGTGATTACGCCACATTTGTAGATGAACAATCTGAGGGTCAAGGAGGCCAAATGATTTGCATCTGGTGAGGGCCACCTTCATGGACATGTGAGCTGTACAATCACACAGGTTCCAATTCACAAGAACTCTACCCTTGTTTTTGTCCTTTTATTTATTGAAGTATAACTGACAAACAATATCGTATTGGTTTCAGGTGTACATCATAGTGATTCAATATTTATATACATTTTGATTTGATCACCATAGTAAGCCTAGTTACCATCTGTCAACATACAAAGTTATCACAATATTATTGACTACATTCTCTATGCTGTGCATCACCTCCCCTTGACTTATTTATTTTGTAACTGGAAGTTTGTGCCTCTTAATCCTCTTCACTTACTTTGTCTAGCCCCCAACCACCCTTGCCTCTGACAACCACCAGCTTGTTCTCTGTATCTATGAGTCTGTTTCTGTTTTGTTATGTTTGTTCATTTGTTTTGATTTTTAGGCTCCACATGCAAGTGAAATCATACAGTATTTTACCTTTATCTGACTTATTTCACTTAGCATAACATGCTGTAGGTCCATTCATGTTGTCACAAATGGCAAGATTTCATTCTTTTTTATTGCTGAATAATATTTCATTGTGTGCATATACATACCACATATCACACACACACACACACACACACACACACACACATACACATATACACATCACATCTTCTTTATCCATTGATCTATCAGAGGACACTTAGGTTGCTTCCATATCTTCACTATTGTAAATAATGCTACAGTGAACATTGGGATATATATATGTTTTCAAGTTACTTTTTTCTTTTTTTTTTTTTTAATATATACCCAGAAGTGGAGTTGCCAGATCATATGGTGGTTCTATTTTTAGTTTTTTGAGGAACCTCCATACTGTTTTCCACAGTGGGTGTACAAATTTATATTCCTACCAATGTGTACTAGAGTTCCCTTTTCTCCACATCCTCACCAACTCTTGTTATTTGTTGTGTTTTTGATAATAGCCATTCTGACAGGTGTGAGGTGATATCTCATTGTGGTTTTCACTTGCATTTCCCTGATAATTAGTGACATTGATCATCTTTTCATGTGCCTATTGGCCATCTTTATATCTTCTTTGGAAAATAAGTCTATTCAGACCCTCTGCTAATTTTTTAATCAGGTTGTTTGGTTTTGGACACTAAATTGTATAAGTTATTTATATATTATGGATATTAAACCCCTTATCAGGTATATGATTTGAAAATATCTTCTCCCATTCAGTAGGTTGCCTTTTCGTTTTGTAGATCATTTCCTTTGCTGTGTTAAAGCTTTTTGGTTTGAGGTAGTCCATGTTTTATTTTTGCTTTTGTTGCCCTTGCTTGAGGAGGCAGATCCAAAAAAATATCCCTGAGACCTATGTCAAAGAACTTACTGCCTATGTTTTCTTCTAGGAATTTTATGGTTTCACATCTCACATTTAAGTCTTTAGTCCATTTTGAATTTATTTTTGTATATAGTGTAAGATAGTGGTCCAGTTTTGTTATTTTTTTTAACATCTTTATTGGAGTATAACTGTTTTACAATGGTGTGTTAGTTTCTGCTTTACAACAAAGTGAATCAGTTATACATATACATATGTTCCCATATCTCTTCCCTCTTGCATCTCCCTCCCTCCCACCCTCCCTATCCCACCCCTCTAGGTGGTCACAAAGCACCGAGCTGATCTCCCTGTGCTATGCAGCTGCTTCCCACTAGCTATCTATTTTACATTTGATAGTGTATATATGTCCATGCCACTCTCTCACTTAGTCACAGCTATTTTGCATCTCTGTCCAGTTTTCCCAACTCAAATTTTTTAAGAGACTGTCTTTTCTCCACTGTATATTCTTGCCTCCTTTGTCATAGATTAATATAAATGCATGGATTTATCTCTGGGCTCTTTATTCTGTTCCATTGATCTATGTGTCTGTTTTCATGGCAGTACCATACTTTGCTTTGATTACTATAGCTTTGTAGTATAGTTTGAAATCAAGGAGTGTGATACTTCCAGCTTTGTTCTTTCTTAAGATTTTTTTGGCTATTCAGGGTCTTTGCACTTGGTTTAATGCTTTGCTGTCACCATTTTGCAATTCTTAATAATTTTTGAACAAGGTGCACTGTATTGTCTGAATGCAAAATTACATTTTCCTTTTAAATAAATGTAGAACCCAGAACCCTAAAACTAGTGGAATAATATATGAAAAAGCATAAAAAGTATTGAAAGTATTGGGACTTCCCTGGTGGTGCAGTGGTTAAGAATCTGGTGCCAATGCAGGGGACACGGGTTCAAGCCTTGGTCCGGGAAGATCCCACATGCTGTGGAGCAACTAAGCCCGTGTGCCACAACTACTGAGCCTGTGCTCTAGAGCCCATGAGCCACAACTACTGAAGCCCGCGCTCCTAGAGCCTGTGCTCCACAACAGGAGAAGCCACTGCAATGAGAAGGCTGCGCACCGCAACAAAGAGTAGCCCCCGCTCACCGCAGCTAGAGAAAGCCCACGCACAGCAACAAAGGCACAATACAGCCAAAAATAAATAAATAAATTTATTTTTTTTAAAAGTATTGAAAGGATACATTTTAATAGAATGTATGAAGATAGGTAGAAAGAAAGGCAGATTTGTACTACATGCGGAGAGAACTAAACTACTAAACTACTTAATTCAGTTTACACAAGCTACTTAATCCTTTTAAACCCTAGCTCTCCATTTATGATAAGATAATTACAAAAGTGTAATGGTTGGTTTATGTAGGTATACTACTTAATTTAGTAAATGCATTAGGAGGAAGTACAATACTTATCTGACACTAAGTGACTTACTAAGTAATAGCCCTAAGAAAAATGATCAAGCTTTCCATATTTGGATTTAAAGTTGACAAAGTATATGGCTAGCTGAATTCACTATTCCTATGATCCACATACCTATGTCAAGTCCAGAAGATGTCAGATGGTAAAACCTAACTGTGGTTCCTGTTTTCTGGGTTGAGTCAGAGAGGCTTACTTAGTACTGCTTATGGAGCATAAGACTCCTTTAGGGTTAATTGCCTTAACATAGCTGTGAATGACACTTATCTTATTCCCCTCTGAACTTTATCACCTAAAGGGAAGAGGGAAGAAGACATTATGGTTTTTTGGAGGGGACCCCAACAAACTGGAAATATCAAGCTCTGCTATAAGTCAGAGTCAATTCAGCTCAGACAACACTGTCCAGGAGAGCAGTGTTACTTCTAATTGTAAGGTTGACTTTTAAATTGTCACAAAATGTCACTAATGGAAAAAAACATTTGGCATTAATGAAAGAAACACATGATACATTAACAGAGAGGTGGCTATGACCTGGTGGAAACAAATACGAGCATCTGAAAGAGTAAATATGACAATGATGTGATTAACACTTTTAAATCCTAAATGGATGGGAAATGATATGAATTTATCAGTTTTATCATGACAAATACTGTTGATAAAAATGGGAAACAGTAACTAGGTATAAGTGAACTCTTGTCTGCATGCTTATTTTTCTTCTTTTATAACAATAGTCTTCTTTCCTTCTTCCGTTCATTTTTTCCTTCCCTCCTTTCATATAGGATAAGGCATTGTTATGATAGAAACAATAGAGAATAGAGACTTATTCATTCAATTCCTTTAAATTCTCCAAGCCACTATTGCAGGTCTACTACATGAAAGGCACTGGCTGGTCACAGGCCTTCAACATCAAGTCACATTGGGGAGACATACACAGTGAACTGTCATACAAAGCAATGCGTGATAAGTTTTGTAATGGTGGGGATACAGAGGACGTGGAGATTAATTTATCAATAGAAAAAATATTGAGGTTTCATGACCTCACCAGGTAGAAAACCACACAAGACTGGGTGTCTTTGTAAGAAATCCTAAGACATGGAGTACAGATTTGGGTTTGACCTCAGCTCTGCCTCTTATGAACTATGTCTTTTTGAGCAAGAGTTGACTTTCCAAACTGTAATATCTTTATCAACTGTGAATCATGATACCTCACCTCTTTGCTAGACTGTTGTAATTATCATATCGGATTATTCAATTCAATATAAAAATATTTTTTGAATTCCAACTATATATGCCGGGCTCTGTGCTAGGCACCAGGGTACACAGATCAGTAAGATACACCCTTATGTCAAGGAGTTCACAGTTCACACCCAAAGTTGTAAACTCTGATGCTTATAGAGGCCAGGGCTGTATTGTAAACAAGTGAAAAGACATTTAAAAAGCCAGGGGGACTGATGGATTCCCTGATACACTGTAGAAAGTATGTCTACTCTGGATGGGGTAGCCTCTGTCAGCTTCAGCTGGTTGTGGTTATCCAGAAATGCTAGTCCCATGTTTCTAGGGACTTAGTTTTCTTAAAATGTGAAAAGTCCCTATTTTTAATGTAGATGTCTAATTACAAAAATTGTCTAAACATTTTGTAGGCAGAATGTGTCTGTGAAGGGTGGAATCAACTTATGAAGTGGCCATTTGCAAGCTATGGTCTAGACAGGCATGCATGCATGTGAATAACTCACAAGGCAAATAGTAGGTAGGTGCAGAAGCAGACCAAGCTAATTTCAAATGGCCCCAGAATGGAATGAAAAGGATGGGAATGTGTACCAAAGAAGGTCTCCCATAAGGGGTTGTGACTGTGCCGAATTAAAGAATGACTAAAATCTGATTAACCAGAAAATTCGGAAGAGGTGATTTAAACAAAAAAGACAGCATGCTCGAAGACTCAGTGAATTTGGTATTGCTAGAAACAAAAGCAGGGGCAAGAGAAGGTGAGACCAGAAAAGGGAAAGCCAAGACAGGGTGTGGTCTCACATGACATGCTAAGGAAACTGGAGCGTAGAGGACAGACATGGTCTGATTTCTGTTCTAGAAAGATAGTTCTACTAGTTGAATGGAGGAGGACTGAAGAGGAGTGAGACTAGAGACCTGGAGCCTATTTAAGAGGTTATGGCATTGAGAATGGAAATTATGAAGAAATTGAAAATGATCTGTAAACTAGAAAGCATTTTATTAATCATATTCATATGCATAATCTTTCACATTTTCACATCTCTGAAATCAAGATGCAGCTTTCAGTCCATGGGATATCATAGTTAAATGGTAGGAGCTTTTCTCTTTTTTTTAGTGATCAAAGCATAATGATGCCTCTTAAAATCAATGGTGTCTTTAATACAGTGAAATGGAATAATAATCATGCACTTCTAACCACTAAACTGAGTGTTAAAGTGGAGAAATGGAATAAGTTCTAGGAATTGATAATCCTACCTACATCTCTGGAAAGGAGCTTTTAGACATTTATCTGCGTTGGTTGCCAACTATTCCTACTTCCTGAATGTTATTAGATTGAAGGAGGCAAATGTATGCCATAGGAGCTGGTAGGTGGTATAAATGTTTAAAGGTAAGGGGACCACAAGCCATTTCTAAAAGACAGTTGCTTCTCTGGCTCTACCAACTACTACTGGACCCAAATTAAAAATTAGTGTTGCCAGATTCTAGAGAAACTGGAAATCTGAATTTTTTGATGAAATCTCTCAATATTTAAATG
The DNA here is from genome assembly GCF_002837175.3 of Physeter macrocephalus. NCBI lineage: Eukaryota > Metazoa > Chordata > Mammalia > Artiodactyla > Physeteridae > Physeter > Physeter macrocephalus. Next base: position 109,403,457 of record NC_041221.1, read on the forward strand.
TTGGCAAGATATTCGACATTTTTTTAAAAACCCTGTGCAGGCCAAACAAACGTATCTGTGTGCTAAAGAAGCTACCAGGCTCACCTCTGCTAAGCCTCTTGTTAAAGGAGTGATCATACTGATTTCTAATCCTTACATTTTCATAACATTAAATGCTAGACATAGCTAAATGCCAGAGACAAAGTAAGTCACAGCTGGGAGAGATGAAATCTCTTCCTTGTTTGTATCAGCCATCTGGTACAGCTTTCAGCCACAAAAATCTTTTAGAAGTGGCATTGGGGGTAGTCTCAAGGCCTGTGATCTAAAATGAGTTAGTTATTTTGTCCTAAAATATGCCTGTTTGATACTCTATTCAACAGGAAAAATTCTTAGGCACAGTGTTTTGACATAAAATTATATCTCATGACTAAAAATTCCTTTTTTCTCCAGAAGCAGTAACAGAAACTGTTGATGTTTAAAAAGCTGCTGGGAATGCCAAAGGGAAATTTCTTAATTCTGCCCTTATAGATTTATCATTTTCTAATCTCCTTCAATCAAAGCTTTGTCAACATTTGTATCGTACTATTAATAAATGCATAAAGAATAAATATATTTCCTCCTTTGCAATAATAATGTCTCATATTAACTTAATAAGGTGATAAAAATTAAGACTGGTGGGCTTCCCTGGTGGCGCAGTGGTTGAGAAACTGCCTGCCAATGCAGGGGACACGGGTTCGAGCCCTGGTCTGGGAAGATCCCACATGCCATGGAGCAACTGGGCCCGTGAGCCACAATTACTGAGCCTGCGCATCTAGAGCCTGTGCTCCGCAACAAGAGAGGCCGTGATAGTAAGAGACCCGTGCACCACAATGAAGAGTGGCCCCCGCTTGCCACAACTAGAGAAAGCCCTAGCACAGAAACAAAGACCCAACACAGCCATAAATTAATAAATTAATTAATTTTTTTTTTTTAATTAAGACTGTAAGGAGGAGTTCTGCTCTGGAAATGTTGGAGTACAAGATACTACACTTACACTTCCAAAAACTATTTGGACATAATACATGAGACAGTTGTTTTCAGGCATTAAATAATGGGCAGCACAGGGCTTTGAACGCTGAGAGAAGGAAATCACAAGGTGAGTGCCATTTTCACCTTGGCTTTCTAACTGGGGATGATGTATGGTGAGACTTTATGAGGGTAAGCACGAGCAGTGTGCTCCTGTGGATGGGTTGAGAGCTAACAGTGATATCAAAAGGAAGATAGGCATATACTCTTAGAAGACACTGGGTCTCTGGCCAAGCCAGGATGGAGAGACTTCACTGAGAACCTCAGATATTTGGTTGAGACTTCAGAAAGTTTGTACCTTACCTTTATGAGTAAAGATCATACCCTTGAGCAAGGGCCATGATTATGGACCAAGAAAAACCCAAATTGATCTGTTCTAATAACAAATAAAACCAAACTTGATAGAATCAGAAAGATTTGTCAACAGTATAACTGCCTGCCACTAAAAAAAGTCAACTCTCTTTAAAACAAGATAATATAATCCAGACTACCTAATGAGTATCATTTTTAAATGTCTATTACACAATCAAAGAATACTAGATGTTCAAAAAAGCAGGAAATTAGACCCATAATCAAGGGAGAAGAGCAGTTAATAAAACAGACTTGGAAATGACCCAGATGTTGGAACAAGCAGAAGAGGAGTATAAAGCAACTGTGGTACATACAGTCAGGAACGTGAAACAACAAGTTGGGCATAATGAGTAAACATATAGGGTATCTCAGCACAGAAATGCAAACTATAAAAAAGAGCCTAATGGAAATTTTAGAATTGAAAAGCACATCACATGAAATTAAAAAATCCATAGGCTTAAGAGTGGATTGGAGGCTGCAGAAGAAAGAGTCAGTGAACTTGAAGACAATCAATAGAAATCCAATTTGAAGAATAGAGAAAAAAACAACAAATGGTAAAAAAAAGGAACAGCGTCCCAATAACTTGTGGGAAAATATCCAGAAGGCTATTATACACATAATATGCATCCCAGAGGAGAGGAGAGAAAGAATTGGGCAGGAGAAAAATGTTTAAAGAAATAATGGGCAAACTTTTGTCAAATGTGGTGAAGAACATTGCAGATTTAAGAAGCTCATTGAGCAGCAAGCATAATAAATGAACAGACAACCAAACCTAGGCGTATACTCTAAAGCCAAAAAACAAAGGTAAATGGAAAAATCTTTAAAGCAACTGAAGATGATATGATATATACAGAGAACAGTGATACAAATTACAGCTAATACCTCATCAGAAAAAAAACAGGGCAGAAGATAATGGAACAACACCTTTTAAGTTCTGGGAAAAAAAAACTGTCACTTCAGAATTCTGTATCTAGTGAAAATATCTCTCAAAATGAGAGTAAAATAAAGACATTTAAAAATAAATGAACACTGGGCATATCTACTGTCAGTGCACATGAACTACGAGCAATGCTAAAGGAAGTTCTTTGGGCTGAAGGGAAATAATACCAGACAGAAATTCAGATTGGAAATAGAAGAATATAGGTAATATAAAATAGTTTTCACCCTTCCCTTAATATCTTTTAAAAAACTAGTCATTTGAAGCAAAATAAAATCATTACAGAAGTAAAATATACAAAAACAATAACTAAAGAATAGTGAAAGAAGGGAAGGTGGTTAATGGAATTACTGTTTTGAGTTTCTTGTATTTTACAGTATTAGCTATGAGCCGACTATGATAAGTTAAAGATGTATACTGTAATCGTGAGAACAACCATTAACAAAATAATGAGATATACCTTAAAGGCCAAGAGAAGTGATAAAATAGATACTGAAAATACTAAAATACTCAATCCAAAGGACAGCAGTAAAATGTAGAAAAAGGAACAAAGAACAAATGAAACAAATAACAATATGGATGACTTAAACCCAATCATATCACTAGTAATATTAAATGTACTAAATACTGCCATTAAAAGGTGAAAAAAATCTGATTAAAAAATGGGCAGAGGGGACTTCCCTGGTGGCGCAGTATTGAGAGTCCGCTTGCCGATGCAGGGGACATGGGTTTGTGCCCCGGTCCAGGAAGATCCCACATGCCGCCGAGCGGCTAGGCCCGTGAGCCATGGCCGCTGAGCCTTCGCGTCCGGAGCCTGTGCTCCACAACGGGAGAAGCCACAACAGTGAGAGGCCCGCGTACTAAAAAAAAAAAAAGAAAAAAATGGGCAAAGGAACCAAATAGACATTTTTCCAAAGGAGACATCCAGATGGCCAATAGGTACATGAAATGATGCTCAACATCTCTAATCATCTGGGAAAATGCAAATCAAAACCACAATGAGATATCATCTCGCACCTGTTAGAATGGCTGTCATCAAGAAGACAAGAGATAAGTGTTGGTGAGAATATGGAGAAAAGGGAAACTTTATGTTGATGGGAATGTAAATTGGTGCAGCCTCTATAGAAAACATATGGAGGATCCTCAAAAAATTAAAAATAGAACTATATAATCCAGCAATACCACTTCTAGGTATATATCCAAAGGAAACTAAGCAAGTATCTCAAAAAGATATCTGCGCTCCTGTGTTCACTGCAGCATTATTCACAATAGCCAAGATATGGAAACAACCTAAGTGTCCATCAACAGGTGTGAGTGTGTGTGTGTGTGTGTGTGTGTGTATGAAATTCAGTAATGAGAAAGAACATCCTGCCATTTGTGACAACATGAATGGACCTTGAGGGCATTATACTAAGTGAAATGTCAGACAGAGGAAGACAAATACTATGTGATATCACTTATATGTGGAATATAAAAAAGCCAAACTCGTAGAAATAGAGTAGAATGGTGGTTGTCAGAGGCTGGGAGGTGGGGGTTACGGGGAGATTTAGGTCAAAGGGTACAAACTTCCAGTTCCAAGGTAAATACGTTCTGGGGATCTAATGTACAGCATGGTGATTACAGTTAACAATAAATACTGTATTATATACATGAAAGTTGCTAAAAGAATGTATCTTGAATGTTCTCACCACAGAAATAATTATGTGAAGTGATGATGGAAGTGTAAACTAACGCAACTGTGATAGTCATTTCACAGTATGTACTTGTATCAGATCAACATGCTGTACACCTTAACCTTACACAATGTAATATCTCAATTACATCTCATTAAAGCCAGAAAGATATGATAAATAGTATACAAAAACAATAGTACATATTGCATTTGATGTTAACAAGCTTAAGTGAAGGTGTGGAAGCTGGATTAGATGGATATGTATTAAATATAGTAGATGGTATGGAATAGAAGAAAATGGGACTGGCAATGGAGGGTAGATGTAGAAAAAGAAGAGCCATAGATGTCCTCAAATGTATTGTGGCATTAAATGGTTGATTGGAAAATCAATTCTTTGTGTGCTGCATGCATGTGCATGCACCCATTCAAAGAGAAAAGAAAAAGTCCTCATAAAAAGTGAATAATTGATACTGATGGCCAACAGTATTAAGATCTTTCATATTCACAATTTTTACTGTCGCATCACTTTGTCATTGAGAATAAATACTTAAGGCAGCCTGATAATTTGAAGTTGTTTTTTACTTACTTTGCGGTGGCCAAAATTCAGCATTTGGACTTAGGACGGGGGTTTTGTTAAATTTTTGGAACAAAAGGTGTCATGTTTCAGCCAGTCCTTGCAGAGATTCAGGCACTAGGAGCAAAGTCACAGCTAGGTGCTGTCAGGCAACCATTGAAAAAATTGTTAACCAGACAAGCAGGGCTGTGAGAAAACTAGAGACACACTAAGTAGAGAATATAATGGTTTATGATCTGAGTTGGGGATCAGAGTTGAAAAGTTAAACACTTGGCAATGAGTATAGGTCTTGAGGAAGGGAATATAGGTCAGGAATTAGACATAAAATACAGCGGATATAGACTAAGCTGACCTCAGAGTGAAATGACAAATGAGAATCTTTCAGGGAGACATATACAAGAGTCAATATAATTCCCCGAGTAAGAGGACGTGATATGACCCTGTTAGTGAAATGGAGTGCTTGCTCTTGCTCCCTGTGGGATTTAGCAAGTCAATGAACCAGAGAAGGGAGTGCAGTTATGGACAGACTCTGAACTCAAGCTTATTAAACTTTGGGCCTTGAGCACTTCTCAAGGTCTGGGGTTCAGTATCATTCCTTGATATGATATTTTTGAGATTTACTTTAAGATTGTAAAATTTAATTGACTTGGAAAAACTCCAGGTCTAATAGCAACTTTCTAAATTCTAAAGGTTAGCCATTCTTCAAGTTGTAGGTTGAAAATGCCAAATCAGTAATTAAATCATTTCAGCAATTTTTTTCTTCTGTTCTTTATTGGTGTAAGGTTTAGATTTTTTTTTTTTTAATCTTTGGTGACCAAAGAACATCGTGAAACACTTAAGTAGTGAAGAACATTGAGGAGTTGCAGCTGACGGAGATAGAGAATGAAACAATGAAAAACTGTCGCTGGAATGGAGCCAGATGTATGCTGACATTAAACACTGAGAGACTTTGACTTTTCAGCCTCCTGTTCCTGAATATGACTCTACTTTCACCCCCAAGAAGAATCAATTTTGAGGTTATAACCAGTCTTCTTTAATAATTCGTCTAATCAAAATCAGTGAAAAGAACAGGCTTGTTAAATAATAGCAAGTCAATCATGTGGAAGAAATACATTGCTATACAGAGTCGCACACACATTTTCAACATCTGATTGACAGTTCTTATAAATCACATCTTTGCTCTTAAACCTTTTCATAATGAACATTAGGAGGATCTTTTTTGCACACACATACACACCTTGGAAATAAAAAATTTAAAAATCAAATGTAAAAACAAACAGAAGAACAAGAAATAAATGCATTGAAATGTTTAGAAATGGTTAATATTTTGACATAACTATATTCTTTAACCAAGCACCTTCAACATCAGATAAAGGTAACAAGACTCTTTGGTTCCATTTCAAGACTCCTCCCATTAAAAAAAAAAAAAAAGGGGAAAGTCTTTAATAACTTATGAGGCCTAGGACTTCCCTGGTGGCGCAATGGTTAAGAATCTGCCTGCCAATGCAGGGGACACGGGTTCGATCCCTGGTCCAGGAAGATCCCACGTGCTGAGGAGCAGCTAAGCCCGTGAGCCACAACTACTGAGTCTGCGAACCACAACTACTGAGACCATGAGCCACAGCTACTGAAGCCGGCATGCCTAGAGCCCGTGCTCCACAACAAGAGAAGCCACTGCAATGAGAAGCCCGTGCACCGCAACGAAGGGTAGCCCCCATTCGCCACAACTAGAGAAATCCCGCGCGCAGCAACGAAGACTCAACACAGCCAAAAATAAATTAATTAACTTTAAAAAATAACCTATGAGGCCTAATATCCTTAGCAAAGACCATTTTTCATGGCTGTGAAGCATGTCATTACAGAGATACAGCTGGAGCCAAACAACAGAGTAGTCAACAGTCCTTCCAGACTTCTATATCTTAAGAGATTCCATACCTGAAGTTCTCTTGCATTTCCAAAAAGCAAGTTTTATGTTTGGTGCCAAGGGAAGCCAAGCTCTATTGCTTCAACCCAGTCACAAATGTCCCACTAGGTCCTCCCCCAGAAAGCCAGTCTCTGATTTATAACCTCCCTTGATGGGAGAATGCCAGTGATTATAAATTGTCTTAACATTGCACAATCATCCTAATTTCCTAAAACACTGATGTGAATCTAGACTTCGGACTTCCTGCTTCCATTTCGAAGCAGATTAACCTCTGCCTGGCCCTTTGAATGCATTTGTATATCTATCTCTCAGCCAGTGGGTGGACAGTTATGTCAATGCACTTGGATTTCTTTTGAAGGGAAAAATTAAACTAATCTTTAGCCAATCTTGTTTTTCTAAAAGAAGAAAAAAGAGAAAAGCGAAGAGTAAAAAGGTGAGATTATAAAGAAAAGAAAAGAAAAAAACCTGTGTTATAAGAGAGATGAAAAACATTTTTGATAGTTGTCCCCTAAGGGTTGACCATGATGAGCCTGTAAAGGTGAGCAATAGGATAAAAAAAAACCCTTTTCTGTACTAAATAGTCCTAAATGTGATAGCAAGGGGCTCTGCTTGAAATGTCTTCAGGCAAACATTATATCTGGTGCTTTTCCCCCATATCTATAAGTTTGGACACAGTGCTAGGTACAAACATCAAGTGCTTCTTCACAGCTTTACAGGGCAATGGTGTATGTGTGTGCATTATATATATATATATATATATATATACACACAAACATACATACACTATATATACACTATGTATATGCACTATATATATACTATATATAGTATGTGTATATAATAGCATATACCTAGTATTATGGTTATCATATACACATACTATAAATGATTTTACAAACATGTTGTAGGTTTGACTACCTTCTCTTTCTCTGCAGTGAAACACGGTAGTTGACATTTTTAACTTCTTGCTTTTAATTTTTTTAAAAATTATCTAACCATATTAGACAAGGCTGTATCTAAAAAGTGATTTTGTTACAAAATTTCTTTAAAGAAAACTAATGTGAAAGTAGAAGTTAGGCCCGGACTCCAAAAAAGTATTGACTTTCTCATCAAAATTATAGCAAAAAAAAAAAATTCTAACCAAAATAATTTCTATATTCGTTGCCTTTCTGTTAAAGAATATGTTATAAATGAATAGAAATGAGTAGTGAATATTTTTCCAGTTGAATAACTCCATGATTATAAAATCCTCTATTGTAATCTTGCTTCCTTTGTATCTCAGGAAATTTTACGGCGATTCTCTCTTTATACAATTTATTTTGAAATGTAGATACACTTTAACAAAAACTTCTTTATGTATTAAAAATTCACTGTTAATATACAAAATATTTTTATTTTTATATAAACATACTGAAAGTGTGGTTTCTTTCTAAAATTATATTTACAGACATTAAATGATTTAAATTAATGTGTAATTTTAGCAAAGAATACAGATTAAATTACTGAGGTGTTATTTTCATATAAGTTTGTTTGGGCTGTTCTATTATTTTAATTTGATCTTTACATCCTTTAAAAAGTTATTTCTAAAATTGTAACTATGTGAGGTGATGGATATATTAACTAATTATATTGTGGTATAAATTTTGCAATACCTATTTATATCAAATCATTACATTGTACACCTTAAACTTACACACTGTTATGTGTCAATTGTATCTCAGTATAACTGGGAAAAAATTTAAAGTTCTATTAATATTAACAAGACTATTACTTAACAAAATAAATTGGACATTCTTAATGGATTCTTCATACACAAAAATTTAAAAAACTTTGTTATTTCTAGCATACTTGTATCTTGAGCTTGATCAGACAAGAATGTATTTTGTTAAAATTTCTTTGAAAGCTGTTGTTATGGTAATGATTTATATATTGAAATTATTGATAGGTTAATTTACTGTGAAAAGGAAATTAAGGAATGGATGCTATTTAATATATTTTCTTTTACATGAATTCTTGAATAATATTAATTTTTCAATTGGTATTAAAATTAAATTTTTAGTTTTCTTCTATGTTTGCAAATCACTTCCCTTTACATTTATTTTCTCTTTTTTATTTTATTTTATTTTTTTTTTTAATTTCACCAGTTGCCATTAAATGAAAATAGAGTAAGTTGAATGTTATAGGCTATATTTTGGTAGTGTGGCTTTTTAAGCTTACTTTTGAACAATACGGTTTTCTTGGAAAGGTTTTTTACTGTATTTTTATTAAGGTATAACTCTAAATTATATAATTATATAATTATAAATTTCACCTATTCTATTGCACAGTTCTACCTATTTGGACAAATGTATATAGTTATGTAAAAACCACCACAGTCAAGATATAGAACAATTTCATTATGCTAGGAAATTCTCCCATGCTCACTTGTAGTCAGTCCCTCCCCCATTTCTTAGCCACTGATCTATTTTCTGTCCCTACAGTCTTATCTTTGCAAGAATATTATATAAGCGGAGTCATAAAATATACATCCTTTTGAGACTGGCTTCTTTCACTTAGGATACTATATTAGAGAATCATCCAAGTTATTGTGTGTATCCTAGTTCATTCCATTTTATTTCTGAGTATTCTACTCATTTCTCATTTGAGGGATATGGGAGTTGTTTGTAGTGTTTCCTGATTACTGACAAGCTGCTATAAAGATTCATGTTCAAATTTGTGAGTGAACATAGCTTTCAATGGTGTGGTATTCTTAATTTTATAAGAAAGTGCCAAGCTATTTTCCAAAGTGGCTGTATCATTTTGCATTCCTTCCAGCAGTGTATAAATTTCAGTTGCTCTGCGTCCTTGCCAGCCCTGGTATTGCCTCTCTCTCTCTCTTTTCTTAGACATTCCAATAATAGTGTAGTTGTATCTCATTGTGGTTTTATTCTGTTTTTTGTTTTTGTTTATTTTTTAACATCTTAATTGGAGTATAATTGATTTACAATGGTGTATTAGTTTCTGCTTTATAACAAAGTGAATCAGCTATACATGTACATATATCCCCATATGTCTTCCCTCTTGCATCTCCCTCCCACCCTCCCTATCCCACCCCTGTAGGTGGCCACAAAGCACCGAGCTGATCTCCCTGTGCTATGCAGCTGCTTCCAACTAGCTATCTATTTTACATTTGGTAGTATATATAAGT
>NC_041221.1:109413389-109414383 GCF_002837175.3 Physeter macrocephalus
CTGGCTATTGTAAATAGAGCTGCAGTGAACATTGTAGTACATGACTCTTTTTGAATTATGGATTTCTCAGGGTATATGCCCAGTAGTGGGATAGTTGGGTGATATGGTAGTTCTATTTTTAGTTTTTTAAGGAACCTCCATAGTGTTCTCCATAGTGGCTGTATCAATTTATATTCCCACCAACAGAGCAAGAGGGTTCCCTTTTTTCCACCCCCTCTCCAGCATTTATTGTTTGTAGATTTTTTGATGATGGCTATTCCGACTGGTATAAGGTGATACCTCATTGTACTTTTGATTTTCATTTCTCTAATGATCAGTTAGATGTTGAGCATTCTTTCATGTGTTTGTTGGCTCTCTGTATATCTTCTTTGGAGAAATGTCTATTTAGGTTTTCTGCCCATTTTTGGATTGGGTTGTTTGTTTTTTTGATATTGAACTGCATGAGCTACTTGTAAATTTTGGAGATTAATCCTTTGTCAGTTGCTTCATTTGCAACTATTTTCTCCCATTCTGAGGGTTGTCTTTTCATCTTGTTTATGGTTTCATTTGCAGTGCAAAATCTTTTAAGTTTCATTAGGTCCCATTTCTTTATCTTTGTTTTTATTTCCATTTCTCTAGGAGATGGGTCAAAAAGGATCTTGCTGTGATTTATGTCATAGAGTGTTCTGCCTATGTTTTCCTCTAAGAGTTTGATAGTGTCTGGCCTTACATTTAGGTCTTTAACCCATTTTGAGTTTATTCTTGTGTGTGGTGTTAGGGAGTGTTCTAATTTCATACTTTTACATGTAGCTGTCCAGTTTTCCCAGCACCACTTATTGAAGAGGCTGTCTTTTCTCCACTGTATATCCTTCCCTCCTTTATCAAAGAAAAGGTGACCATATGTGTGTGGGTTTATCTCTGGGCTTTCTATCCTGTTCCACTGATCTATATTTCTGTTTTTATGTCAGTACCATACTGTCTTGATTACTGTAGCCTTGTAATATAGTCTGAAGTC
>NC_041221.1:109414718-109420874 GCF_002837175.3 Physeter macrocephalus
AGGTAGGTTTATTCCTAGGTATTTTATTCTTTTTGTTGCAATGGTAATTGGGAGTGTTTCCTTAATTTCACTTTCAGATTTTTCATCCTTAGTGTATAGGAATGCAAGAGATTTCGGTGCATTAATTTTGTATCCTGCTACTTTACCAAATTCATTGATTAGCTAGCGTAGTTTTCTGGTAGCATCTTTAGGATTCTCTACGTATAGTATCATGCCATCTGCAAACAGTGACAGTTTTACTTCTTCTTTTCTGATTTGAATTCCTTTTGTTTCTTTTTCTTCTCTGACTGCTGTGGCTAAAACTTCCCAAACTATGTTGAATAATAGTGGTGAGAGTGAGCAACCTTGTCTTGTTCCTGATCTTAGTGGAAATGGTTTCAGTTTTTCACCATTGAGAATGATGTTGGCTTTGTTTTGTCATATATGGCCTTTATTATGTTGAGATAAGTTCCCTGAATGCCTACTTTCTGGAGGGTTTTTATCATAAATGGGTGTTGAATTTTGTCAAAAGCTTTTTCTGCATCTGTTGAGATTATCATATGGTTTTTATCTGTCAGTTTGTTAATATGGTGTATCACAATGATTGATTTGCATATATTGAAGAATCCTTGCATTCCTGGGATAAACCCCACTTGATCATGGTGTATGATCCTTTAATGTGCTGTTGGATTCTGTTTACTAGTATTTTGTTGAGGATTTTTGCATTTATGTTCATCAGTGATATTAGCCTGTAGTTTTCTTTCTTTGTGATATCTTAGTCTGGTTTTGGTATCAGGGTGATGGTGGCCTGGTAGAATGAGTTTGGGAGTGTTCCTCCCTCTTCTATAGTTTGGAAGATTTTTGAGAAGGATAAGGGTAGCTCTTTGATAGAATTCACCTGTGAAGCCATCTGGTCTTAGGCTTTTGTTTGTTGGAAGATTTTTAATCACAGTCTCAATTTCAGTGCTTTTGATTGGTCTGTTTATATTTTATGTTTCTTCCTGGTTCCATCTCAGAAGGTTGTGCTTTTCTAAGAATTTGTCCATTTCTTCCAGGTTGTCCATTTTATGGGCATATAGCTGCTTGTAGTAATCTCTTATGATCCTTTGTATTTCTGCAGTGTCAGTTGTTACTTCTCCTTTTTCATTTCTAATTCTATTGATTTGAGTCTTCTCCCTTTTTTCTTGATGAGTCTGGCTAATGGTTTATCAATTTTGTTTATCTTCTCAAAGAATTTGAGGTGTTTCTTGTTTCTTGAGGTAAGATTGTATTGCTATAAACTTCCCTCTTAGAACTGCTTTTGCTGCATCCCATAGGTTTTGGGTCACTGTGTTTTCATTGTCATTTGTTTCTAGGTATTTGTTGATTTCCTCTTTGATTTCTACAGTGATTCATTGTGGTTTGAATTTGCATTTCCCTAATGACTAATGATGTTGGGCATCTTTCTTTGTGCTTTTTGCCATCCATATATTTTCTTTGGTGAAGTATATATTCAAATCTTTGACCCATCTTTAAAACGCATTACTTTCTTATTATTGGGCTTTGAGTTTCTTTCTAATTCTAGATACAAGTCCTTTATCAGATATGTGATTATAAAAACTTTCTCCCTGTCTGTGTCTTTCATAAAGCAGACATTTCTTAATTTAACTGAAGTCCAATTTATTTTTTTGTTCTTTGAATTATTGTGCTTTGGGCTGTGTATGTAAGAAATCATTGCCTAACTAAAGGTCACAAAATATTCTTTTTTTTAAGGCTTAGAATTATAGGTTTTACATGTATATTTATAATCCATTTTGAGTAATTTTTTCATAGAGTGTGAGCGTGGATAAAGGCTTTTTGTTTTTGCTTTTGTTTTTTGCATATGTGTATCCAGTTGTTCCAGCACTATTTATACTTGGTGAAACTGTCCTTTCTCCACCAAACTGCCTATTTATTTACCTTTGTCAGAAACCAATTAGCCATATATGTGTACAACTATTTCTGGATTCTTTTTTCCATTCCATTTGTCTACATGTTTATTCTTCCTTCAATACCACTCTCTTGATTACTGTAGCTTTATACTAAGTCAGGAAATCAAGCATATGAATCTTTTAACTTCAAAGAGAAAGTGTATTTTGCTGTTTTTGTGTATTGTTTTCTAAATGTTATTTAACTTAGTTTAGTTGAATGTTGTTCATGTCCTCCATATCCTCAGTGGTAATTTTTCTGCTTTCTCCATTAACTTCTGAGAGGGTGTGTTGATGTCTCCAGCTGTATTTGTGGATTTGTCTAATTTCTCTGTTCAGTTTTATCAGTTTTTGCTTCATGTGTTTTGAAGCACTGTTGTTAGGTGCATACACATTTACATTTGTTATGTCATTTTGTGGAATAGACCCTGTAATAATTAAGTCATGTTCATCTTTATCTTTATTTTGAAGTCTGGTTGACATGATAGTAATATAGCTACTCCTACTTTCTTTTGTTTAGTGTTTTCATAGTATCCCTCATCTATCATTTTATTTTTAACCTATTTACCCTTTATGTTTAAAATTGGTTTATCGTATATGGTGTATAGTTTGGTCTTGTTTTTTTCAATCTAATCTGATGATTTTTTTTTTTGAACCTGACATAATGAGTCATTTATTACAAACAAGTCATTGGCTGAACGAGTTTACATATGACAAAAAATTTGGAGGATACCCTAGTGTGGTAGATTTTCAGCATAAACAAAATTTTCTTAAAACAGCATGGAATTATTTGTTTAGGTCATTGCTACAGATTGAGACTGAAGATTAAGTGGAGTCTGTTGTAACATGTGACTGATGATCTTTATTTTTAATTGATATGCTTATAAGGTTTACATTTAATGTAATTTTTATATGATTGGATTAAAATACACCATATTGTTAGTTGTTTTCTTTTTTAATCTCTTATTTTGTTTTGTTCCCCAGCATTTCATTTCTGAATATTCCATTTTAGCTTCATTATTGATTTTTTTCTTTTAAAAATTATTTTATTAATTGCCCTAGGTTACATAATATACATCTTTAATTAATCAGAGTCTACTTTTAAATAATATCATACTACTTAACATGTAATATAAGGACTTAACAGTATTTTCTCAAATTCTTCTCCCATTCTTTGTGCTATTGTTGTCATACGTTTTACTTTTACATATGCCATAAACACAGTGAATTAATATTTTTGCTTTATATAGATATCATTTAGAGCAATTAAAAATAAAGAAAATAGAATTTTATATTTACCTCCATTTATTCCGTTGCAACTCTTTATTTCTTTGTGTATATGTTATATCTTACCACAGTTTTTAAAAAATGTGTTGAAATTGTTCTTACCTATTAGCATTTACACCACCAGTTCCTGACTCTTGCTGGGTCTATTAAAAATTTGATGTGCATGGGTAGCTAGGAATATACTTCATTTGTATATTTCTTTTGTTCTTTCTTAGAATTTCAGAACCATTGGACTGAATGTATCATGAGATGTCCTTTGGCCTAATCTTCAAAGTATGACTGATTTACTTCAACTGATCTTATTTTAAGACTTATCTGAAGTTCTCTAAGGTTGTACTTAAGCCTGCTCCGTCTCTTTTTATCTCTGTCTTGTTCTCTTGCTCTCATGACTGGAGAGGAAGCATCAGGACCACAATGTCCTGCTTTTTAATGTTCTCTTTTTAGTAACTTTGCACATGTATCACATACATAAAGATAGTTATTGAGTTTCTTCTTACCATTCTGCGTTACAAGTAAAAACCTTTCTCTACTTCTCCAAGTTTTTTATAGAGGGATAAATTTACTTTTTCTCTGTATATCTTTGACCATTTTAATAGGATTTTCTCCTGGACATTTCACATAATCATTTTTGTTAGGCACATGTGAGTAAATGGTAGCCGTATTCACCAAGATGAAGGAACCGGTATTTCTACGGGACTAATATTGGCTCTGGGAGAATGCCAGGGAACCAAATGAAGTGGTGTAAATTCTCAAGGGTCCCCAGCACACTTGCCAAGTAGTGGAGACTTTCCTGACCCTTACAGCCTAGTGCTGAAATTAAACCCTCTCCCTGAAGCCGTAAGGCTTACTTTTCTCCAGAGATGACTGAAGGCAACAGCCTTAGGCAGGTTACTTGTATAGCGTTGAGCTAGGAGAAAAAGAGCAGACAGGAAAATCGGAGCACACTATCTTTAGTTATGAAGAAAATATCCTCTCAACAGTTGGGCCAGTCCTATAATAGAACTTATAAACACTTGTCAGTTATGAGGGTAACTGTAAGACATACTTATTTTCAAGCTTTCCCCTTAATTTCTTGTCCAAAGCATAACATTTTCTTTTTGTCTTTTTCCCCCTCAAGGGGTGCTACATCCATTGTATACAGATGCAAACAGAAGGGGACGCAGAAGCCTTATGCTCTCAAAGTGTTAAAGAAAACAGTAAGTTTATTTCATTATATAATAGCATCTCTAAGGGATCTGTGACCTGGAGAAGGCAGGAGCCCTGATTCAAAGGACAAAGGGCCAGAGAGCTGCTATGTGAGGCTAACTCATTTGAATCATGATTATGAGAGTGCAGCCAAATCGGTTGTTTTTTGATGGAAATTGTGATTCTTTGAAAGCAACTAGATCTCAAATTAGATATGGTTGTGGGGAGAAGTATGGAATGGAAAGACATTTGGAGTTGCCAGGTAAACTTTGCTTTTTATACCTGTCATGTTTTCAGATATATATATACACATTTGTATAATCTCCAATCACAATTTAATATACTAGAAAAGTTTGCTATTTAAAAATACCTAAATGAAACACAAATAGTTGCATTTGTTAAAGAAGTCATCAGCTTCTAACTTGATTTTCAAATGTGGGTTTACTTCAGTAAAGTACAACCAGGCAAATGCTAATGTATCTGGGACTGAACCTGCTCATCGAAGAAGTTCGTATTTGAACAAGAAGGAAGGATTTTTTTTTCGGATTTTTTTTTTTGCCCTAAACTTGTAGGTGAGCTGAGGGGGCAAAAGTTACTTAGGCTCATGTCCAATAAGTAAGAAATGCTAAGGTGAGAGTTCAAAATACAAATGCCAGCATGTAATACTGGCATTTTTATACTCCCTGTGCCCCAGAGAATATTTGTCATTGTAATGCCCTACTTATACTTTCTATCCTTAGATAATTTCCCCTTATAAAACCACAAAAAGACAACATATTCTTTTATAGCAAATTCTTCCTTTCTGAAATTTTATGTGAACAAATATGTGAAATATATATATTTCTGAAAACCCAGATGTAACATATGCTGAGGAGAGACATACTGTAACTTTTGAAGTCAAATAATACCTCTTTGAGGCCAAGGGATTTTTTTTTCTTCTTCTTGATGCCAAGGGATTTTTTTTTCTAAAGTCAGCTTAATATCACCAACTGTTTATGTATTGTCTGGCACGGAAATTTTAGACTCTCATATAATGAAGAAGAGAATAATGACACAATGTTTTCAGTCAAGTAGAAGTAGAATGACATTTTCAAACAATCTGTTAGAATTTAAGGCCATTCAACTACCAAGGACAGTATAACTGAAGAAGGTAATAGTTTAAATGGCAATTGCTCCTAATAAGGTCTTTATTCTGGATTTCCTATTTGGTGTAGCCAATGATTCCAGAATGTAGAGGCAGCTTTTGATTGATAAGCTTTGGAGTTTTCTCTTAAATCAATTTCTTATAGTCATAAAATGTATTTGAACTAAGGATTATTAAAATTTTATGAAATAGAATTTCCTGTTCAACATCTGCTTTTTATGAAAATATATTGGCATGCTTTAGCAGTAGTGACACAAGAGATGTTTTTGGACTTGGTTGTATCATTTCTTGCTGGTTAAAAAATTGTCAGTAAAATTTGTGTGTGGTTATTTTATTTTCATAGTTGAGGAAACTTTGAAAGGCACTAGCTATATAAACATCTAGGAAAATGAGTATTCAGAATTGACTTGTGAATGCTCAGAATCCCAAAGGACAAGGGGCTGGTTTAGAGAATATTTATGTCAAAAATCTTTGGATGAGGGGGCTTCCCTGGTGGCGCAGTGGTTGCGCGTCCGCCTGCTGATGCAGGGGAACCGGGTTCGCGCCCCGGTCTGGGAGGATCCCACATGCCGCGGAGCGGCTGGGCCCGTGAGCCATGGCCGCTGAGCCTGCGCG
>NC_041221.1:109420899-109439590 GCF_002837175.3 Physeter macrocephalus
GCCTGCGCGTCCGGAGCCTGTGCTCCGCAAAGGGAGAGGCCACAACAGAGGGAGGCCCGCATACCACAAAAAAAAAAAAACTTTGGATGAATTGGAATAAGAGACAAGTGAAGACACTTGGTGGGTTCATGACTTTTATTCATTGAGAAAATAAAGCTCTGATTTGCCCTCCCTGTCTTCTCTCCTCCACCTCTGTTGTGGAAACATCTTCTTCAGAAGACAGGCATGAAGAAAATGTGGTTGGGAACCAAGTGTCAGATGGAACTGCAGAGCAATGCAGTAAGGCAGATGTTGTCAAACACAGTTACTGTTGTACCAAATGGAGTGAGAGAAAGTCCCTGGAGAAACCTCAGTTTTGAACATAAATTAGATGGAATTCCCAGCATTGTCTCCTAGAATCAACCATGCCCAGAGATGTATAAACAAGAGGAATAGCAGGCAAAACCTCAAAGAGAAATTGCCTCCAGTGTTTAATTCTATTTAGGTCATGAAGACAGAACTTCCTTATCCAAATGAAATGAATGAAGCCTATGATCTTATTTTAAGACTAAGAATCTATTTATGGAGGAAAAGTGATGCAGGGGAAACAAAGTATTCTTCTAGCAAATTCAGTTAAAGATCTGCTCTTGATGGGGAAAGTGAGCTTCAGAAAACTTGAATGATCTCTGTAATCTATTTATTAGATTGAGCCACATAAAACTGCATCTATTAAACTATTCTTGACCTATAAAAAATGACAATTTTATGTGGTTCAACTAACAACTTTGGGGCTACTATACCACTTCATTGGATAATTCCTTGGGTCCTCATTTTATGATTAGACCCAAACTTAAGAGGTTTGAAAGATTATCTATCGACATCTATCTGTCTGTCTATCATCTGTCAACTATCTGTAAGAATTTCATAGGGCTGATGTAATAAACTACCATAAACTGGATGGCTTAGAACAATTAAAATTTATTCTTTTACAGTTTTGAAGTCTAGAAGTCTGAAATCAAGGGGACGGGATGGCAAGGTTGATTCCTTCAGAGGGCACTGATGGAGAATTTGTTCCATCCTAGCTTCTGGTGACCGTCAGCAATGCTTGATGTTCCTTGACTTGTCATTGCATCACTCTAGTCTCTGTCTTCATTGTCACATGGCAGTCTTCTCCCTGCATGTCTTCATATCATCTTCCCTCTCTGCATGTCTGTGTTCACATTTCCCTCTTCTTATAAGGACACCAGTTCTATTGGATTAGGGCCCACCCTACTCCAGTATGACCTCATGTTAAATTAACTATCCATATTTACAACAACTAATTCCCAGATAAAGTCACATTTTTAAGGACTAGGGGGTTAGTACTTCAACATATTTTGGAGGGGGAAACACAATTCCACCCAAAATCCTATCAATAAAAGAGGACCTCTAAGGTGAATTTCAAAATATTCCACTCAATAATCTATCTGAAGTTGAATAAAACTTTTATCACATTCAAGAAACTAATAAACAAGAAAATCTATCCATTTTATAGGTGATTAAGTTCATATATAAATGTTTTTAAGTCCAAGAAAAGTTCCCTATCTTTTCAACAAGTTAATTATTTGATAACAATAATCCTCTTCCCCAGGATCTGTTTAAAAGCTGTTTCAGGACAGTTTACCTAAATTTTATTTTGTGGCAATATTATGTTCCTTTCTCATAGCTTAATATTTTAGGAAGGATTTAGTTTACGTTGGCAATAAGAGACTTATTCCCCCTATAAAACACCCTGATTGTCATTAACAATCCATTAAGCACTCATATGTCTGAGTGATAGACAAAGACTCTAATTTATCCATAGGAAGACAGACTAAAGCATCTACTCTTATGGAGAAATCCACATTCCAATGGTTGTCAAGTACAGGACAGAATTAATACTGATAATAAACATAAAGTAGCTTGTTATGTTCAGACAGTTGGGTATTTTGGCTAATAAAATATCCCTGTGGGAACTTAACATGTAATTATAATAAAAATATTTTAAATTACCATATATTTTATATGTGGATATAATACCATGTTCTTTATCTATAGACAACTACAATTTCTAGAATTAGAATACATTAAAATACATATCGACCAACATCATTAATGTCTGCAACTTACTTTCAGATAGTTCACGATGAAAGAAAACTGTGCGTGTGTGTATGTGTGTGCACGTATAGGGAGAGAGAGAAAAAATATATTGCAAAAATCAATAGTTATTAAATTTATGACAGTATACTAGTGTCCATGCTGGATTTCAGAATTTCAGTATATCAGAAAATTCTCATAACAAAAAATTTGAGTTAAACCAAACTGCAACATTGAGATCCTGTTCAACATAACTTTTCTCTGGACATTCAGAAAGCGTTCCAAGATCTTACAGTTTCTAAATGTCCTGATAAACACCAGTGACTCTCTATTATAGATGTATTGAAGTGCCAGAAAACAGAAAATGATAATTGAACCAACTTTTTACTATACTGAAAATCCTGGACTTTTCCAGAAACAGTATCCATTTGTCTCATCAAGTCATTAATGAGGATAAAGCTTTGAGGGCAGTGAGAGTAAACACGAGAGGAAAATGAATTGAAGGGCTCTTTTGGTTATTTTTTTTTTAATTTTTTTCCACATAGTATTAGAGATCCTTGGACTGAAGAACTCATCAAGTCACTAGGAGTGCCATACCTACTCTCCTCCTGGGAAAGGTGACCCATTTTGTAACCTTTTATTTTAAAACAATTACAGATTCACAGGCAGTGCCATTTTTGTTGCCCATAAATACCTCATTACCTTGTATGTAATTGGCTTGCAGATATCAGTGAAACTTTTACTGTGAACTTTGTAAACTGAATCCAGGGTGAAGGAAACAAGGCTTCCTTTTTTCCTTCACTCATGAGCCTTTCATCATGTCTGTGTTATGCGATATTTAGAAGAAATTGAAGTAGAGTAGAAAGATTTTCTAAGTTGTGTCCTCAGATGAACAACTTTGGGGCATTAAAAGATTCTGACAGACACGGGTAGTGGGACAATAAGTGATTTACACGATGGGACCTTTTTATTGATGTTACGTGACTTTTTAATATGCTGAACTTAAAACTGCACAGAAGGAAAATAATAGATTCAAGAAAATGTCAAAATTTGAACAGATTATGCAGATGGAACCCTCAGTCTGGACTGACTTTTGCTGAGTTAAATGGAATCACAACTTTTGAAGAATTTTGGTGATAATGGAGTCACTACTTCAGGAATGAGTCACAGGCATTATCTCTTTTCCTAAGGAGTACATCCCTTAGGGTGTGTCTAAATAATCACACTTCAGGCCTATCAATATGGCTCATTTTCAAGAACTGATTGAGATTTAAGAAAATTATGATCATCAATCATTTATAGTGTCCCTGGAATTTTGAAGACAAATATTTGAATTCTAAAATCATGGTGACATTTCTAGCCATGTGGCTCAACTCTTGAAAAAGATTGCATTCAGATTGCTATAAAATCCTTTCATGAAATACGCAGTATTGAGTCTAAGAATTAATCTCAGTGTGTAAATTCAGAATTTATGAGTCTGAGAGCCAATCTCAGTGTATAAGTTCAGAATGTATAGGTCTTCTGACTCTCCTTAAGAATGGCTATGTAGTTGTGGGGTAAGATCATGGGCTGTGGAGCCAGACAACTTGAGTTCAAGATCACTTCTGCCACCTACTACCTGTGTGACCCTAAAACAGTTATGTAAATCTCTCAATCTTAGTTTCTTCATCTGTGAAATGAGTTTAAGAACATCTAGCCCATGGCATTTTAGTGACAATTAAAATGAGATAACTTATGTAAAATATTTCTCAGCACCTAGGGAGCATGTAATAAATGGTGAACATTGTTCTTATTATTAATTGTAATGAGTCCACACAGATATTTTATATTATAATAGTACCAGCTCATTCTATGTAATTCTCATGTTTTCATTAGCTTGATTGAAAACTAAGCAGTAAGCAGCACCAGACATATTGTATACTGCTGTATGAATAAAATAATTATATCATTTTGGAATTGCTTTTAAAGTATCTGCTAAAAATGGGTATATATTTTACTATTATCAATAAAATTTAATGTGACACTAAAGATTTCTGGTCATATGACCTCATACTTAAACAAATCTTGGATGCCCGTGATTCCTAGATTTGGAACACTTTCAACCCTACTGCTCTATTCTGATTCTTGACATTGGAGCACTGTGACTTGATCCATAGTTTAGAAGCTGTTTTAGGTCTAAATTTTATCATATTTTAGTTATTGTAATGTAAAATTATCTATAGATTTCTGGAAAGGCTTTTCTTGAGTAATTTAATTAGCATTCACCTAGTAAATGTTCCTAACTTTTATAAAATTTCCATTAAGTGCTAAAGGATAAAAGAGGCCTTTTGTCCTCCTCTCAGTTAGTTGAAGAGCCACACGTTGTGACTTGCTAATCATTCTATGAGTTAGTTTTTAATTTGTATTCATTTTTCCTTATGTTCTTATGAATTAGCTCTTTGAGTATGTAACTGATGCTGCAGGAGACTTTGAAAAGTTGCTGTAGATTAAATTACAGAATGTACACAGGCCTCCCTCAAATTCTTGGTAGTTGAATCTCCAGGATGTTTCCATTAGAGAATTTTTCAGGTTTTTCAGTTCTGAAATAGAAATAATAACATTTATACCACTTGGTAAACTGAGGATTACCTGCTCTTGTCTCTTTCTATCTAACCTTTGGGAACATGGAAAACTGATCACAGGCCATTCATTTTTCAATATCTGTGATATACGTTAAGAGAGACGGCTAGGTCAATCTGGGTTAAAGATATGCATCTATTAAACACTGCTATAACTACTTTTAACAATTAATGGGTATGCTGTAGAAGTGGAGTCAGGGTCGCCCTTGGTCAGTGATGGAGAGGAGAATAATAAATCACTAGCTCAAATAGACTTTTTGGGCCCAATTGAGGTCTCAGAACACATTAAGGAAAGTAGCTTGCCGATAACAAGCTGTGTCAAGTGAAGTGAAACTTCTTCAAGCATTCTGTCAGTTGGAACCTATTGATTTTCATAGGGACTATTAAGCCAGGTTTCCTGGAATAGGAATAGGGATATTTCTATTCAGTTTGTGACAAGTATATGTCTACAAGAGAAGAGAGGTAGCAGGGTGGAATGTTAAAATCTTGGCCTGATTTGTATGCTTTACCATTCAAAGATCCACTTGGAAGCCTGAACATTCTTGCAGAGAACTAGTCGTTGCAGTTTGATTTGTTTTCTTTCTTGATAGAAATGCTGCTAGAATCTGTCACAATTCAGCTCACTTATCTATCCTCTCATTTTATTGATCTTTCACAGGCATTTTGTTGCCTTTTAAAAAATAAACATAATTCAGAGGCAAGCTAATACAAGGGAAGTAGGGAGAGAGAGATTGAGAATACAGGCACTGGCCTGTGTGCTATTACCCAGAAAGAAACATACTTTGCAGTTACACCATCTACTCAAGTTATCACATTTAACCCTCTAGTACTTGCTTTTTTAAATTTTATTTATTTTTGGCTGTGTTGGGTCTTCGTTGCTGCGCGCAGGCTTTCTCTAGTTGCCGTGAGCGGGGGCTACTCTTCGTTGTGGTGCACGGGCTTCTCACTGTGGTGGCTTCTCTTGTTGCGGAGCACGGGCTCTAGGTGCACGAGCCTCAGTAGTTGTGGTGTGCAGGCTCTGTGGCTCGCGGGCTCTAGAGCTCAGGCTCAGTAGTTGTGGTGCACAGGCTTAGTTGCTCCGCGGCATGTGAGATCTCCCCCGACCAGGGCTCGAACCTGTGTCCCCTGCATTGGCAGGCGATTCTTAACTACTGCACCACCAGGGAAGTCCCAACCTTCTGGTACTTTTACAAGTAGTGAGTGGTTGGATCTAAAGTGATCCTCATCCTTTATATGAAGCCTATGGAGGCAAAAAAGGAGGTGACTAACTGGCCCAAACCAGAGGAAATCTTAGAGGAAGAGCTTATGTTACCATACCCTAGTAGAAGAAAGAGACTAGAAACTTCTCAGAGAACTGAGTGGGAAAGGCCTCGTAACCAAAGGAGAGGTGCTGGGCAGCAGGAAAGTTGAGAGGAGCCCAAGGAGATCAGAGTTGGGGAGTGGTGCCTGATGGACCACAACCAGGAAAGCTGAGAAGGAACACAGTAGATCAGCCTCAAAGCAAACTTAGGATTCCTATCTTAGTGAGAAGGGGAAAAGTATAATCTTAGTGTTAACAGGGAAAAACATTTTAACGAATTTTTATTTTTATATTTCTTTATGGTACAAAGTTGAATGATGGTCAAAGCTGTATTCATCCAGGCAATGTAAGAAGAGTGGAGAGAAAGAAGGCTAAGAAAAGATCAAGTCCTAGAACTCCAAAACCATTAATTTGCTGAAAGAGAGGAAATGAATGACTGTGTGCAAAGGATATTGATTAGAAGAGATCCAAATAATTTTCAGTATTGAATTAGCTTTCAACAGCTTTTTTTTAAAAGTAAGCATTTTCAAATCACCACATGCCACTCCAGCAATTTTAACAGTAAAGAAGCAAAATGCTAATAAGAATGGGACCCATACTTAATTATTCAACAATATGTAGTAGCCCCTTTCATATGTTAACGCAACAATGCCTCATGAGACTGTTTTACTTAAGGGAGTTTTAGAGAAGGGATGTTTCCCGGAAGGACACAATAGCATGGAGAATTTGAACTCAGGACTTTTGAGTCCCAAATCTGAGCCCTTTCTATTGATACCAGCTAGGTCCTGAAAGAGAAAAAGACCAAAAAAAAAAAAAGTAAGGAATAAGCATGGCCCAGATCTGGGACTGAAACTAGATGTTGCTCCTTGCTAATCTGATAAAGGATGAAAAAGCCTTTGTTGACACACAGACACAGAGAAGCTGAGTGCAGTTCAAGTCACACTGAGTGAGCAAGAGTTTCCTGTGTGCAGAGAAAACAAGCAACATATTTCTTTTCCAAATGTTATTAAAACCTTAGTTTAATGCATCTCAGTATACAATATCCACTAACAAAGGAAAGAAGAATAATGAAGGAGTGTGTAATGTACAAAACATTGCCGGGTGTGGCTCTCTTTGCCTTTTGTCTTATGGGTAGGTAGGATGCAGTGATGGTCCCACGTGTGGCTGTGTACATGGAGTTCCAGTTTGCTCTCTGCTGTTAAGTGTCAGTATCACAGGGTACATTGAGTACATTCAAAGCTATTCATACTTATCTCTACCCCAGAAGTCTGAAAAATGTATCAAATGGGTAGTTATATCTACAATGCTTTTTTCCCCACAGAATACCACACTGTCACTGGGAGGATTTTTGTTTGAAATTTTGAGATCAGAATAGTTTAGAACTGTTTTTCCATCATAGCATCAGGACATATTTGGGTGTCATGATCAGTTTCAAGGTGTGACATACATACTGAAGTACTGTAGGCTGTGAATGATTTCTTTTATTGATAAATCAAAGTGGATCCAAGATTACTATCATCATCTTTTAAATTTTGACATATTTTATGAAGGGGAATGTGGATAAGTGTCACGATTTACCTACCATATTTATATCTGCAAAAAAAAAAAAAAAGAAATTTAAGTATTCTTTGCGTTCTATGATGATTAAAATTCTTCCTGAATCTGGCACCAACTGGATATCTGGGGGGAAAAGTACTTAAATTTTTCAGTCAAAGATATCTTAGTTTTTTACAGTTTAAGAGTCTCTTTTAGTTTAAAAGAATTTCTTTAGAGTAAATATTCAGTGTAAATTCAGCTCTCTCTCAGAGCTGTTTCTCCCTCACTCTGTTCTTACCACATTGGCTTCTGGGTTCAAGGGCAGCTACGTAACACATGGGAGCATGGTCTCTACAGTGAGGATAAAGCAGCCATGCACCACAACCATCGCCAGATGCTTACTACATTAGAGAAGGGGTTAGGCAAGGGCATTAGCAGCTATAGACAGCTGGGGAACACATCATGGGGTTGAATAATGATCAGATATTCAGAGACAGGACCAGACCAGCCCACTGCACGGATCATAGGCCCCTTTCCACTGCCCTGTGTGAGCCCTGACAGTCCTGGAAACTATAGAGAGGAAGCAATGGTAGGGCATTAGTATGGAATGTATGCATATCTACCCGATTAGTCATACATGGAACTTTTGTGCTCTGAGCCATTTAATCCAGAAGAGATTTAAGGACAGGCTGTTGGGAGTGCATTGAGGAGATGCATATCACTGTAAAGAAAAAGACTTTGAGAAGGACTGGGCTGACATGCTTTAGTTATTGATTTCTGGAAACATCTGAACTCTTCAGAAAAAATGAAGCTCTGGGTTAAGATGTTAAGATGCTTCCTCACCAGGAAGGCAAATCCAGACTTACATAACAAGAAACAGCTACTGCTGTCGACTTAAAAAACAATTGCACAACGTGAGAGTTGTGAGTCAAGTTTTATTTGGGGCAAAATGAGGACTATAGCCTGGGAGACAGCATTTCAGATAGTTCTGAGAAACTGCTCCAAAGAGGTAGGGGGGAAGGTCAGTATATATGTGATTTTGGTAAAGGGGGAGTATATACAATCAAGCACATATTTTTTGCAGAAGGTTGCTGCTAGTCACGAGTAGTGGTCACCATGAAGGATTTTAGTGCTTTTCTAGATATGAGGAGATACAAGAATTGGACTCAGAAAATCGAATCCTGAAAATATCTAACTATCTGAAGACCTGTTCTGCCAGTTTTCCCAGAGCACAGAGTTTCTCATTTCTGCTCTCCACCCTGAACTCCTTTCAGGGGGTGTTGAAAGTCAGCAGCTGCAGCAGCACATGATTTAATCCCTGTAGAGCTAGTTGACAAGTGCCAATTTGTTGCTGACACTGCCGTGGAACAAAATCAACAAGGGAATTTTTTTTCAAACCTTAAATCATTAAGATTTCTTGTATCTCTTTCCTATTCCAGCCCCAGAGCATTATTATATCCCTTTTAGGGTCACTTAAAAGACTTTTGTGTCTACAGCCTGTTCTTTTCTTTTTTTTAAGGAAGTTTTTAGCATTTTTGAACAATATTAACCAGGGTATCTGAAAGTCTTAATTGTCTTAGAACATCAAGGAGCTAAAGCTTCTAAGAGTGTCTGTGTTCAGAGCTATCCTCAGTAAGGGATTCAACCCCAAGATGTAACTGATGAGACTTAAATGCTAATATTTCCAGGAGTACTTTTTGGTTTTGTTATTTGACAGGTTACAAAGTCATAAGCTTCTTGAATAGGTAAATTCTCAGTTTAGTATCTCATAGATGATCACTTAGTTTTAGGATCAAAGGGAGATATCAGGGCCTCTGAAAATATATGCCCCTCACTTCAAATGGTTTGGGAATTCTGCAACCGAGTCATTGCTGTCCAGCTGAAAGCAATATAAAATGAGAACTAAATTTTGCTGTTTTCATGCCTTCTTGGTAATTTTTAAAGTATTTTGAAAAGTACTGCCTTGACCGTGTGAAAACGACTAAAAAGAACGAAAAAGAAATGATGAATTTGTTTCAGTTCTATTAAAACTTGAATGTCTATAGGACCTGGCTGATACTCAGGTCTGTAGTAACCCAGGTGTGACCCTGATGGTCAACAGTAATTAATAAACATAAGAAATAGCCTTAAAACTTCCATGGAGCTTAACCACAGTAGTACAACTCTTATCCCAGTCTTCAAAAAAAGGTGAAGGAAGGTGTTTAAATTTGAATGCAAATAGACACCAATCCCCCTCTTTGATTACAATTCAGCAAGAAGATTATATTGGACATAGTTTAAGATTTTTAATGAAGTTGTCTTCCACACTTTTAGGGAAAAAAAGATAAATAAAGCTATATTTTCATGTTTATTAGGCATTTTTCCTTTCTAGGGCTGGAATACCCTCATAAATACTTGTATTTCTACACTTTGTTTTAGTTGGATTAATTTTTATGTGGAGGCTTAGAAAGTTGGAAATAGAAGACTAGGAAATGTTTACCTTACTTTTACAAATTCTTTCAGGAAAGGCACTGAACATCTACCATGGGCCAGGAGATTTCATATATATTCTCATTTAATCCTTACAACAATAACACGGTAGGGTAGCAATTATTATCCCCATCTTATCCGTGAAGAAATTGAAATAATCCTCACATAGGATAAGAGACTTTATGAAGGGCTCTAAATGGTAGGGCCAGAATTCAAATTGCATTTTTTTAAAAAGTACAACCAAGGATGTTCATTACAGAATGATTTACATTAGTAACAAAATGTAGGCAATTGTAAGTGTCTAACCATAGGATGGCCATTAGGAAGCTCTTTTTTACATTCTGCTTATGAACATCAGGTATTCATAAAACTTTATGGTATTTTCAGTGAACACTGTAAGAAACAAAATTGTATTTCCATATTTGAAATATATATGGAAATATGCACGTTTTAAAAACTGAAAGGAAATAAACCAAAATGATAGTGATAATGTTACAATGGTAGATATGGTACTCACTCTTATTTTTTTTATTTTAAATTTTTTTTAAAAAGTGGCTGATACCTTTATAAAAATTTATAATATGTGTTTATTTTCTTCCAGCCCTAGCAACATGAACATAAAAGAAAATTTGGGAGGCTAACATTATATTCATTTTGTGTAAGCACCTGATATCAATTTCTTTTTTGCATGGATTTGACCATGCGGGTATTGAAGTCACCTCATTGGGGAATATGTGAATAGGAACCCAGCAATGCTTTTCTTTTGAACTGTCCCTTGACTGGCACAAAGACAAAGCAGAAAATTCACAGTTGCATCCCTAGAATTCTCTGCTTACCAAGGATCTCACTTCTCCTTCTTTGGGAATGCATAGTATACTCCAGTTCTCACTCTTCTCTTTTCTAATTTTCATCATTTAATCTCTTCTGTGGTTATGTTTGATACACAGCATGTATCACACAAATTAAAGGCAAGGTGTGCTGGTTGAAGAAGAAGCCGTGAAAGCTCTATATCCTGTAAGGAATATCAGTACCTGCTGCAGTGGATTTAGAAAGTCAGTAACTTCACCAGAGCTTTTGTTAATTATATTTCTTGGAACATTCCCCACTTACCCATGGGAGAGTGCAATCTTGAATAAGTGATATAGTGACCCTTTGTGGCTCACAATTTAGAAATCACAAGCTATTATTTGTGTAGGCTCTAGAAGATCTGGGTACTCAGCTCTGCCTGTGAGACAGGCATTCTCCACTCCATTGGTGTTGATAACATGACAAAAATGTCATACGGATTTGAATGACAGGAGAAGTGACTAACCAAATCTAATCTCATCTAACCAGAGCTGTTAAACCAGGGATTTTTTCCTTTGAGCCCCCAACCTTTTGTGTTCAAACACTAGTACCATCCCTCATTTATTTATTCAATAAATTTATATACCAGCTGTTGGTAAATAACGCTGGCAGTACTAATGTGTAAAAAATGGACAAGCCCTTGCTATCATAGAGCTTATGTTCTGGTGGAAGAAACAAATAATGAATTTGTAACTAAATGGTAACATAGATTTGTGTAAATATTATAAAGGGATTAGAGTGATGATTATGGTATGCATATATGTGTATGTGTGTGTAGCTACCTTTGATGCAGTGACCTGGGAAGGCCTCTCATTTGTTTTCTGAGTGAAGTGAGAAGGTCTAGTGGAAGAGGGCGTGGCAAATGTGAAGGCCTTGGAGCCTGGTTTGGGAGTTGAGTGGCCTGTATAGAGAGAGAAAAATGACATTAGCTCAAAAGGGTGAGGCCAACCCATCCTGAGTTTTAAGGCCTTGGTAAAGAGTTTGCATTTACTCTTAGAACAATGGGATGCCAACATTTAAGTTGGAGAGTGACAGGATCTGATTTACATTTTAAAGACATCACTCTGTCTGCTGTATGCAGAGGGAATGATTGCAAAGACTAAGAATCAAAGCAAGGAGACTAGTTAGGAAGTATTAAAATACTTCTGCAACCTTTAAAGTAAGTCAGACCAAAATGGTGACATGGTATAATCAATTTCACGTGAAGAAGGGAGTGATCAAGTATATCGAATGCTGCTGATAGAGTAAGATAAGATCAGAAAAGTAGTTAGTCTCCTCCAAGGAGACCACTGATTTCTTCTATAAAAGCAGTTTTGGAGGAGTTCTTGGGATGATGCCAGATTGAATTTCACTGACAAATATATGGGGAAAGGGAGGAGGAAGTGGAGAAAACGCAGAGGCAGCTCTGGAGAGGTTTTCTGCTAAGGGGAGCAGAGCTATGCTTTGGAAGCAGGAAGAGGGGTGAGGGACTGAGGATGAGATCTTTTTAAAGATAAGAGGTATTAAATGAGGGTTACCCCCATATATTCTTAATGCCAGGGAGAGATACAGAGATGAAAGAAGAGAGAGGTGTATAAAATATAATGTCCTTTCTACTTTATATATCATGTTCTCTTCCCTTTTTTCTCTCCCTCTGTTAAGCCAAACCTGTTTCTAGAGAAAGTCTGGCAGCAGCCAGATCTTTTGTATAAACTTTGTTCAGCTTGTTGTCTCTCCCAGGAATATTTTAAGCCTCCTTCATTCACTGTAAAGTAAAAGACTGTTCCCCGTGAAAGAATTTCTAGCATCTGCGAGCAGGAAGTCTTATGCTTTAGACTCTAAGAATGAAGGAGGAGAGGTTACATCCTTTGGAAGAGCTGCTGTCTTCTGAATCTACCTGATTTACAGAGGTTTCAGGTTCTGAAAGACAAGTGTTCTTCTTTCTGGGTTGAGCTTCTGAGAGCCATTTTTGTCTTCTTAAATTCGATTCCAATCCTTGGGATCCTCCTCCATTGGAAAGCTCTACTTTTCTCCTTTTTGCCTCCCAAATGTTTTAGGTCTGCAGAGAGTAGGAAGTGGCTATTACGGAACTACCAAAGAATACTTTTTCACAATTTTCAAAGCCAAGCTTATCTGAGTGTAATGCTTATTAGTCTGTCTTCTCATACTAGTCAGAACCAGATTGGCATTATACTAGTCTTGTTAAATGTAAAATAGAATACTGGTTTCTCTACAGTTTACTTTTTCTGTCGGTCCCACCCCACCATGTCTATTGCTCATCACTGCCTCCACCTCTGAACCATCACCTCCTCTGTGTAGCTGCCCCTACCGTTCTCCTCTCCATTGAGTCCAAAGTCACACGGAAATATCTGGGAGAAGAACATTCAAGACAAAATACTATCAAGTACAAAGTGGAAAGGCTCAGAAGTGGAAATGATCTTGGCTTCTGGAAAGATCAATTCCATGATCAGTGAGCTGTAGTAAAAGGGAATGAATGGTAGGTGAGTTCAGTACAATGGACAGGGACACGATATTATTAGCATCTTTCTAAACCTGTTTATTCACCATCTCAGTAAATGGCAATATTATTTTACCCATTTCTCAGGTGGAAAAACAAGCAGTCAACCTTTGCATTTCTCTTTCTCTTATACCCCATAACCAGTCCATCTTCAAATACTGTTGGTTCTTCCTTAAAAAAATGTTCATCTACTTCTCACTCACCTCCTTCATCACTAGCACCGGGGTCTAAGTCACTATCAACTCTCACCTGGATAACTGCCATAACTTCTTATTCAGTCTCTCTGATTTAACTCTTCCAATCATCCTCACATCCTCATCCATACAAGAGTCAGAGTATCCTTTTTTTATTTTTTTTGGTTGCACTGCTTGGCCTTTGGGATCTTAGTTTCCCAACCAGGGATTGAATCCGGGCCCTCAGCAGTGAGAGCACAGAGTGCTAACCATTGGACCGCCAGGGAATTCCCAAGAGTGAGAGTATCCCTTTAAAAATTAACTGAGGTCATGTCATTCCTCTCTCAAAATCTTCCAAATGTGTCTGACCTCTCTGATACAAAAATATCAAGTCTTTACCATGTTCAACCTGGCTTCTGATCATTAGGAGACTCTGTCATCATCTACTGTTTTCCTCCTCTGTCACTTTCCTCTGGCTAAACTGGCCTCTCTGTTGGAGGCATAAGGGAGGAGAAATGGTTTGGACATAGCAATGAGTAGCAAAAAGGACACCCTGTCCTCCTTCCAGGCCCTGTGGTACCTTTCCTACTGGCATGAAAACAAGTCACCACTTGGGAAGACCCTAAAGAAAGTAGGGTAGTCATGAGATGCCCAGGTTTCTGTTAGGTCAAGAAGATAAAGGAATAATCAGACTTGGCTAAAATTCTGTAGTTGTTGGATATATTAGCCTCTGGTAGGAAAACCTCAGTATTTTTCTCAGTGTCCCACATTTGATTTTTGCATGTTCAAATAGCAGTTCCTAGCTTTCAAATCCTTGTAGGCTAAAACTGTCATTCTTGAATTTAACAAAGCTCCGGTTGTCAAGTCTTTTCACCAAGCATGTTAGTGCCAGCATGTACTTGTTGATATGTCAGAAAACAGGTTGCTAAATTAAGCAGAAGCTATGCAGAAAAGAATTGTGAAAATTTAAAGATATTTGTCTGCTTATTTACCCATTAATAATTTACATTTTGCCTCTTTCCACAAAGGATTTGAGGAGCACAGTTCTGTACTTCATATCATGTTCTCTGGTCATTGTTAAAACCAAAAATGAGCCTAAGAAGCCAGAGAAATAGCAGAGAGACAAAATAAGACTTATGGTCTCAATCTCTGCAAAGAAAATGAATTCTTTTTTTTTTTTCGCCGCACCTCAAGGCACGCAGAGCTTCCCCAACCAGGGATCAAACCCATGCCCCGTGTAGTGGAAGCGTGGAGTCTTAACCACTAGACCACCAGGGAGTCCCCCTGCAAAGAAAATGAGATGAAGCTGAGCATTTTATTTGGAAATGCTGCTTTACTTGTCTGAATCCTAGAAGAAGTGCAGCAGTAGTCTCTACTCGTTTAGGTCACCCCAACTTGCCAAGAGTATTTGAAGTTTCAGAGTCCAGATCTAGACCACATCTGAGATAGCCAAGAGGATCAAGACCACCAGAAATCTGGTGCTATAGTCCCTCTCCTTTTCTCCAATTCATTCACCACCTGTCTCTATCCCTCATTCTCACATGCAGAAACTGGTTTTCCTTTTTCTTCCCCCTTAATTCCTCATGACTTTCTTCTTCACATATTTTTCAATTCTTCATGCTTTTCTTCCCTCAACCTTTCCAGCCCCAGCACAGGAGTATATTTGCTGTGTATCTCAGTGAAGGGCCCACATTTGATCAACTTTATTCCAATGGTGAGCTTTTTTCTCTGATGTTACTCTAGAATTATACCTCTTATCCATTTCTCTTTCTCCCCTCATGGAGGCAGACAGCAAAGTTGGGAATTCTTTCAATATTAAGGAATCTTGATTTCTGTGGAGGTTTAAAACTGTACAAATCTGTATAATCACTCCTATTAAATTATTTAGTTTTTTTCTTAAATTATTTTATGAGGATGAAAGGATGTATTTCTTTGAATATTTAGGGTATTTCAAATAGGGGAGCTAAAGTAAGGCTTTACAGAAAAAGCCCATGTGTCCAAGCCATTTTATGATTATCCATTTCATATTGGCAACTAGAACAATGGCACAAAGAATGTAAGTGGGAGACAAAGCCCTTTCTGATGAGCAGTAAAATACAGTAAATTAGAAAAGCAGAACTGTGGTCCCACTGCTGTCGATCTGGTTTTCCTGTGACAGAGAAAAACTCAAGAGTGAACCGTGATTGGACAAAACTCTTTTGGGCCTTCTTAGATTCCTTCCACCTGCCTGTCTTCCAGACCAGGGGGGGCTGGATTGCCTGCTGGCCAATTCATGCAACTAGGCCAACCCAGACACACACCTTAAGTTTCTGGCTCTTCCGCCACTTCTGGATTTGAATGAGATATGATATCTGATGAGGAAGGATATGGCATTACAAGTGACTGCCAAAAAGACTACATATGCAACACAGAGGTATGGAAAAGTTAACACCAAGGGGCCAAAACTCACCAGTGGGAAACAGGAGGAGGTTCCTGGGCAGGTAAATTCCCTCTCTTTCTCCCTTCCCATGAACTTCTTCAAGGCATGGTGACCTTGTTTAGCTCCTCTGGGGAAGTACTGTGTGCCATTTGGATACAATTACCCATGTGACCTGCTGTGTCTTTACAGCTCAGTGTAGCCAGTGGGCTTACTGCACTGGTTCACCTCTTATCTTGCTGCACTCCCCTTTTTCCTCATTCTCACTGCATTGGGTTTGCACATTCCAAATAAAATACCTGAATGTTAATGTTCACCTTACATTAGTTTTCTAAGTTAGAATGTTAGTAATGTGTATTTTTATAATTGAAAATTGTTAGTAATTAAAAACTACCATTCTTCAAGTTATTTTGTACATAGTGAAGGTGTGTTTTATGGATTTCAGTATTGTTGTAACGTTGATTTGTTAAAGCCATCTGTTCGTGCTTCTGAAGATGCTAATTATAGTAGCTCTTGAAGCTAATTTCAAGGGGCAATAATGACTGTTCAGGTAGCTGCCCGTTGACTTTTGTGGCTTGCTTAACAGTTATTTTCTAGGAAAACAACACTTATTCTGAATGGCAGTGCCAGTGCTCAGACCCTATCCTGACCTACCCAGGTATTTGGAAGGGGAAGTCAGAAGTAGGAAGGAAACAGTAGCTCCTGGAACTAGAGGAATATTGAGAAGATATCAGATGAAATGGCTGTCAAGACGCACACCAGTGTGACCTCCAAGACATGACACCTTTGGAGGAACCACCCCCAAAGTCCGGCTGCCTAGGAACCTCTAGACTGTTTCAAAAAGATGACAAATGATTCTCAGCTAATCTCTCTGGGAAGGATTTTCTGACCTCAGCCTTGTCTTGTCCTTGGCTTCTCAGTCATTTATCTGCCTGCTTTTTTGTCCACTTCTCCCTCTCAACTTTACCCCCTGCTGGTTTCCTTGGTTGTCATTACTTTGGCTTCTAGTCCAGATTTTGTCACTCAGTTTACTCTCTGTGGATTGATGGTTTTTAATACCCCATTTTTCTCTAACTTCCTTCTTCGATTCTTCTCAGGCTCCACTTAAGTCATGACCTGCATTCAACCTGGGCTCCAGCATTCAGAGCAGGAAGGAGATTGCATTCACATTTTTCTTTCATTTAAATTATTACTACAGTTTTGTTTTTTTCTATTTTCTGTTTTCAAATGTATAATGTTAAGTTTTCTGGAGTAGTGGTTCCGAAACTTTTGGGCTTCAGGAGCCCTTTTTATTCTCCAACTTTACTGATAATCCCAAATAGCTATACACATTTACTATATTAGAGATGAAAGAATCTCGATATAATAGAGCAGGGGTCCCCAACCCCACGGCTGCAGACCGGTACCTGTCTGCAGCCTGTTAGGAATGGGGCCACACAGCAGGAGGTGAGCGGCGGGTGAGCGAGCCAAGTTTCACGTGCCTTGCCCCATCACTCGCATTACCGCCTGAACCATCTGCCACTTCCCCACTCCCACATCCGTGGAAAAATTTTCTTCCACGAATCCAGTCCCTGGTGCCAAAAAGGTTGGGGACCGCTGTAATAGAGATTAAAGAATTTTTAAGTCTTTATTAATTAATTAAAACTGTAACAGTAATAAACCCAGTATGTTTTAACATAAATAACATTTTTAGTGAAAAGTAACTATATTTTCCAAAATAAAAAAATACTTAGAAGAGTGGCATCGTTTTGTAAATCTCTTTATTATCTGGCTTAATAGAAGACAGTTGGATTCTCATCTGCTTCTGCATTCAATATATTGCTTTGTTGCAAGTATAGGAAAAAATCTAGCCTTACCCAGATGTGCAGTTGGAAAAGGGAGAACCTCATACATACCCTGAGTGAGTCTTAGGGACCCGGAAGGGTCCTCTGATCACACTTTGAGAACCACTGATCTGCAGTATAGTGGGAAAATAATGACCCTTTTCAAAATTACCTTTAAAGAAAAATTAATTCTGAATTAAAAATAAATAACTACATTAGAAGATTACTAGTCCAAGTAATCTAGTATGTTATGAATATTTCCAGAGTTTAGATAACTTTCAAAGAACTAATTTTTGAAGGCATCCCAATATTTAATGTATGACATAACATGATAAAAAATATATTTGCTT
This sequence comes from Physeter macrocephalus, assembly GCF_002837175.3. Classification (NCBI taxonomy): domain Eukaryota; kingdom Metazoa; phylum Chordata; class Mammalia; order Artiodactyla; family Physeteridae; genus Physeter; species Physeter macrocephalus. The sequence continues at coordinate 109,439,022 of NC_041221.1, forward strand.
AAAATTCATATTTGTATTAAAAAGTTTTTGTTTACTATATCGTATGAAAAAATTAAAGGATCTCTCTGACACTTATTTTATATGGATCAAAAACATACAAAAACAAGGGGAAAAACCTTATATTACATAAACGCTAAATGCGTAGTGAGAAAAATAGGTTTGAATATTAACAAATCTTGATTTAGAGACACCCATGTCCTTACAATTTTTTTAAGCATCATGCAGTAATGAAAAATATATTTATTTTGTATTAGTGAGTAAATCCTTATTGTCCTGTGGAAGAGAAGATTGTGATAAAAAATAATCTGTATTCACTAATTTGTATGGAAACACAAAAGACCCCGAATAGCCAAAGCAATCTTGAGAAAGAAAAACGGAGCTGGAGGAATCAGGCTCCCTGACTTCAGACTATACTACAAAGCTACAGTAATCAAGACAGTATGGTACTGGCACAAAAACAGAAATATAGATCAATGGAACAGGATAGAAAGCCCAGAGATAAACCCATGCACCTGTGGTCAACTGATCTATGACAAAGGAGGCAAGGATATACAATGGAGAAAAGACAG
>NC_041221.1:109440638-109557250 GCF_002837175.3 Physeter macrocephalus
CATGGACATATATACACTACCAAATATAAAATAGATAGCTAGTGGGAAGCAGCCGCATAACACAGGGAGATCAGCTCGGTGCTTTGTGACCACCTACAGGGGTGGGACAGGGAGGGTGGGAGGGAGGGAGATGCAAGAGGGAAGAGATATGGGGATATATGTATATGTATAGCTGATTCACTTTGTTATAAAGCAGAAACTAGCACACCATTGTAAAGCAATTATACTCCAATAAAAACGTTAAAAAATTCTGTATTCACTGAATGATTCCTCTTATACGAGGCATCTAAAATAGTCAGACTCATACAAGTAGAGAGTAGGATTGTGGTTCCTAAGGGATAGGTGGAGGGGGAGATGGAGAGTTGTTGTTCAATGGGTATCACGTTACAGTTATACAGAATGAGTAAGTTCCAGAGATCTACTGTACAACATAATGCCTAGAGTTAATAATAAGGTATTGTTCACTTAAAAATTTGTTGAGAGTAGATTTCACATTAAGTGTGCTTACCCCACACACGCACACACACCCCACATACACACACACACACAACAAAGAGACACAGGAAACTTTTGGAGGTGATGGGTATGTTTATTACCTTGATTGTGGTGATGGTAACATGAATCTATACATGTGTCCAAACTCACCACGTTGTGTACATTAATTACGTGTGGTTTTTTGTTTTTTGTTTTTTTGCATTACGCGGGCCTCTCACTGTTGTGGCCTCTCCCGTTGCGGAGCAGGCTCCGGACGCGCAGGCTCAGCGGCCATGGCTCACGGGACCAGCCGCTCCGCGGCATGTGGGATCCTCCCAGACCGGGGCACGGACCCGCGTCCCCTGCATTGGCAGGCGGACTCTCAACCACTGCGCCACCAGGGAAGCCCTGTGTGGTTTTTTGTATACCAATTATACCTTAGCAAAGCTAGAAAAAAAAATTTTAATTTTTAAAATAATTTTAAAATTATCATCTATATCCAAATTTTCCTCAACAGCATCTACAGAACTGAAATGGAGTGTGAGCCAGGAACTCTTTGGAAGAGATCTGTCAGTGTCATCTGCCTGGGCATTAGCAATGCCCTTCTTTCTCAGAGCTCTCCCTTTTGATACAAGTAGAATGACTCTTGCTCAATTTCAAATTTTCATGAAATATGTGATTTTTTGACCAGATAAAAGAACTTTTATAGTGTTTTCCTCTAATACTACATTACCCACAGACCATGCTGTCAATATCCCATGTGTTGGGCTGTCTGATATCACTGAGTGGCCATCAGCAGCACACATATCACACTAACATCACCTGTGCGCACTTTAACAAGTCTTTCTTCATTTTATATTAACAATAGTGTGACGTTTTTGTTTTCTTAATAAATTTATTTATTTATTTATGGCTGCGTTGGGTCTTCATTGCTGCGCACGGGCTTTCTCTAGTTGTGGCGAGCAGGGGCCACTCTTCGTTGCAGTGCACAGGCTTCTCATTGCAGTGGCTTCTCTTGTTGCAGAGCACAGGCTCTTGGCACGCAGGCTTCAGTAGTTGTGGCATGCGGGCTCAGTAGTTGTGGCACCTGGGCTTAGTTGCTCCTCGACTTGTGGGATCTTACTGGACCAGGGATCGAACCCGTGTCCCCTGCATTGGCAGGTGGATTCTTAACCACTGCGCCACCAGGGAAGTCCAATAGCATGACTTTTAATGGCTAATAATTTCAAAGTCTTTTAGAGTTAGCCCACTGTTTGAATGATAGCTGTATTTTGACTCACAGAAAAATGATCTTCCACTGAACAATGGAATTTTTAAAACAAAACTTGTTTACAACTTATGTTCTTGTATCTTCTTATGGCATCTTCTAGGGGAGTCTTAAGCCCAAAATTAGATTTTAATCTTCCTCTGAAAAAGATGATATTTTGTTTGTTTTTTCATATGCTCAGCATTATTTAACATGAGGCTGAGCACATTAAAAACTATATTAGACCCTTACTATGTACTATAGATCCTTGACTCCCCAGTTCCATGGAACACATTTTCTCTTTTTTAAATAGATCAGATTTTTAGGCTTTCCTCTGCCTCAGACATTTGAAGAATATGATAAATGTTGTAGATCCTCTTCCGTCCCAGAAAACACATAGATCTGAGGAACTGCTTTATCCAAATCTCTACTCCAATCTTTCATATCGAGTCATCATTTCCTTAGATCCCTTTATTTTCCTTCAGCTTACATCACTGATAGCATCAAGCAACTCTGGATAACTTAAGTAGAAAAGGAGATTCAGTAGATCACATAATAAGACAGCTCAAAGGGCAAACTAGCTTATGTATAACTGAATCCAGTGGATTACATGGTCAGCAGTACTCATTCTTCATCTCTAGCAATGTTTTTTTCTGTGTTGGCTCCATTTTCAGTGAAGTGATCTCCATATGGTATCAAAAATGGTCCCTGGTAGTGGCAGACTCTATACTCTTGCTCTCACAATTTCAGAGGAAAAGAGAATACCTCTTTCTTGATTATTTGAGCAAAATTTGGGGGGAGGACCCAGATTGTAATGACTTGGATCTGGTGGATATCCCTGACTCAGGTCACTTTGGCCAGAGAAGCGAGTACTCTGATTGGTTAGGCTGGGTTACGTGCTCACTTCTGTGGGAAAAAGGCAGGCGAAGTGATTGACAGCTCCAATGGGTTTGGGTCAAGGATCCAAAAATGAAAGGAAGAGAAGAGGAGGAATAGGTTGAGATGTAGTTGTGCCTTAGTGGTGATAGCGATAATTTTTGATAGCGAAGGGGCCACACAAGAGGTCTGACAAGTTGTGACCCATATTTGTAACTAGTTCTCTTTATGTCTGAAACAGAGAGGAAAGACATGCAGCTGGACAAAAAAGGGAGGAAGGCAACACTTAGAAATTAACCTCTGCCATTGACCTGATTCATCCAGGTGGTTATTGCTGTTTCTGACTCTCTGCTACAATGAAGATATTTCTAAGGTGGGAGTATCTTTCAGTTTTTCTCATTTTGCCTTTTAGGTGGACAAAAAAATCGTAAGAACTGAGATAGGAGTTCTTCTTCGCCTCTCACATCCAAACATTGTAAGTGGTTTTTAGCCTGTTATTTCAAATAATCTGCAATGTTACAGAATGAGATTTTTGTTCTTTAGTGTCCATTCTGATGATGAGAAAGGGATTCTTCCACCTCCAGTAAGTAGCCACCTTGGCCTAGCTCTTGTCCTTATCTGATCCCATTTTTCAATTCTTTTTAACTGAATAAATCTTAAGAATAATACCCCTCGAAAGAGTTTCAAAATGGGCAGATCAGCAATATATACACCATTGATGTTTTCATGCATAAGAGGATAACTAAAATTGGAGAGTTTTTTTTCACTCTAATAAGACACTGGCTTTTTTCCTTTTGTGGGCCTATCTTACTAATATGCCATTGCTGAAAACGCCTGTGAAGAAAATGCGTTGCTTTCCATAGTCATTTCACTCTCCTATGAGAGAGTATTTGCTTCAGAGACAATGTGAAGATTCAAATAAATAATGTACTTGAATGGGGAAAATAAAACATCCTCCCAAGCTCTGCTCTAGGCTATGTCCAGACAAAGGCACTGAGGGAAAGAAGGGCTGGGGAAAAGCTTTCTTGAGCCAGTGAAGTGAAAAGAACAAAATCATTTTCCAGGCCATAACTTGCGTCTATAAATTGAGTCACTTACTTAAAATATTTTACTCATTTCTCTGAGAAAGTTGTGGTGTTCCCGAGGATGACCTGCAATGCTTCAGCTCAAGGCAAAGTGCTTAAAACTTGTGTATTAGTTAGCAATGCATTCAGCTGTAAATAACAGAAAACTTGAATATGGTGGTCTAAACAAATATTTTTCTTATGTTGTAAGAAATCAGAAGGCAGGCAGTTGTTAACACTCGTTCAGTTCCTCAGTGATGCCATCAAGGACCCAGACACCTTCCATCCATTGGTTCGCCCATCTTCAGTGCACTGGCTTTCACCTTCATGCTTTTCCCTCATGGTACTAAAATGGCTGCTCCACAGTGTTCACAAGTCTTCAGGTCTATATTCAAGACAGAAAGTAGTGGAAAGGCTTAACGAACAGAGTCTGATGAGAAGCGTAAAGGCTTTTTCCAGAATTTCCAGCTGCTGTAGAATTCTCTTCAGTTTGTGGCCACAAGATCTGGTCACAAGATCACCCTAAACTGCATGGAGACTGGAAAATTAGGGAGTAGGTTTATCATAAGTGGCTTAGACCAAACATAATCCATAATTTAAGGCTAGGTACCTTGCTTCCCTAAACAAATCAGGGTTCTGTTTGCAGTAAAGTAGGGAGAGAAGGGCTTTGGGTAAGCAATTAACAAAATTTACCATATATAATCGCCACTTTTACATTATCCATCTTATTTCTTTCAAAGAGAAGTCAATATGGAATTTTCCTCAAATATAAATCAGTCCTGGTCACTAGATTCTCAGAAGGAAAATATCCAAAATTGGATAGATTATCTGAATGTGATGAAAACCCTGTTATGGTCAATCAAATCACTATCACTGTTACTTTTCTGAGTATCCTTTCATCTACCAGCAACTTTTTAGCTGTTAAGGGATTCCCTTTCCCTACAGACAGACTTTAACCTGGTCCTGTTCTGTCTCAGACCCCTAATTTAAGTCCCTTTCTAAGAGAAAGAGGCATTTGCATCTCTACCAACCATGATGCTTTCAAATGGTTTAGGAAGTTTTGTTTGCTTCTGTTTGGTTTTTTTTTTTGGTTTTGGGGTTTTTTTAATTCTGTTGAAATGCAGAAATTGGGATGATTCGGCAAAATTTAAGAATTTCTAGGGCAGGTATCTTTCAACTATCAAGATGAAAAATATAAAAACTCAAAAGGACCTTTGAAGAAATGAGGTAACTGATAAAAACAACCAGAGAGTGACAAATGACTGCCTGGTACTAGAATAAGGAAGCTTTTTTAACCATGATCCAACATATTGCTATTACAGAGAGTGCTGTTGTAGCCATAATTTTAACTATTTCCTAGAAAGTTGAAAATAAAGAATTTGTGATTTTTTTTATATCTTTTCCCAGATAAAACTTAAAGAGATATTTGAAACCCCTATAGAAATCAGTCTGGTCCTAGAACTCGTCACAGGAGGAGAGCTGTTTGACAGGTGAGTGGGTCCTGGCAATGTAACCACAGTAAGGTTTTGCTTCCAGTCACCAAAAATAACCAAAAGGAAATTTCTCCTGAAATTTTTCATAATGACATATTATACCAGTTGATAACTTCTACTAAAATAAATCTTAAAAGGAGTGTAGAATGGAAAAAGTGATATTTGATAAGATGTGGGTAGACTAAAATTTGGGATGCTTAGTGAACAAAAATAGAAACATTGTACTATTTACTTCTGCAAACATTTACTTCTAGATAAAAAGCAGAATTTCTAAAGTCATACTAAATCTAAACTAAATAGTAAGATTTATGAGACTATTTTGTGAGAAAATGTTCAATGAGAATTATAGAAAGTTAAACATGTATTATAACAGTATTCTTTATTATGATCCAAAAGCCATAAAAATCAATTCTCTCCAAATGATTGTTTCTAGGCCTACTTTCTTTGTCAGGCTGTGTAAAGAGTTCCAAGTTGCAGAGAAAAACATGTTCTGTTATATCCAGTTATAGCCAATTTTTGTTGCCTGTTCATATGTTCATCACTCAAGGCAGAGGTTTGAGGATGGCACGGAGTATTTCTGGAAATCTCATAGGGCATAATATAGGCACACTATTTGTACAAGAGACACACACTTTAAGCTTCCATAGCTTTCCTACCCTCCTCATCTTCTCAGAATTCCCTCTTTGCCCTGATGGGCTCTTGGGAGCTCTTTGCTGTGCTGAACAGGGTAATTAAGCAAGAATGGAATTGGAAGAAGACAAAGAGACTGAGTAGGTATATATCAGAAATGGTAAGAAACTGCAGTTTCTGTGATGTAAAGGTCTTGTTAGTTGAAGAAAGGGTTAAGAGAGAAGTGGACTGAAGACAGAAGAGAAGTTGATGAACTGCTAATGTAGCATGAGTGCCTGGAGCACAGTAAATTCTCAGTAAATATTTGCTGCATGAATGAGTGAGTGAGCAACTGCTACAATGAATGGACCCTGAGGAGAAAGATAACTAAGGGTTTAGAATGTGTTAGAAGAGCATGCCTCCCCTTCCTCCCCACCCCTACTCCACCCAGTTAAATTTACTGCCTCTTCAAGAGCTTCCAAAAGTCTTCGTATTGTTTTTCAAAGTTCCTGTCTTCTTTTAGTGTTACCCAGTGCAGATTTGGATCTTCAGATAGGAAGGAGCAAAATGGCCTTGATTGGAGCTACATATGTATCTTCAACATTTTGTTCAGATGTATATTAAAGTTTCCTTAGAGCAAGTTATGTGAATTTATCAGATTTTTTAAATTGTAGCATTTAAACTATATTCATTCTTTACAAATAAATGAATCACCTGAGGGAAGTAAGCATAGGTAGCCTAGACATATATTGATACTTCTTGTGGTATTTGGCTCATAGTCAGTTGGACTCATGGTTTTAAATCCTGACTTAAGGAACAAATAACTAACATAGAGCAGTTTGCTTAACTTCTCTGAACCTCAGAACAAATTTGAAGCTGTACTATGATCAGGAAGGAAGCTGAGACACTCTGATCCACTATAAGGATAGCCTTATCCTAAAACTATCATGTTCTCATATGCTTAGTCAAGACTCTTCTGGACTAGTTTATTTGAATGTTGCCTAAATTTGCCAACAATTGGTCCTTTTTCAGCACCTTTTTAGCTGACTCTTTCATGGACATATTCCTTCTTTAGGTACATTAACAGAGTCAAATTATAGTTAGATCCTGCTGGCTTTGGAGCCGTGAGATCTTCCTAAGGAAGACTTACATATTTCTCTGCTAATTATGGTCTAACAGAAAAATCTCCTGTTCTTTGTAAATAATTGCAGGACAGGAATTTCACAATGAAGTTGTCATCTACCAATGGCACTTACTATTTACCTTCTAACCTCTGTTTGTTTGAATCATTTTGGAATCAGGAGTCTCTTTCCTTTCCTTCTCCCCAGGCTTTCTGGTTCTCTCATCTTGCAGTCTAGTTGATTTTGATGGAATAGAGTTAATTCAGCTATAGATAAGAGTGAAAAACTAAATGCTGTTGATAAATTTCATTTACAGTGATAAATGGATGAAATATTCGGATTTAACAGAGGATATCTAAAGAATGGCAGACAGCCAGTAGAGCACTCAACTACTCTATAAACTCTTAGTGGTCGTAGATAATAAACTTTTTTCCCCCTGAACGTTGTTGTCCGCATATCTGTTGCCATTTAGTTACTTAATTCTACAGTTATCTTTAAATTTGTATCAAACTGAAAATATATCCTGCATTATTATCCATTTATTTCTTTCTTTCTTGAGAGTTAAAAATCAAAATATGGTCTCTTTTTCCTGTACTTAGGTCAAAAACCAAACATATTTAATTGTAATGATAGAAATTCATTTCTGGTCTAATGATGACTCTAATAGTATCTAATGAATGAACTAATGCGGCAACTGATGAAGAGATAATTATGTTAGTCCACTATAGTCAAAATGGTTGTATTTTTTTAACAAAAGATCTGTTCTATGGTGCTCCTAAAAACCGAAACATGGTAAATCCAAGTGGAATCTGCTGTTTCATGTAGAGTAAGAATAGTAAATTGCATAAGACAATGCATTACAATTTTAGGGATTAAAATCAGTGATATTTTGTGTCCAAGAAAATCCCCCCAAAAAATTTCCACAAAATTACGATATCATGGAAAAACCTCCAGAACATTTTCTGTTCCGTCTTTCTCAATCTAGTCACAATTCTTATAAATTTATTGAACTTTTTAAGTGGACAATTTCTGAGGTTGTTTAAGGGTAAATTTTCAAGTATTTTTTTTCCAGAAAATGATTGTATTTTAAGACAACTAATTTAGCAGTGTCCTTCTGGTCTTCTAATTAAATTTTTTTGAAGGGTTTTTTTTTCTGATTTTTGTCTAACTCCAGTATCAGAATATCTTGTGAATTTTTAATTGTCTTTTTTTTTTCTGTTTTCTCCTTGTGTTTTTGCTTGCTAGATTATGTTTGTTCAAATGCTAAACATTATGTATAAAAGGTTTTAGAATTTGAGGCTTTAAATGTTGTTGCCTTCCAAAAGTGCAGATTTTATTTTGCTCCAGCAGGCAGTTAAGGTAAGGAACAGATCACTTCAGTCTAATCAGGCAGTGGACTGATTCAAAGCTGGGCTTCCTGAGGGTGGATCTATTTCTTGTCAACTGTTACTCATAGGGTTTTGCTCTTTAAGGGTCCCAATTTAAGCCAGGGGATTTTGCCAGGGCCCCCCTTCCTTGACAGACAGACCCTAAATGCCAGCTTCTGTTCCCTCTACCCTGTGAGATGGCCCATCAGCTGCTGATTTAGAATCAGTAAATGCTTTTAAAGCGAAAGCATAGGCATCAGATATCAGGTTTGCTTTTCTGGGTTTTTCTTCTCTTCTAGATCTTGGCTCCTAAAGCCTTAACTTCCTTGGTAACTCTGAGATGTCTTCAAATATACTTTAAAATATCTTTTATTTAGCTTGTTTTCATTTTTCTTGCCTGTATGCTTGTCTACCCCACCATTACTGAGAGCAAAAATTCAGTACATGTGGTTTTAAAAGTTCTTTCACAGACACTAGTGTGTCTTCCTCTTTTATGTCAACCCTTTGGGGCAAGCAGATGAAGAGCATTGTCCCCACTATACAGATGTGGAAACTGAGAATGAGTCAAGGTAAATGATCTTCCCCAAATAGGCAGCTGGTGTGTCTTTTCGTCCAACTCTTCCTCCTCATATGGCCTTACTGTCTTTCTTATTAAATCCAGTTAGCCCCTTTTAAATCATTTCTAAGGGAATAAACTATTGTTTATTGTGTTTATGGAGAATCCCTGATGTATTGGTTGGTCCTATGCAAAACTGTGTATGATTTAACTCACTCAATCACCCTTCATGTTTTTCTAAGGCATTATTATCACCATTTTTTTTAAGAACACCAACTGTAGAAATTGATAAGTCATAAAGTCAGGCCTGAAACTCACATCTGTCTGACTACAAACTTTTTTTTTTTCATTTCCCAAAAGTGAAAATATTCTCTTTCCAAACAACAAGTCATCAACATGCAGGAAAAATAGTGCTTATGTTTGGGGATTATGAATTTACCCCATTAATTACCTGACAGAGTCCTAGTATATCAGTCCTAATAGTCATTTCTACTTCAGCATTCCTGGGTCTCTTACTCTTGGTGGAAGTAAATGGAATTTTCAGGACATTGTCATTAGGAAAAGATTCTAGAAATGGAACTTAGAGGTCTTTTCTCCAGACTCCATGAAGTTGTGTCATGGTTGGTATTCTCGTTAACCAAAATCAGAACACATCTGAATTTGTGAAGACTATTGTGTCAAAAATTAGTCATTAATGTAATTGTCTAAAGTGAAGACCTATAAAATCTTATTGTCTAAAAGGATAATTAGTCACTGTAATGAGGGCCATTTGTGAGTGCCTTTTGGGGTCCTGGCAGTGGCAGGGCATTTTACTAATCATGATCTCATTTAATCCTCCCAGCAACACATATACAAGCTAGGCCTTGATATATACATTTTGTAGACCAGATAACAGGATCAGAGTGTTCCGTTAACTACCATTAGGTCACTCAGTTTACATTGGATCTAATAATTACAGCAACAATAATTAAATGAAACTGGACTCAAGTACGGTAGATTCCAAAGCATATGATTTTTCTACCATGCCATGCTGCTGCTATGTAAGCAAATGCCAGTACTCTTAATACTTAAAAATAAAACTTCAAATTAGTAGTGTAACATTTTGTTCTGCTTAAGTGTTGGCTTCACTTAAACGTTAATATATATATACTTGTTTTTCAACCATGGATATTTTAAATACATCTTCCCTTATGCAGTTTTATCTGGCTACATATGAAGAAAACATATACTTTGATTTGGACTATTTAAAGTCTACTTTTCCCAGAAGCTTGGCTCTAAAGCGAAAAATAAAAGTGAGGTAGTAGAAAGGGACACAGGATAAATGGAGGTTTATTTATTATTTTAAGCTGGAACACTGGTAACACATTAATTTGCTGATGGGAAGGAGGCTACAGGATGGGGAAGCAGGAGAGATCTGTGTGAGAGGGACTTTTATTTGGAACATACCACAGAAGACACTGAAGGAATAAGATCTAGAGCCACATAAAAGGATTTGTTTTAAAAAAAGTTTCCCTCTTCCTCAGAAGCATAGTCAAGCTGAAGAAGAATCAAAGGACCTACAATAGTCGCAACAATTTTGAAAAAGAGGACTTAATATCAGGACTGGGATATAATTCTAGCCTACTTACAAACTAACAAGTTAGCCTTGTACACCTTCATGGATGTTGGGAAAAGATATGAGACCCCTGGTCGGAGTCCCATGGGAGCATCACAGTAGGCTCAAATGGATGCCTTCAGACAGAGTAGGGTGTGTTCCAGGAGAGGAAATAACTTATATTGTCCATAAACAGGCAAATGAACAAACAAAATGTACAATGGAATATCATTCACCAATGAAAAGGAATGTTCCTTTGATATATACTGTAACATGGATGAACCTCAAAAACATTATGCTAAGTTAAAAAAAAAAAAAAAACAGACAGTAAAGACTACGTATTTTATGACTCCACTTATCTGGAATTTCCAGAAGGGGCAAACCTATAGAGACAGAAAGCAAAGCAGTGGTTGCCTAGGGCTGGGAATGGGATTGTGTTGGGGGAGAGGAGAGTGTAAGAGGTTTAAGTAGCTCAGACTTGATAGGCTCTATTCTTTCAGTATTGTTGAAGAGAAATTGATCTCCTAACAATGGCTGGGAGAGAATGGAATAGAACACTTGAGGAAAGAAGTGATAAAGTTTGGAAATGTGAGAACAAACAAGAATAAGGACTTTCCAGAAGCACTAAGGATCTGCCGAGGCCAGAGACTATGTGTTTTTGGAGAATCTGGTCTGTGTTAGTTTATATTGTTGGTTAAATCTCTCCATATCTTTAGTACAGTTTTTGACAGCATCTTTTTCCCTTGGTTTTTATCTTACTTTTTGGTTTTCTTTATCTTGATCCCTTTCTTGAGTTCCTCTTCCTCTTTTCATCCCTTAAATGTCTGCCTTTCCTAAAGTTCTTCCTACATTCTCCCTAGGTAAATTGGATGCTCTCCTGTGGCTTCAGTCACATTGGTGACTGTTGTCTCAGCAGACATGGAAACAGTATTTTCAACAATCTGCTACACATTTTCACCTACAAGTCCCATAGGCACCTCTAAATCAATATGTCCTGAAATGAACTCAGCATCTTTCCCTCAACTCTCAGTCTTGCTTTTCCTCCCTACTTCTGTGAACTGACTTAACAGCTAAGCTAATCACTGATTTCTCCCTCTTCCCTGCCCCCCTCCCCATAATTCTTTCTGTGAGCAGCTCTCAAATCCATTCCCTCTCCCGTTTCCCACTGCTTCTGTCCTTTTGAGCCTTCACATTCTCTTTCCCATTGCAATAGACTCCTAACTGGCATGAGTTTCACTCTCTTCCATCCATCTATGTTTTTTTTTGTTTTTGCTCCGGACGCGCAGGCTCAGCGGCCATGGCTCACGGGCCCAGCCGCTCCGCGGCATGTGGGATCCTCCCAGACCGGGGCGCGAACCCGGTTCCCCTGCATCGGCAGGCGGACGCGCAACCACTGCGCCACCAGGGAAGCCCCATCCATCTATGTTTAAAGCACTCATTTGATCACAGATCAGCCCAGAAGGCTACTCACTACTTTTAGTTCAAGTAAATTCTTTTAAACATGGCAAACAAAACCCCTTATAGTCTGGCCTCATTCTGCCATTTCAGATTCACTACCCAGTTTATTCTCTTCTCACCACCATGTTAACCGGAGGACGTTGTCTTCACCCTCAAGTAGCTCACGGTCTAGAAGAGGGAAAGTAAACTGTGATATGGACCCACATATTACTTTTAATACTACCATCACCTCCAAAAAAGTGTACTAGGCTTATAGAGGCAACCACACTATCACAAGATTAAAAAAATAAAGGATGACAAGGGACTAAAAAAATAAAGATAAGAATCAGTAGTACACAAAAAACCTATCACAAGATACTTTGCATTTGCTAGAGACTGGTCACAAATTTGGCTGTAAGGATTCATGTGGGGAAGATAAATGCTATAATTGGGGCATAAACACAGTACATTGGTTACAAATTAAGGGGGTCTTCTAAGCCAGAAATGACTTCAGGAAGCTAATAGCGCCTTTTGAGCTGAATCTTAAATGGGAAATAGAAAATTAGCAGGTGAAGGATAGAGGGAAGGGCAAAGTGATGTCCAAGGCAGAGCACACTGACGGGGGCGGTTAGATATGAGTATCTTCATGTCCATCTTAGAAGCTGTTCTAGACAGAAAACAAGCAATTTTTAGATATTTGTCAGATGAATGATTGAATAAACTCTATGCTCTTGGGCAATTTATATATCTTTGGGTCAGGCTTTTCATTTACAGCATGAAAGAATTGGACTGGGAATCCCTTAGGCCCCTTGCCATGTCTACAATTTGATTTGGCCTCCTCTTTCTCCTATACTGTCAACTCCTTGGCCAGCACCCACAATGATCCACAATTCCCTCACTCTCTCCCTAGCTTCTCAAATTTAACAGGTGCTAGTAGTACCCTTTGAAACTGTTTTTTTAAAGCATATGAATTTAATACTCTTTGGGAGAGTTCTTAGAAAAAGCGTCAATACAGACAAAGGTGACATGAATGTAATAAGAAAAAGCAGTGAATGAAGCTTATGTAGGAGTGGTAGATTTACACAGGGTACAGTGGAGTTCATTTAAATACAGTTTTGTATGTAACAGCATAATGATGTACTGGCAGCCCTTAAAACTTGGTTCCTGAAACTCATATTATTTGGGGCTTTTACCCTGTGTCATTCGATCCTTTAGTACACATTTTCACCAGACCAATGTCTTTCTCATATAAACTTACAGTCATCTAATAACATCTCCATTTAAGAAAAAGCTGCCATTTGTGGGGAGAGCAGTAGGGCTCTTAATCTTTGTGCCAGGAAGTCTGAGGGCCTCAGGATATGATTGGATTAGAGCTCTTCAGCTGCATTGCCTGTGCTAACTGCTGGGCTGGAGATGAGCTCAATTCAATTTGCAGCAATTAAGCTGACAGAAGCAAATGTACAAAAGTCATATTTTAAAGCAGATCCTTGGAGAGAAATAGGCATTGCCTGTTTAAAATCCTACAAACTCATCCTACAAGTTTAAAATGATGAGAAGAAAAACAGTCCCAACTGTGGGAAAGAGCATATGGGCCAACATAGCAAACAGTGGAAGTAAAAGGCATGGTCTTGGAATGATAACGCCTATTGAGGCCAAAGAATCAGAGCCTGGGAGTCGAAGGAAACACACCCCATTGTGATTCCTTCCCAGATCTCCAGATGTAGCTAGTCCTGTTAGTGACTGAGAGACCTGTAGGAACTGAGACACCAGGGCAGCCTTTTGGGTCAGTGTTGTGATTAAAATCCTAGGAGAGATTTTATTTTTAGCAGAGCTTACAATGGAGCAACAGGAAATTGTGCAGCATAGCTAAAAACTACATGGCCCTGGACCTTTGAAAATGATCTTAAAACGCTGGTAGCATCTTCACTGCCTTCTTACTATGTAAGAAACATGAAAAGGAAATTACTAAATCTGAAAAGAAATATAGCGATAAGTATGTTTAAATACAAAAGACAAAAATATCAACCAAAATTATTCTCCTATTTTTACAGCTCTAAAACCCCTATAATGATTGAACATATTGTTGCTTCTAAAAATTGAAGTCACTAGTATATTTTGCATAAAGCTATAAACTCTTAACTGTGTATATGTGGTTCAACTTAATTGGCATTTTTTTTAATTTCAACTAAATTTTTTGTAGGAATTGTTATTTGTTGCCTCATGAAACAAATACTCTATTTTGCTGAATTGAATCACTTTGATTTTGTTCAAAATAAGTTTCTAAAAAGATCCATGTTATTACAATAATATCTAGGAACTATGTAACTGTGAGTTTATTCCTAAGGACAACAATCATGTTTCTACCTGTTGCATGTTGCTTTGGGAAGCATGTATACATACAGCGGTTCTCCCTCTGGATCCATGGCCAGTGTGCTTACAACAAGTGAGCATCACTTCCCAGTCCAGTACTTTTGTTCTACATGATAAGGAACATAGGCAAAGAAGTTGTCCAGATGTCCACAGTCTGAAATTTTTCTGGCATCCATTCACGTAGCAATTAGTATTGATTCCACAAATATTTATTGACTGCCTACTATGAGCGAGGCTTGGAGCGAGGCTCCATGGGTGATCAAAGCAACAGTCTAGTGAGAAGGCTAAGAATTTTTCCCACAATACCCAGCAGAAGACATCGACCAAACACATCTGCTGTAGTCTTGCTACCTAAATGAAGAGAAAAAGATTGCACGATTTCACTTTCCTTTGCTTGGTCACTAATATCTTCACCTACAATCTTAGCTCTAAGTTACAAACCTGCATTTGCAACTTGAGAAGTTCCCTGCTATTGCTCTTCCCAGTCAGTCATGGATGGCCTGGCTCAACTTATAAAATATTTTAAATTGAATGTCTGAGTTTCAGAGACCTATCCCTGTGACACTCTGATGAACAAATCAGCTGGGAACAAAATTCCTTTTAGCAGAAGGAGCCTGGAAGAGAAACAGTTGAGTTCCGATGGTAGGGCCAAACTATGGTGTGCAGAGTTCACATGAGACGAGGTGAGGAAGGCACCTGCATTTGTGCTTCTGCCCCACATGTCTGCTCTAGAGTTGTTTCTGACAAAAAAAATTAATAAATTTCTTGGCTGTACAAACCTTAGTAAAACATATATTACATCTATGATGATGTATTTATTAGTAATTTCTCTACTATCTGTGGTCTCATCTGGGGCAGAACCCAAATCTTATTCTTTATTAAATCCAGCAAGTACCTGGCTCACATTAGACAGTTAAAAATATTGATTAAATATCATTACCCCATCCTCACAATCTAATCCTCACTGTAGTCTTGGTCCTTTCTCTTAGAACAGTTTCCCTTCTCTGCAATCCCATAATCCTCCCCTACACCTATCCTACCCCCAGCTCCCACTCTCCCTACAGCTAGAAAACTTCTGTACGTCCTTCAGGTCTGAACTACCTCTGGAATCCTTTTCTCACCCTGCATAGCCTCCAGGATAAATTGTCTGCCCTTTCTAGGAGCTCCCAGGCCATTCTCTAATATCTCTGTCATAGCGTTTAGCACACTGTGTTGATTGTTGTCTGTCTACTCATACCAAGAGAAACCCCATGAGTGCAGAGGCCATGTCTGGTTTACTACTGAGCGCCCAGCACATAGTGGTCATTCCATAATATTTATTGAATAAATAAATGAATGGATATATTTGTTAGAATGCATCCTCTCCATTAATTAGATGAAGTATATTACTAATTTAACATATATATTATAGAAAATTAATGAAATTTTCACCATTCTTCTTACACCTACTATTGTTACCTCTATGCTACCTGAAAACAGCTCCCAAGAAAATTCACTCCTCCATCCAGCCAGTCACTAGACATTCACACAAGGACGTGTTCTGAACACAGGCATTTAACCCTAAATTATATCAGAATGAAAATGCATAAATATCATATTTAGGTCAAAGCTTGAGACTTCATAATAAAGCAAATGATAGGAAATTCTAGTGGCTGAAGCACTTCCTTTCTAAGGGGTGGGGATGCTCATAAGAACTCATGTGTATCTAACAGACAAGGAGGGATTCCCATTAGGAATGCCACACATTGTTGTGCAAGTTGGTTCTGTAACAACCCCGAAGAGTACTTCTTGCATAAACTAAGCCATGAGTAGCACTCCCTGGAGGGGTATCACAAAGCTGTTGTGGTAACGCTCTAGTCTTGAAGAGTGACTATGGGAAAGTCCACACTGTTTATGACAGGCAGGAGGTAATTGATTCTCTCCCCTTCTGGGGAGAATGGGAGATGGAAAAAAAGTTAATTATCTGCCATTCTTTTCCATCATCTTTGTAACAACTCCCTTCCTTTAACAACTGGAGAAAACCAAGCAGATGCAGCACACAGAGGACTCACTAATTACATTTGTGTTGGCTGATGGATGTACCACAGAATCCACATTTAGAGAGCAACGCAGAGGATGATGCAATGGTAGCCAAAGTTCTCAACTTACACTGACACAATAGTCCTTCTTTTCCCCTTCTCTCGTACTCTATTTAACAATGTTCAGAAAGTATAGGTCAAGAAACCATTTCAATTAAAATTTTAGTAAGTAGATATGTAACTTAATCATGAGTTGGAAAAATTCATATTCTAAGGAAATATCATATGAAAACATTTTTAAGAACCAATTAATAATAACCCCCTGAATATTTTAATCTATTTTCACATTTTATTTGACCCTGGCGCATAACAGGTATCCAATAAATAAAAAGGTGAGGAGGGACATTCCATCTTTCATCCTTTAAAAATATGATGAGTTTGTGTTTCTTGGCAACGTTCAAAATAATTGAATGGAGAAAGTCGTTGGGATTTTTGCATCAATATAGTTTTTCTGGATCTTAATAATTATGATCATTAAGGTATCTTCTTGTAATACATCTTTTTTATTTTGTCCTATCTGTTCTGTTCATGCCCTATTTTGTAAACATTTTCAAAATTCAGCTTCTAAGAGTAGCTACTTTGAGACTTGCATCCTTGGAATAAATCCCACTTGATCATAGTGTATGATCCTTTTTTATATATTGTTGAATTTGGTTTGCTAATATTTTGTTGAGGATTTTTGCATCTATATTCATCAGAGATATTGGCCCATAATTTTCTTTTTTTTGTATTGTCTTTGGCGTTTTGGTATCAGGGTAATGGTGGCCTCAGAGAATAAATTTTGGAGTTTTCCCTCCTCTTAAATTTTTTGGAATAGTCTGAGAAAGATAGATATTAATTCTCTTTTATATGTTTACTAGAATTACCCTGTGAAGCTGGCTGCTCCTGGACTTATGTTTGCTGGGAGTTTTTTTTTTTATTACAAATTCAATTTCAATACTACTGATCAGTCTGTTCAGATTGTCTGTTTCTTCCTGATTTAGTCTTGACAGGTTGTATGTTTCTAGAAAATTTTCTATCTCTTCTAGGTTGTCAAATTTGTTGGCATTCAACTGTTCACGGTATTCTCTTATTATTTTTTTTGTATCTCTGTGGTATTTGTTGTTATTTCTCTTCTTTCATTTCTTATTTTGTTTATTTGGGTCCATAAAGTAGAAAACCTCTTATATGTGTGTAACTGCATACCCCAAAGAAGAAAACCAAAGCAATGGAAGAAAATAAATATGAAATATTCTAACTCAGGAAAATTCTTGAAATTAAAAAGGGAAAGACTTTAATTTCAAAGAATAATTTCTTGCCCAAATCTATACAAAAAGAGCAAGTCATTTACTTGGAAAAGAAAAGCAGATGGGAGAGAGTGAGTGAGGGAATCGGAGAGAGGAGCTACAGGTAAAAAGAGAATGAGACATATCAACCAATCAATTGCATGGACCTTATTTGGATATTGATTCAAAAAAACAAACAAACAAATTTTAACATGTTCAAGACAATTAGAAAGTTGAAACACTGCATATTTGATAATATTAAGGAATTGTAATTTATAGACATAATGGCATTGTAGTTATGATTTTTAAAAGGTCCTTTATTTTTAGAGATACCTCCTTAAATATCTATGAATGAAATTATATGATGTCTGATATTTGCTTTAAAATAATAAAGAAGGAGGGGAAGTAATTAATTAGATAGATAAAACAACATTGGCCATGAATTTATAATTGCTGAAGCAGTGTGACAGTTAAATGGGATGGTTCATGGTATATTGTCTACTTGGTATATGTTTAAAATGATTTGCAATACAAAGTTTAAAAAGAATTTTTTGTCCTCAATAGGATGGAAACTTCAAGCCTAGGCAAAATTAATGTTTTCCATTTTCCTAAATAAACCTAAAGACTTCTAGAGTGCCAACTTATGGAAATCTTTCCCCTCATGTCATGGAAACCTGCTGCAATTGTTTAGATAAATCTTCTTTAAAGTTAATTTAACTTCTTTTAACATCTACTCAACTGGATGCATGTGTCTGAGAAGGATTTCATGGGTTTTTTTTTTAGGATTGTGGAAAAGGGATATTATAGTGAACGAGATGCTGCAGATGCTGTCAAACAAATCCTGGAGGCAGTTGCTGTAAGTATGAAGTGACAGCAATAGTGTAATTCTGGGTAATGTCTTCCTTTTACAGAATCATCATTTAGGAAGTGTATATCTGTGACAAGCCGTAAAATTTACAGAAAAACAGTATGAAATATTTACTAGAAAATGTTGAAAAAATTTATATTTTCTATTGATAACTCAAACTCTGAAAGATGCAGTCCTCATATGTAATGCCATAAGTTTGTAAAAATCATTTCCGTCCTATTAGTATGAATCAGGTCAGACTTTGGTGCCTATAGTTGTTCTTTTCTCTCTCTTTCCATTTCTTTAGTTTATCTCTTTATTGTTTTTGTTGTTTGGTAAGGAAGTGGAAAAATGTTCAAGGAGATAGAGACCTTAGAGCATAGAGATTATTAATTTTTCTTTCAAGAGAAGAAATGAGTAAATTAGGAGAAAAATTCTGATGATTTTATTTTTTTTAAAGGGAGAAGTATGTTAACATTTTAAACTGGAATAAAGTTTTGTAAGTTAATGATGGAAACATGGACACACATTTACCAAAAAATATATATATATAATTTTGAGAAGTTGGTTTGTATTGAATAAATAAGGAAATATTTGCCTAAATAAAATGGACTCGACTGGTGCAAATCTTCCTATATATTAGTGGTGTCTAGTATGTCCTGGGACACTTTGGTGATTTATTTATTGAATATAAATCCAGAACAAATTATTCTCTGAACAAACAGTATGGGGCCCAAAGGGACATATTCATTAGGATCAGTTAAACGGACAAATCTATAAAATATACCCAGAATTAATATATATTCTATTAATCAGAGTCAGTTATATAACTAAAATCATTAGTCAATATCTTGAGGAGCCACAGTGACACAAGTACATGTCCTATGAATTTTACCTGCAACCAAAACAAGAAGGAGGGAAGGAAGAAGGAAGGAAGGAAGGGAGGAGGGAGGGAGGGAGGGAGGGAGGACTCTTGATACCTAACAAGCTTATGTACCAATTGTGGGTGGAAAAAAAAAAAAATCCAGTCTTTGCAATCTCTGCATAGGGCTGCTAGAAATAGAAGATCTGTGATCTAACAAAATCCACTATTGAGATATCAACGCCAAGTTCATATGGCTTCATAACCCAGACTTTCCAAATTATTTTTTCCTATAAAGCGTTTTGTTCTTTTTGCTATGGTGGGGGATTAAAAGTTTGAATTTGGGGTGGATAAAAGCTGGAGAAGATGCCATGGAATTTTACTTTAAATACACAATGCAGGTCCTGATTATATGAATTTTGAATATCAAATTCATCTTTCCACCACACCTAAAGTAACCACTCCATTCCAGATTTTTCATCAGATACAATATATTTACCCTCTTGGCTTCCTAAGCTTGCCAACTTGGGGATCGTTTTTAACTTTTCCATCACCTTCTCTCCTCACATCCACCTTCCCAACTTCAGTTGAATCTCTCTTCAAGTATCCGTGAACATAATCCTGCTCCCTATGTCATGCTATGACTATTTCTAGCATGACTTTAAAAAACACTTCTGGTTGCTTCCAATTCCTATCTCTAAATATATGTCTGTATATGTCTATCAATCCTCCTTTGCAGTCACTGTTTTCATTTTGTCCCTTTTGAGTTCAGTAATGGTAGTTTTATGCCTTTCTTAAATACTCATTTTAAATCTTCTTTTTTCACTACTGTGTTCCATAGATTATCTATTCAAGTAAACTTGCTGGCAGTGGCCCACTATCACTTTCCTCAAATCAGGCAGGGAGCTGGTATAGCAGTTAAGAGTACTTTGGGGGCTTCCCTGGTGGCGCAGTGGTTGAGAATCTCCCTGCCAATCCAGGGGACATGGGTTCGAGCCCTGGTCTGGGAAGATCCCACATGCCACGGAGTAACTGGGCCCGTGAGCCACAACTACTGAGCCTGCGCGTCTGCAGTTTGTGCTCCGCAGTAAGAGAGGCCACGATAGTGAGAGGCCCGCGCACTGCGATGAAGAGTGGGCCCCTCTCGCCGCAACTAGAGAAAGCCCTCGCACAGAAACGAAGACCCAACACAACCAAAAATAAATAAATAAATTTTTTTTAAAAAAAAGAGTACTTTGGGAGTCAAACAGAGCTGGGTTCCGTTTCTAGATGTGCGAGCTTGAGTCTATCGCTAAACACCTCTGAGCCTCAGTTTCCGCATGTAAAATAGGCATAACATTCAACCTAACAGGGTTGTGGAAAAGACTAAATGAGATAAGGTATGGAAATCATAGCAAGCTACAAAAAAGAGGGAAAAGAGGATAAGCAACTTCAGACTCAGAATATTCATTTAAAGATGTATTACATCTTACAAATCTATATATACATATACACTCCACAGCTGAGTACTAAAATAAATGACAATGGTAAGTGCTCAAAAATATTTGCTGAATAAATAAATGAAAATTTATCAAAATAGTCAGAAATAACCACTATTCTATATTTTGTCTTTCTAGATGATGTCACATTTACTGAAACATTCTTATAATCATTTTTCTACTCAATTCATATGAAACAAAACTATTTGCTTCCATTCATAAGATTCTTTTCTACTCCCTTACTATCATTTAATTATTTTCCTTTCATTCAAAACTTACCTTCTTCAATATGTTTTTTCTGGTTGCCTCCATCCATTTAGGTCAGCTCTTGACTCTTTTGGCTTATCACAGTGGACATGCTTCAATTTAGTGATACCTCGGGTGGCTGACTGGGAGAATTCTCATTCAGTGAATGAGAAATGGATGCTTTCAGCATCAGGATTTTCCACCTGTTGGAGTTACATCAATTGAGGCATAAAAGAGCCACCAATAGAGATGGAGATGGAGGTGCTCCACATAGAACACAGGGACCAGAGTTCCTAGAACTCTATTCAGGTCTGCAAAGATGGATCGGTTAGTCTACTGCTAATCTTAAATTTAAGACAAAAACTGTGTTATTTTACCTACTCATGAAGCTCTACAAAGGTCCAGTTTAGGAAGCAGGTTACCGCATTCAAGTCAAACATTCTTTGAAAGAAGTTTTATAAAAATCAGAGTTTCTCTGATTGCTGCCCCTTAGGGTTAACTTATAGAAAAAAATTAAAGTAATTTCCCTCAGTGTTTCACAGGTAGAAAGCAAGCAATTTAAAACTTGTGAGAAGTAGCTGACATTTATGAAATAGTTTATTGTCAACTACATGGCTATAGATAGCTATAAAAATAAGACAGTTGGGAACTCAAAGTAATCAGTGATATATCTCACATTTCCTCTGAATCACACACTTTTAAGACTGTATCTAGGCTGGTTTTTGAAAGCACAGAAGTAGAAAACTTAAAGATTAAAAATTTCTTGGGAAATATGTCGCAGGCATAATGACACCCCTTAGGCAACAAATCTTGTAATCCTTCTCTTCCTCCCCACTTCATCCCAATTCTTGCCCCAAATACTTCACACTATTTGTCTGACTGTAATCTTGCTCCTTTTGCATTTTAACTTTAAATAGCATTTTTGAAAGCTTTTAAAATGAATATGAAAGATGTTTCCCCCTTTGCATTTGAATTCATTCAATTAGTCTTTAAGTGCAGATCTTTAATCCTTCTTGAGTAGTCTATCTTCCTGAAATGAATTCAAGGTTGTCCCAAGTTAAACGGTCTAGTCAGTCTGAACATTCAGGAAGGGTCATCGTGTCATGTGTCATAAAGCATAAGGCCAAACCTTAAAACCCTCCTTTTCCATTTACTTGTAGAGATAACCAGGGAATGTTTCATCTCCTCTGGCAGCTCACTATTGCCACCACCTCTAGTTCTTTCCTTGTTATCATTGCTATCCTACTGTTCCTCTGTTTTCAAAAAAATTGCTGTCCCTCGCTTTTTTCCACCCCTAATGCTGCCTCCCCTCTTTTGCTAACCACAGTTCTCTTGGGCATGTATTAATTTCAAAGCCATGAACTTGGAGCCTGGAGAAACTTGTAATATAGGCATGTACACTGAATTTAATAAAATAAAAGGAAATGGTTGAAAAAATATTAAATATATTTGCTATCCCAACACGTAGATTTTTTTGTTCAAATCCTTTTAAATATTATGGTGATGGGCGTGAAGAGTTGCAGACAAAAGCATCTAACCCTTTAAGGTTATGGAAAAAAATATGGTATCTGAACATCAAAGAAAAACAGGAAATGGACATGATTATAAGGATGCAGAAATAGTCGAAGCTCCTTTTGGTAAATTTTTTAAAACCTGTAATCTCCCCTAAAAAAGAACAAATTTAGCCTATTAGAGAATTAATCGATAAAGAACTAATGACTAGATAGTGAAGAACTGGAAAGGCAAAAGGGGAACTCTAAGCTAATGTATTGTATAGGTAGCAGCTTCGAGAAGCAGCCTCCTCTTGAACTGGAGAAACTAGATAAAGAGGTTGAGATTATTAAAATTTATAAGTTTAAAGGAGGTGCTCTATAGACCTGTGTGAAAGTTCACTGCTTGGCTAGGCTGGTGTCTCTTTTCTGACATCAGAGGCATTGCCCATGCAGCGGGCACTCAGACTTTTGAGAATGGTGTTCTGGCCAGCTAGTGCTGGTGTTACTGAAGAGGGACTCTGGGATTGGTTCTGTGAGCACTGGAAAAGTGCAAACTGGAATTAGCAGCTGCTATCGGAATGATCTGCCACTGCGGGGTTAAAAAGTGTTTCAAAGGTACATGGGAAGAACAAGCAGAAAGACAGACTCAGAATGGGAGCAAGTCCCTTCATCCTCTTCAAGTCTTCCACTCTCTTCCTAGTGCCCTCTAATGGCAGAGCCAAACAGGAAGCCAGCAGAGGAAAAGTGTCACTTGTAACTCAAGTCCCCACTTCACAAAGCGGACTATAGAAGGGCAGATATAAAGTTGAGAGACAATAGCTTAGTAAATGGTACCGGAAGTTATTTGAAAACAAAAATCAATTCTCAAAATTTCTGTTTCTATTCATAGACTCTTTAAAGTCTTCATAGTCTTTACTAATGTGTGTGAAATGGTTCTAGAGGTCAATGAATTCAAAACAAGTGCAGCAGCATTAAAAAAATTACCATCTAGGGATTTCCCTGGTGGCGCAGTGGTTAAGAATCCGCCTGCCAATGCAGGGGACATGGGTTCGAGCCCTGGTCCGGGAAGATCCCACATGCCGCGGAGCAACTAAGCCCGTGCACCACAACTCCTGAGCCCTTGTGCCACAGCTACTGAAGTCCCCGTGCCTAGAGCCCGAGCTCCACAACAAGAGAAACCACCTCAATGAGAAGCCTGCGCACCACAATGGAAAAGTAGCCCCCTCTCGCCACAACTAGAGAAAGCCTGCGCGCAGCAACGAAGACCCAACGCAGCCAAAAATAAATTTATTTTTTAAAAATTACTATTTATATTTACTACCAAGTACTATGCTTGATAACATTTATAGGTTTAATGGGCAGTATATGTGTCATTCAACTTTACATTATTTGACACGTTTAAGCCTTCTTCCACCTGACCTCTTATTCCTGTTGACAGAACCAACCTACTTTTATAAAGATGGAAAAGGCTAAAACTTCTCCCACCCTCCCTTGCAGCTAGGCAAGGGCATATGACCTGATCCTCACCAATGAGTTTTGATGGGCAGTCTGCTTGTGAGTTATTAGAAAAGTTTCCCTTTAATAAAAGGAGAACTAGGGGAGGAAAGGTCTTTTCTCTTTTTCAGTGTCATATTGGAGTCTGCGTATGAAGCTGGGAACTGCTTTTGCTGTCTTGTAGTTATGAAGAGAAACATAACAATGTTGAAGAAGGCAGAGCAAAAAGTAGACATCATTGGAATTCTCCTGCTTGATATCTCATAGATGATCATGAGTTTCTCAAAATTTCTGCCACTTTAAATTGTATATCTTGTTACTTGAAGCACAAAGATACTGAACTTCTTATTAAATAAACTTTTGAGTATATACTAATAATGGTTCTGTGGTCAGAGCAAATTGTTTAGTTTTCCGTCTATCTAAACATAACATGAAGGGCATACTCCTAGATAAAAAGATTCTTGTCCCTCACATTTCTAAAAACTGAATTTCACTGAACGTAAAACACACATCCACATACTGATAAATGAGGATTAAATATGATTTGAAGGGACACTGAGGTTTAAGGTGATTAACAATAAGCTTGCTTCTGACACTTGTTCTTTGTTTTTGTGAATATTGTTCCTGCTTGGGTCCACTTATTGTCAATAAAAAGATTCTTCTGAGGACTTAATTAAGCAATGAGAGACTAAGAAAGAAAATGGGGGGGGGTTGTTGTTTAAGTTTGTTGGTTCCTGTGGTATTTACATTTTTTTTCTGGGGAGATTTTGTCTCTTGTTACTTCCATTTGAACATTGATCTCTGGAGGGTGGATTTTAATGCAAGGCTCAGGCATTAAAACACTATAATGATAATTTTACCAGTAAAAAGTAAAAGTGGTTATATATTCTTACTAAGAATTGAGAGATTACATTCACCTGAGAAGAAATAACAAATAGTTCTGTTAATGTTCTGATTTTTTAATTTATAAACATAGAATAAAATAGATCAATGGCTTAGGCATAGCATAGATATTTTATCAAAAAAATTGGAGCAAAAAAAAATCTACATTCTGAAGATTATAGCTCAATATTAGGAACCTGGAGATCTAAAAATAATGCCTGGGAAGGAGGTTCCTTTCTCATTAAATGTTTCTGTACATCATTATCGACAATTATATCAAAAGTTTATCAAATTCTAAGTGGCCTTCTCTCTTTTGATTCCAGGGAATCACGATAAATTCTAGATATATATCTAGGAATTTTAAAATAAATATCTAGGAATTTTCCAAGTACTATATACAAAATATCAGGTTAATTGTTACATTCTAAATGACTTGTTTTTTCTGTAAATGTTGAATGATGTCAATAATTCAGTTCAACCATTAGCTGATTCTCTGGTACGTGCCAAAATCTTGGATACAGAGATTAAGAAGTTCATTAGTTTATAGAGCAGATAGACACATAAGCACATAGTTGTAAGATGACATATGTGCACCAATTGATGCATTTTGCAACTTCAAAGACATCAGTGAGAGTGAAACCTATTCACAACATCTAGAATGAAACTGAGTCAGAAAAATCTTGCCAGAGGATTTTGTCTGTGTTGGGTTTTAAAAGAAAAATTGCTGTTAAGTAGGCAGCCAGTATGAAAAAAAAGGGAATACCAGGAATACTGCTTTTCTCCCACAAATTTTCATAGAACATAATAGACCAAAGATGCAAAGGCATGAATTGCTGGTCTTTGGATATTGCTAGAAAGTAAAGTACACTTGGTGAGAACTGGGGTTTGAACAAGAGGTATGGATCCTGTCCAGAGAGGCTTACGTGAAAGAAATTCCCATGTTTCTGTAGATGAGGAGACCCTGAAGGACTTTTGCTGCAGGACCATCACCCTTCATGGCAGCATGAAGTCCAAAATCAGGGCAGCCAGTTAAGAGGTTATGAAAATGTCCAGTCAGGAGATGAAAAGCATCTAAAAGGACAGGGTTTGTGATTCTATGAATGAAATATGCTAACAACTAAGCCCAGGATTCCCCTTGGGTCTTCACTCCCAATATTTATGAATGTTACATATGTGAAGACTTAGAGATTATGAGAAATAAACTAGAGTGGGGAACATGCATAGAAGAGGACTTAGAGGATTGATAAGAAATTCTCATCAAACTTTCTCACCTTTATTAGCATTACAATGCATTCTCTTCTCCTCACCTCTGCCCACTTGCTCTCTGAGGCTTTACTCCATTCTCTTCCATACAGTCACACAGTTCCTCTAATTCCTATTTCCTTCACCTAAATTTTTTTTTTCCTTTTATACTCTCTTTTGCCTCTCTAGCTGAGAACAAATGATGAATAAAACAACAGCAAAAAATAACAAACATTTTAAGAGACCAACCAAAGCCTCTAGCCTAGGATGACCATATTCCCTACACACAACATGCACAGTAGGTCCTGAGGAGAGCTACAGAAAGTAAACATGAGACACAGTCCCTGCCTGGAAAGATTTAACAAGAAAAAGAGGGTAAAAAATAACATCTAAGTTATCTTTCTTAGAAGGAAACACCTTGGGATTGAGATGAATGTCTTCACTATTGCAAAAGCCCATTGAAATGTCATGCACATGAGGTTACTGTGTAGATATGACCTGATTCTTACTTGATGTCCTTGCATTACAGTCTTTAGAAGTTCATTCACAGCTGTTCTGTCAGGCTTCAGTTGCTAAAGGAATGAGATTCACAGAATCCTTGACTTTGGAGCAGGAGAATTGGATAATCTCAAGTAAGGGTAGGAAAAATTTTTCTAGTTAACAGTGGCAGTATTTAAAAAAAAAAAAAAAAGAACAAAAAAGGAAACAAAATGTAGTAATAGAGATCTACCCACAGTTTCCTTATGAGGTGAGGAAAGGCACACATTGTTTCTGTTTCTATAGATGACCTACAAAGACTTAATGTGAATAAAGAAAAAGAAAAAAGATGGGAATTCAAGCTATAAGGGAATATGGTTTTAAGTAAAGTAATAAGTTTTAATTACATTTAAAAATGCTTATTCTAAGCAGGTGTGTATTGACCATGAGAGGAAGGATATTATCATATTATCATGATACCTTTTCTATTTTAAACAAACCTTACTCTAATTGGCAATTTGGCCTCTTTTCGGTTCCTGTGATACAGTATTGCACATCTATGTATTCTGTTCCTCTGACCCTGAATGCTCTGAAAAGCTAAAATTCAGAAAAAGCTGAGCAAAGAATTCTACCACCCACAATGGGCTCTCTAGGAGGACAGTCTCTTCTTTACGTCAATATAGCTTATGTGTGACAACCTCTACCTATGGGCTGCAAGGGAATGACTCTAAGCTAAAAAGATTCCTTTGACAATGATCCCCTTTTAGGAAAGAATTATCATGTGGGAAATATCAAAGTATTGTGGCTTGAAGGTGAACAGTGATCCTTTCTTTGTATATGTGCTTCTCTCCAAGGATGGTGGAGTAACTAAGGTTAGACTCTAGCTAACTATTTCTATGTTGTTTTTTCATTGGTTATTTACTGGAGCATGGGGATGGGACCATGAAATTTATTTCCTTGGTCTCGGGTAACAGTTGTCTGCCCCAAAACTGAAGTACTCTCTGCCTTGAGGAAATGAAGTCCTACTTTGTATTATAAGGATGAATGTGAATCTTCTACTTATGATGTCTTTGACCCATAAAAAATGAATTTTTATTTTGGGAATAGTTAATTCAGCAGCAGTGTGAAAAAATGAATAATCCTCTGAAAGAGTCAGGTAAATATTTTTTTATTTCTGGGTCAGAAGAAGAGTTTCAGGCAACACTATAATAATACTCTGTTAACTTCATTCCTTGAACATGGACTTTTGATTTTAATATTATTAAATAATTCAAGAACAAATTCTTGAATTTGTTCAAGAACAAAGTATTTTGCCTGCCCCATAAATGAGAAATATACAATTCAATGAAGATGTCAAATTAACAAATAGGTAGAGGCCTAGGTCATAGCCTATAGATTGCACCAGTCATGGAAACAGAAGGTTAACTTGGTTTTCTTGTTTTAGTCACTGTCTTTGGTCCCATCTCAAGTGTGTACCTCCTGAATAAGGAGTGCTCACAAAAAATCCAGCTTACTCACTTTGGCTAAGATTCAGAGTTTCTCAATGGAAACAACAGGAACACTAGTTTCATTTGGGCAGGGCAGTTCTTTCTAGGTGTTTAGCCTCACTGGCTATATTAACCTGTTCAGGCTGCTATAACAGAATACCACAGATTGGGCGGCTTAAAGAAAAAACATTTGTTTCCAACAGTTCCGGAAGTTAAAAGTCCCAGAACAGAATGCCAGCATGGTCAAATTCTTAGTGAGGGCTCTATCCTAGGTTTTAGACTGCAGTCTTCTTGCCGTGTCCTCACAAGGGAGAGAGAGCAAGCTCTGATCTCTTCATCTTCTTATAAGGGCACTAATCCCATCACGAGGTCTCCACCCTCAAAACTTCATCTAAATCTACTTACTTCAAAAGGCTTCACCTTCGCATACCATCACATTGGGGATTAAGGCTTCAACATATGAATTCTGGGGGGACATAAACATTCAGTCCATACCACTAACCTCAATACAGTACACTGAATGCCATAGGAGGCCAATACATTGCAACTACAAAAAAGAAAAAATTTCTTTCACACAGTTTCCAGTGTATCTAAGTGCAACTGTCCCCTTAATGTGTCTATTATCTCCCTCTCTCTCTGTCTCTTTGTCTCTGTCTCTCTCTCTGTCTCTCTCCCCCTGTCTCTTACTTTCAACCTCTCTCCCTTCCTCCTTCCTTCTCTCCCTTCCTATCTTTATTTTGTAAATTCCAGAGAATCATCACCATCCAAAGATCTAAAGAAATGGAAACACCATTGCAATATATGCAGTGTTGGACACACTAACAATTCTTACTAACTTTTTGGCCTACTTTAAAGAAAAATTTCAGTAACCACCAGAGGTTTCAAAATGTTTTCTTGACCTAGGACAAGAATACCCTTTCTCATTCCAGTGTTCCACTTTATCTTTCTGCCTTTTGTAAATGTAATTTAAGGCCCCTCTGCAATATCCTCTTTATTTTTGGCTCATGAAAGTAGTGTCAAATAATTCTAATGCATTTTACATGCCATATATTTAATATTAATCTTCTGTGATTTCTGACCTCAGTGTTTCCTCTCAATTATTTATTTTGCTTAAAGTTTACAGAGCCTGCTCTGCTTATTTTTTTTCGAGGAAATGGTTCCCTACATTTCATCAATCCATAAAATTTTGCTGGAATGTCAGGGCTCTCCCTATTGTGTTATAAACAGTTGGTGGATTAAATAGATAACTATCAATACTTATCTGTGCTCAGGACACTTAAAAATAGTCAAAACTCAGATTTTATTAATAGAATGTTCCACATGTTTTAAAAGATACGTATAAGTTGCATGATTTTAGTGGCAAATGATGACCACCAAGAAAATGAATAGTATATATACATAATTTGGAATGTAGACAAGGAAGATTCACATTTAACTGTCCTTTGTTTTCTTTATGTCGCAGTATATGTTGAACCAAAAGTACAGTAGTCCCCCTTATCTGAGGTTTTGCCTTCCTTAGTTTCAGTTACCTGCAGTCAACGATGGTCCAATAATATTAAGTGGAAAATTCCAGGAATAAACAATTTATAGTTTTAAATTGCACGCCATTCTGAGTAACGTGATGAAATCTTGCACTGTCTGGCTCCATCCGGCACCTGATATGAATCATCCCTTTGTCTAGTATATCCCACTAGTCATTTAGTTGCCATCTAGGTTATCAGATCGACTGTCACAGTATTGTGTGCTTGTATTCAGGTAACCCTTATTTTACTTAGTGATGGCCCCCTTTAAAGCACAAGAGTAGTGTTACTGGCAATTCGGATATGCCAAAGAGAGCCAAAAAGTGCCTCCTTTAAGTGAAAAGTTCAAAGTTCTTGGGTTAATAAGAAAGAAAAAAGAATCATGTGCTGAGGTTAGTAAGATCTACTAAGATCTATGGTAAGAATGAATCTTCTATGCATGAAATTGTGAAGAAGGAAAAAGAAATCCGTGCTAGTTTTGCTGTAACCCCTCAAACTGCAGAAGTTATGGCCGCAGTGCATGATAAATGCTTAAGATGGAAAAGGCATTAAATTTTTACAAGATATTTTGAGAGAGGTAAAGTGATTAAAGAAACAGAATAGTTTCTACACACCAAAAAAAAAAAAAAAAGATATTTTGAGAGAGAGATAGAGAGACACCACATTCACATAACTTTTATTACAATATATTGTTATAATTATCCTATTTTATTGTTAGGTATTGTTATTAATCTCTTACTTTGCCTAATTTGTACATTAAATTTTATCATAAATACGTATGTATAGAAAAAGCAGAGTATATATAGGGTTCAGTACTATTTACGGTTTCAGGCATCCGCTGGGAATATTGGAATGTATTCCCTGCAAATAAGAGGCGGGGGGTGCACTGTATAACTTTCAGCTCTAATTTTGATACAGCACACCTGCAAGTTGGAGATTATTGCATTGGCATCTGTAGTGATCAATTTTCTTCAGATTTATTTTGTGTTATTTAAAAGACTTTCTTTGGATGTTTAGGATCCTTCTTGATTTTTAAGGTAAAATCATATATCATATCACACCATTTACCCCCGTAACCCTCCAGTGTCTCCCCATCACAGTCACCCTCTATGCATGGCCCTCAAAGTCCTGCCTGGAAAGGCCTTCTGCTGACCTCATGATCCTCTTTCCATGGGCCTTCATTCACAGCATTCCAATGACCTTCTGTTCCGCCAACATGAGAAGTTCTAGTCCAGGGAATTTTGAGCTCTTGTTTGAAACTAGAATATAAATTACCTGGTGTCTTGAACCTCTTTCTACTATGTCCTACACTCAGAATGGTTCATAGTGTATATTGGGCATTCCATAAATATTTGTTGGATGACTTCACTGACCAAAGATTGTTTATTGCTTCATTCATTTATTCATTCATTCATTCATGCATGCATGCATTTACTCACCACCTAACCAAACAACTAAAAATATTTATTGAGCATATATTTAGATCCTAACACTATACACTCAATGAGAGAGCACATGGCACGTGTGTGCCAAGAGTTTATACTTATGTTCTTTAGTTTACCATTTGCTAACTGCAAAATACCCAGTGTATTCATTTTCTATTTCTGACTAACAAATTACCACAAATTTAGCAACTAATTATCTCTCAGATCTGTAGGTCTAAGTCCAGGGGGCTCTACTGGGTTCTCTGCTTAGTGTCTCACAAAGTGGAAACTAAGCTGTTAGTTGTCCGGGTAATTATCTGGAAATTCTAGGGAAGAATCTGCTTCCAAACTCATTGAGCTTCCAAGCTCCTTCGCCAAATTCACATCCATGTGGTTGTATGACCAACATCCCCGTTCCCTCACTGCTTGTCAGCCAGGGACTGCTTTCAGCTCCTAAAGACTGCCTCATTCCTTGCCACATGCCTCCTTCCAACTTCAAAGCTAAATTGTTTCAAATCCCTGACTTCCTTTTCTGCTGCCAGCCAGAGAAAACTCTCTGCTTTTCAAGGGTACATTTGATTTGATTAAACCTATCTGAATAACCTCCTTATTGTCATGTAAATTAATATAATCCTAGGAGTGCTGCCTCATCTATTCATAGATTCCACCCACACTCAGAAGGGAGAGCATTTAATATAAGAGCTAATTTCACATAGGGGTCATTCATAGAATTCTGCCTATTACACCCAGACCAACCTACTCTTACTAATCAAGGTGTGATGCATTCGTTTTCTAACATAATGTATTAGCTCTAATCAACTCGAAATATGGATTCTATGGGAAAGTAAATTAGGAACCCAAAGTTCAACATTCAAGGATAAACTTGAATGTCATTGGTTTTCAGGCCTTTCAAAGACTCATTCACTGACAAGTATTTTGGTTTGTTTTTTAATGTGTAGCACTTAATTTGTGTTCTCATGCTCTTCTATTCTCTCCTGGTGTTTTGGTTTTTTTTCATATGTTAGGAAATCAATTCTGCTACTTCAGGGTATTAACCACAACAAATATTTTCAGAGGTTTTCAAAACTATTTGCCATATCTTAGAAAACAAGCTGAAACACAGATCAGTCATCAAAAAGAAGGAATGATGGCATGTGGCTGAGGCTATGTGTGGCATCTTGGCACAAAAAAAAAAAGCAATATACTTACATACACTTGTTTTTTTATGTTTCTCGCTAACTTATTTTTTTGCTTAACAATATGCCTTGGAAATTTTTTCCATTTATGTATTAGTTTTCTATTGCTGCATCACAAATTACCACAAACTTGAACACTTAAAATAACACTATATATTATCTTACAATTTTGTAGGTCAAAAGCTAGTCATGGCATGACTAGATTCTCACAATTCCAAAATTAAGGCATCATCAGGGCTGCACTTCTCTCTGGAGGCTCTGGAGAAGAATCCGTTTCCAAGCTCATTCGGTTCCTTGGAGGAATTCAATTCCTTGTAGTTGCCTTGAAACTTGGCCTTTTCCATCTTCTCACCTGCAATGGCATATCAAATCCTTCTGATGCTTTGAATCTATTTCACTGACTCTTCTGCCTTCCTCTTCCGCTTTTAAAGGCTCATACAGTTACCTTGGACCCATTTGGATAATCCAGGATAATCTCTGTATTTTAAGGCAACAGTGATTCATTATCCTAACTACATATGCAAAGTCTCTTTGCCATGTTACATGGCATGTTCACAGTCCCAGAATTGGAGAATGGAGTCTTCTTTGGGACCATAATTCTGTTTACAATATTTTAATACATATGGATCTTTTTCATTCTTTTAGTTGCTATGTGGTTTTTTCATACTGTGAGCTCTGTAATTTATCCAGTTCCTACATGGTTATTAAACTTTTTTCCAATTTTAAAAATTATACATAATATAGTAATAAATATCCTTGAGGCATATTATGCACAAGTGAAAATATTTCCTTAAGATACATTCCAAGAAGTGGCTTCTATTAGACAATTAATATATTCATTTTACATTCTTTTATGGATGTGGCTAAATTTCAAGGCTTTACCAATCTACAATATTGCTAATAGTTTGAATCTTCCTCTTTAACAGCATGTGCATCTGACCAATCCTGATCGTTATATTCTTTTTTCTATTCTTTGCTCTGTTTTTCAGTGATTTAAATGTGTTTTTATGTGTTTTTCTCTTGGTATGTAGGAGCTCTCTATATATTCAAATATTAATCTTGATCATATATGTATAATCTTATGTATATCTTTATGTGTAATCCATATCATATAGACAGATGGATAGTAGAGTAAATGTTTTCTCCTAGTTTTGCTTTATTTATGTTGTCTTGCATAATTTTATCGTAGGGGATCAAATTTGTAAGGTTTTTTTTCATCAGTTCTAAGATTTTATATTTTTTATATCTTTCTTAGGAAGTCCTATCATGTTTTCTCTCCCTCTCTTTCTTTCTCTCTCTATATATACTTAAAATTTCATGTAATTACTCTTAAAATACTTTTGCGGTCATTTTGTTTTGTTCTTGTACTTTTCTTAGTTTAATAGCTCTTTAACCCACACTTATTATTGATCCATCTTTGTTAGTTTAGTTCACATTTGTTTGTTTGATAGCTCTTTACATGGAAATATTATTATTGTTTGTTATTTTAGTGAACTTGTGTGTGCATTTATATTTTTATTTCTCTGGTGATTCCTTTTATAACTTTAAACAATATCCTTCAACCTCTATTTTATATTTTATTAAACTTAGGCACTGTATATTTTCTCTCCATTGAGAAAAATAAGGAAATTAATATACATTCACTTCCTTCCATTGACCTCCACCTTCAGATTCTCTGTTGTCATATCTCTGTTTTATACTGATAAGGTTTACATCATTTATAATCTGCATCTTACTTGTTTGGGTTCTACCTTTAAATGGACTTGATGCCCATTACCAGCCCTTTACCACAGTTTTTTCTCTTTATTTCTTAATTGGCTGGATTTATTCAAGTAGCTGAGGTTTTTTTGTTTATTTGTTTTGCTTTGGGTTTGTTTGTTTTTTCTGTTCCCAGAAGGGTATAGCAACAATATATTCCCCAAGTTCTTTCATGACTTTTATGGTCACTTTAAATTTGCAGGACATTTTGTAACATTTGTGGGACACTTGGTCCTAACCTCAGCAGTCTGTACACATTCCTCTGTAATCTCCTGGCACTGAAAGCTGTCTTGCAGAAATCTAACATCAACTTGATACTTCCCTTCTTAGAGATGATGTGCTTTTTTCTGCTTAGAGGTCTATGAATCCCTTCTTTATCCTTGAAGTTCAATTACTTAAGCAGGTGCGTGTCAGTTTTCACAGCTCTTTTCCTATTCGGAAAGCAGCAATAGCATTTCCCCCATCTTACAATTGTGCACAAACAAGCTTTGAGAGATTGTTCAAACAGTGGAACCAAAGCTGTTAAAACTCCCAGTCTAGGCTTGACCACATTGCTAGGCATCTGTGCAAGTCTTCCTTATTGGCCTTTGGGATTCTGGGTCTTTTAAGTTTCAATCTGTACAGAAGTCCATTAAGTTAAGCTGTCTTGTAGGCTTTTGGTAATTTTCTGTGCTTTTCTCTTCCTGAGAGATATAAATTTAGAATTTTAACAAATCTACTTTCTGCCCTGCACTCTCATGGCATTTTTTACCACTGTAATACAGCACTAACCACACTGTTTTATGGTTAGCTGTACATGGTCCTGTATCCTGAAATAGGCAGGAATAATGACTTATTTATCTATGTCTGTCATCCTTTTCCTCTGCCCTTTACCACCTTTCCCCACACCCCATATATGCCTTTGTATTCATGGCACGAACAGGTACAATATATATTCATTGACTTGAATCCAATTATTTACAAAAACTTGTTTAGGATACCAGCATTTTGAGTGCTAGGAATATTTTAGAACTTGCCTTGTATCCTTCATTTTTACTTTTTATTTTTTTCTTCTTAATTTATTGATTCATAGGTATTTATTTGCCCACAAAACTCTTATGAAAAGCAACTTTGCCAGTAGCACTTATTGTAAAACAAAAATAACTTCAAGATCATCTGATTTTTAAAAGATAATAGGACTTCAAACACATTTAATAATTCAAGACATTTAAATCACATTACTTTCAAAAATAATAATGCTAACCCAACTCTGCAGGAGAGCACATTTCATGGAATATAATGTCTTTTAAAATCTAAATAAATATACGTAGCGTATTTCTCTGTGTTTTGGAAAAAGATATCTAATTTTGTAGAACTTCATATGATGATAGATACAGAGGAAAATCCATGTTGAAAAACATAATTTCTCACACATACACTTTGCATTCTACTCTTGGATTCTACTTCTCAAAATTTAACCTAAAATACTTAGATTTCTATGAATAATATGTTGAATGTGCCATAGGTTCTGACTATCTGTGTGATTTATTCTTTGAAATGTTCCCTTGAATGTTGGAACCTATCTAGAACCCCAGTATCTAACTTTTAAATTACCATCCTGACTTTTGCCTGTGAAATTATTGTTACAGAAGCTTAGCCACACTCAAGTCTTAATGGCTCTGGATCCTGCAGAATTCCAGAAATGCCATCTTATTGTAAGTAGAATTTCACTGAGGAAGAGCCTTGTTAACACTGATTCACATCGATCATACCTTCTATTTATATATAATGGGCCATCTAGTGAAGGAACTAAATGCTTATGCTCTACTCTGCTAGAAAACTGAAAGAAGAAAGAATCTTGAGAGGAATATACAGTTGAATACATGTGACTAAGACCTAATAATAACTATCTCAATAGTAATAGTACCAGCCATCACTACCATGTGTTATCAAGCACTTATTGTGGACCAAGCTTTTGCTAAAAGCTTTATGTAAATTATTTCACTTAATCTTCAAAGGCTATCAGTCTCTTTACATTAATTTCACAGGTAAGGAAACTGAGATTCAGAAAAGTTAGGTAACTTTTTTAAGATCACATAGCTGGTTTGTGGCAGAATCAAGATTAGAACACAAAATAAAACTTGACTTCAGAGTTTATGCTCTTAATCCCTCTACCGTCTGCCTTCTTCTACCATATTATGTTATAGATGATGTTGGGCCCAAAGCCAGAGACACAGATGAGCAGACAGAGAGGCCTGAGCACGGAAGGAGTTCAAGGGCTAACATTGAAATGTGACAAGTGAGATACATCTATTTTAAAGATCACATAGCGGGGGGTGGGGGGGAGTCACACCTTTTTAAAAGACACAGGTGCATTGCAGCAGGTGTGCCTGTTTATGTTTGCCTTTGCTTTCTTACTCTTGGATTCAGTTCTTGAAAACTGCTTATTTGCGATAATGAGAGAGAAGCACTTTACATGCTATAATTAAAAAATTAAGTCTGTCTCAAATAAATTAGGAATATGTGCAAATGCATATTTCATTCTTTTTTGGACAAGAGTAGGTGGGAATAATGATAGCTCCACAGATGTAACTCTTCCACGTGCAATCAGCTCTGTCTCTTTTGTCTATATCCAGAATGATGGTAGTGTCAAAAGTTGAACAACCCTTGATGTGAGTCAATAGTAAGAAATTGGAGAAGAGACTTAAATTCTTCGTAGCCAAATTCAGTGTCCATTAAATTATTGTATTTCTTCACAAGTAGTTGCCTTTTTACACAAGTTTTAGGGGGTCATAAATATTAGTGCAGCACTCATGGGCTGATTATTCAGACTGGTCTTACCAGGCATGCTGATGATGAGGCTGACTCTCAAATAGCAGCTCCCTGTTTTCAAAATGAAAACATCTACCTGCTCCTCCTTTGACATTTTGTAGAATCAATCCTTGTTTTCCTTAAAGTTAAGTCAAACAATAGATAGACTAAGAGAGCTCAGCTTGGCTGAATTCAGAACTTTCTTCATTCATTTATCCAACTTTTCTTAAATATCGGGAATGATAGGTAGGCTAAAAGGAATTAGCATGGTTTGTTGTGACAATATAACCAACACAGTACAAATACAATTCTTTTTGCATTGTAGAGTTTATTAAATAACTTATTATATTTGCATATGATTAAAATCTTATTCTCCATGAGAACCAGAAACCACATTTATATTCACATGGAATTTTCATGGAATGGAAATTGAGATGCATTGATTTGATTTTGGTTTTGAGATGCAGTGTATTGATATACCCTGAGAAAACCATAATTCAAAAAGAGTCATGTACCACAATGTTCATTGCACCTCTATTTACAATAGCCAGGATATGGAAGCAACCTAAGTGTCCATCAACAGATGAATGGATAAAGAAGATGTGGCACATATATACAATGGAATATTACTCAGCCATAAAAAGAAAACGAAATTGAGTTATTTGTAGTGAGGTGAATGGACCTAGAGTCTGTCATACAGAGTGAAGTAAGTCAGAAAGAGAAAAACAAATACTGTATGCTAATACATATATATGGAATAAAAAAAAAAGTTCTGGAGATGCATTGATTTGTTTTTGGTTTTGATATTAGATTTCTACCTTAGTATCACTTCAGGAATTTTAACACTGAGCCTCATCATGTGAATTCTAAAGAAATGTCATTTAACAATTAAAAACATTAAATAAATACAATGTCATTTAACCTGAATTGACAATACCAGCAATTTAAAGAATGTGGTGTTTAATGGAATGATAAAACTTTTTGTATTTCTAAACCCTGAATTACTGAAATTACCAAAAAAAATCTTATATTCATATATGAAGTACTTGAAAATCCATAACAAATTACTTTTATGTATTCTAATTTAGAGCAAAAAGAAGAAAAGAAATAAGAATTAGAGCAGAAATCAATGAAATTGAAAACAGGAAATCAGCAGGAAAAAAAATCAATGAAACCAAAAACTGGTTCTTTGAAAAGAGTAATAAAATCAATAGCCTCTAGCTAGGATAACTAAAAAAAATAATAATAATAAGAGACTGGGGACACAAATTACTAATATCAGAAATGAAAGTCAGGACATCACCACAGAGCCATCAACATTAAAAGGATACTAAAAAATACTATGCCAGCAAAGTTGATAACCTAGATGAAAAAGACCAATTCCTTGAAAGACACAATTTGCCAAAACTCAAGCAAGAAGAAGTAAACAATCTGAATGGACCCATATCTATTAAAGAAATTGGATAAATAATTAGTAACCTTCCAAAAGAGGAAGCACCACGCCCATTTGGGCTCACTGGTAAATTCCACCTAACATTTAAGGGTAGAAATTTTTACCAATTCTCTACAATATCTTTCAGAGGATAGAATCAAAGGAAATACTTCCTAACTCATTCTATGAGGCCCACATTACCCTAACACCAAAACCAGACAAAGACACTACAAGAAAAGAAAACTGCAGACAAATGCCTCTTATGAATGTAGATGCAAAAATCCTCAACAAAATATTAGCAAATTAAATCTAACAATGTATAAAAAGAATTATACACCAAGAAAAAGTGGGATTTATTCTAGGTATGCAAGGCTGATTCAACATTTGAAAATCAATTAATGTACTCCATTACATCAACAGGAATCATATTAACCAGTGCAGAAAAAAAATTTGACAAAATCCAATACCCATTCATGATAAAAACTCCCAGGAAACTAGGAATAGAAGGGAAGTTCTTCAACTTGATAAAGAATATCTACAGAAAACTCACATAACATCATGCTTAATGGTGAGAAACTCAAAGCTTTCCCTCTAAGATTAGGGACAAGTCAAAGATGTCCCGTCTCAGCACTCCTTTTCAGCATTGCACTGAAAGTTCTAGCTAATGCAATAAGACAAGAAGTGGAAATAAAACATATGTAGGTTGGAAAGCAACGAAAAAAAGTCTTTGTTCATAGATGACATGATTGTCTATTTAGAAAATCTAAAAGAATCAACAAAACTTGAAGTACTTTTTTTAAAAAGATTTTATTTTTTAGAGTAGGTTTAGGTTCACAGCAAAACTGAGGTGAAAGTACAGAAAGTTCCCATACTGTCCCTACCCCCACAGATGCACAGCCTCCCCATTATCAACATCCCCCACCAGAATCGTACATTGGTTACAGCTGAGGAACCTAAATTGACACATCATAATCACTCAAAGTCCATAGTTTACATTGCAGTTCACTCTCAGTGTTCTACATTCTATGGGTTTGGGCAAATGTATAATGACACATATCCATTATTATAGCACCATAGAGAGCATCTTCACTGCCCTAAACCGTCTGTACTCCACCTGTTAGTCCCTTTGTACCCAGGGATTGAATCTAAGGAAAATAATATAGGTAAAATGATATTTCCACCAATACTAAACAGACCATTAGAAATATGTACTTGATAGAATTTTATGACATACACATATATAAATAGAAAAATGAATTTCCAACCTGTTGCAAGCACCCATGTTGCCCCATTCTGACTTTGTACACCAGGAGACTTGTACCTAAATCAGAAACAAGAATTAGAGTCTGACTGTTTTTCCTGACCAGTTCACCTATCAACTACTCTAAACTGACACCACAGGTTTCCCTACCCAGTGACATTCATAATTATCCTCTCTGTAGAACATCCTACTGTCTTTCCCCATGACATTGCCACTCCAGCAAGCATTTTCCAACAAAGCTTTGCTTTATCCAGACACTTCAAGCCACACCCATAATCTAAATAATGGTGGTCATGTAGGAACCTTACTGCAAGGACAGCAGCGGGCCCAGTCCTCTTCAGGCTCACTACTGGAATCCAGTGCGGCTCTTTCATTTACAAACGGAGGCCTTTTGGCTTGGTCACTCCTCGCTAATGAGTTATTATGGCTGGACAACTCAGTTCCATTTTATTACAATGCCCCGTACAATTTATGAATGTTTTAGACATGAAGGAAACTGAAGAGAAAACTAACAGGTGAATTTTCAAGTGTCTTTCCCCAAACTACCCTGAGGCTTATGTTGTACTGAATATTCAGATCAACTTCAAAGGATGTGAAGAAATTAATTCAGCCATAACTATCAACTTAATGCTACTACAGAAGAAAAAAAAATAATGTATTTATTCAAAATGTCATTTTGTAGATGAAACCCTCTTGCCTGATTTTTTTTTTTTTTTTTTTTTTTTTTTGGCTGCGTTGCGTTCAGTCTTCGTTGCTGCTCGTGGGATTTCTTTAGTTGCTTGGAGCGAGGGCTACTTTTTGTGCGATGCGCAGGCTTCTCATTGCGGTGACGTCCCTTGTTGCGGAGCATGGCCTCTGGGTGCGTGGGCTTCAGTGGTTGTGGCATGCGGGCTCTAGAGCTCAGACTCAGTGGTTGTGGCACATGGGCTTCGTTGCTCCGCGGCATGTGAGATCTTCCCGGACCGGGGCTCAAACCCTTGTCCCCTGCGTTGGCAGGCAGATTCTTAACCACTGTGCCACCAGGGAAGCCCCTTTTTGCATGCTCTTACAGTTAAAATATTCTTATTGGATTTTGGCTTTTCTCAAAGTGATGCTGCAAATCTCCTCTATCTAACTGATGCTCACTGAGCACCTCTGAGGTGACTTAAGTATTATTATCCAGTAAGTATGGTATATGTTTCACAAACACATAAATGCTGAGCCTTACTTCAGCTAAATGTATCGAAGCAATGTTGCTGTGGAATCACTGTAGTGTAAACACAAGAATTTAAACTTCTGACATTAATAATGGCAAATGAATAAAAGGTGCAGATTACCATCATTCTTGAATATGTAACTACAAGTTAGTGACTAAAAAGTAGAATAACATACATGTCTATAGGAAAATTTATTTATTGATCATTCAAAAGTATTTATTGAGTGCATGTTTAGTGAAGGCATTGTAGAGGAAACTCGGTATCTGAGGAACCAGGTAAAAATTTCCTTGTCTTCATGGAGTTTTCAGTCTAGTGAGGGAGACATCCTTAACATGAAGCTTGCAAAGAAACAGATATGCTATAAAGAAAAATAGGAAGTATCAATGAGAGGATATATGAGTGTGCACATAAGAGAGCATGTTAATTTGGAAGGGCAGATACAACCTCCCTGAGGATTGACATTATAGTCGAGTCCTGAGGATGAGGAAGGCTGGCCTAGTCTGGTGATATTTCTCTGATGAAAGAGGGAATAGCAGGAGAGAGGTGGAAAAAAGGCAGTACTGATGGGGCAATGCCTCTGAGTAGGGAGGGGCCATGGGATAGGATCCAAAGCTGCAGCCAGGGTTAGCTCCTGAAGAACCACCAAAGATCCAGGAGAATGGAGCACAAGCAAAACAACAGGCCTTGAAATGCAGCTCTTTATCAATGACAGATACTGTATATCACAGAAATTCTTTGTTTTACAATTGGGAAAAACATAGTAAGAATGTTTCAAATCCTAATTGACACAAACTTTGTTCCTTTTCTAACTTCTAAACATTCTTACCATAAACTATGAACACATATAAAGCAATTTCAGTCCTTGTTTTACTTAGACCTGTTTCGAAGGGGAAGAAGACTAATATATAACACATCCTATCTCTCTGTACTTTCTATTGCATCTTCGTGGGAAGAGAAGTTGTGGCAAATTAAATGAAAAATGCATACAAAATAAAGCTATTAAAGTGGAAAAAAGAATTTTTAAAAAAGCAGGGAGAGGGAGAAGTAGATAATCCAAATTAGGCTGGTTATTGTAATTGAAACCTCTTTTTCATTGAGTTTTTTGGCAGCCAAGACAGAAGAAGAAAATGTGATGAAATAAAAAGCAAGTATTTTCTGATCAAAGTATCCTCTGATACTTCAGAAAAGAGCAGTTTTCCAAATCTCAAAGGATTTCTAAATGTAATTTATTTTGTAAGAGACGTGAAACAACAATGGTAGAGTCCTAATAACTACTGTTTATAAAGTAGAATATCTACTACATGCTAAGGGCTTCCATGCCCCATCTCCGATTCTCACTACAGCCTGCAAAGTGGACCTTGCAGATGAGAAAACTGAGATTTAGAGGGTGGGCAAATTGTTTAAGGTCGCACAGGTAATAAATGGTATACTTGGGGTAAATTCTCCCAAAGCAGCTCTCATAATGTTTTTCCTTAATAACCATTTCAAAAACAATACCACAAAACCTTATTATGCTTTATTTCTTATATTAACCCTTGATCAAAACCAAGAGCATAATATTGAAACAGAACTCGGCAAGGATATGCCTTTGGCACCAAAACGTTAAATTTATTTTTATAAAATCCTTAAAAAGTATTTGTTTCCTATCTTGATTAGTCTGCAGATAGAATTATACTTGTCATTTAATGTTTTTTTTTCCTAAAAAGAGAACGCACTTTGCAAAAATTGAGCCAGTAAATTAGTTGTGCTTCTCTGCCTTTGACGCTTTCTTTTCCTCCTCCTTCTCCTTCTTTTTATTCCACAGTTTTAATTAAATTCATACACACCTGGTTGTTTGCTCTTCCAATTTCTTTATTAAAAGTTACCATTAGTCAAGATAACCTTTAATAATTAGCTGCTACAATTGTCAGATTTATTAT
The DNA here is from genome assembly GCF_002837175.3 of Physeter macrocephalus. Classification (NCBI taxonomy): domain Eukaryota; kingdom Metazoa; phylum Chordata; class Mammalia; order Artiodactyla; family Physeteridae; genus Physeter; species Physeter macrocephalus. Next base: position 109,483,193 of record NC_041221.1, read on the forward strand.
TTATGATTTATTTATTATTTATTATTTCTCCCTATTAAATTGTTGGATTCATATAGAAGATTTTATAGATCTTTTCCCAAACTGATGTTTAGGTTTTCAACCTGTTTCCTTGCTTGTCCTCAATTTACTTTAATTATGATTACTTTTAACACTTGGTTTATTCTAGAATATCCAATAATCTCATTTCTTAGTTTTTCTAATCCTTTTGTCTACTTATGTTGAATCCCCATAATCTGTAGGTAAAATGACAATACTTTGATAAGGTCTATTTCTCTGTGATTAGATATTCCTTAATCAGTTCTATATCATTCATATGATATAAAATGTCTTTACACATTTTCCTTTGAGTACACAATTTTGAGGAGCATTTTTCCCCTTAATATCGTTTTCTTCTTCACTTCTCCATGTGCAGTGATCTCAACGTGTCAAAATAAGATTAGCATTTGATAAGATTAGAAGTATGTATTTTATTTAAAACCTATTTTGAAAATAAGGGGAAGTGTGTCTATTATTCAGCTCTTAAAAACTACTCTTTTTATGTCTTCAGATGCTGTAAGACAAGTTTTCCAAGTATATCCTAGGGATTCTTGGAGGGTCCCTGAGACCCCTTTCAGGGTCTGTGAGGTCAAAACTATTTCATCATAATATGAAAGCTTATCTCCTTACTTACCAAAGTACCGTGGAATTTTCCAGAGTCTACATGATATGTGATTTTACAATAGAGAATGTAGCAGATATGAGAATCCAGCTGTTTTCCATTAAACCAGACATTAAAGAAATTTGTAAAACTTTAAAACAATGGCATAGTACTCTCTAATTTTTTGTCTTAGAAAATATTTGTTTTAAAATGTGTATGTTAATGTCATGAGTTTATTATTTTATTTTTAAATAAATGAATAAGTGATTTTTAAATTTCTCACTTTTAACTACTTACACAGTAACTAAATGCTAGGCATAACTCACATAAACAAGAGCTCTTTGAGGTTCTTAATATATATTTTTTAACTTTCTAGAAGTCCTGAGACCAAAAAGTTTGAGAACTGGTGCTCTGGAAGTGTTGCTGCTTCTAATGATTGTATCTCCTTGGGGAAGACAAAAGACCATATACTCCATGTTTTCCTTCTTCCTGGCTTCCTGACTTGAGATAATGTAAAAGTCAAAAATACTAACTATTGATGAAAGGCAATCAGTGGGTCTAAGCAAAAATAAAATTGCCATTTTGCCAATAAAATACACTTAAATGCCTCCTCCCATATGTGTACATGATTATATTATGACTTTTAATAATCTATTATTTTCTCTAAAACTTTTCTTCTGTTATCTGGTCTAGTTCTCCTTTATGGAGTGCCAAATGGTGTTTTGTTTTTGTTTGTTTTGTCTTGCTTTTTTTAGATTTGGACTTAGAACACATGACCACCATTTCTGTTTAAGAAAGCCAGAATAACATTTAATGAGAATCTTTACATAATTAGTACTTGCTAAACCAACACTTGTCAGTTCATCTCATTTGCTGTTGTTATTGTGTTGCTATTTTCAGTGTCATTTTCTTCCCAAAGCAGTGGAGTTTCTAAATTGGGTTAGATTAGGGAGGAAAATCAATATTTTCTATTGATCCCAAACTATGCAATTCTTAGGTATGCTCCAAAGCTATTATATGAGATACTCACATCTTTGCCTTTCAAACGCTGAATATACGAGATATAGTATCTTCCTCCTTAGGGATATGGTGGTTTTTTCCAGGGTATCATTCGAGGCTGTGTGTGGTCCTCTATCATTCTCTCATATCTCCTCCCACTCTCTTATTACCTTCCTTCTCTTCCATTATTCTCCCCTCTTCTCCTTCATTTTTATTTTCCTCTCATCCCCACCCTACAAAATCAAGAAATAAGTATTTCTTGAGCACCTGCTTGGGAATCATAACATAGGCAAAGGTATGGACTCTGCTGCCAGATGCCCAGGTCTGAATCTTGACACCACAATCTCTAGTTGTGACATTGTACAGATCTCTTAGCCTCTTTATGCCTCAATTTTCTTACTTCCAGAACAAGAATTATATGATTTACATCACAAAGCTGCTGCTAAGATTAACTAAACTAAGAGATCTAAGGTGTTTATAATAGTGCTTGGAATATAGTAAGTGCTTAGGACATGAATGGTATTATTATCTACCTGATAATGATCTAGTATAAAGAGTGAACTAGACCTGGTAAGACATGAACAAAAGCAACTTTATGTTTTTCTCACTGTTGTCCTAACACATTAACCCTGTGAATCCATTCTTCTCCTCAATGAATAAAATTTCAGGCCATGCCCATAGTTTTTCTTGTCCCTCTTGGGTAAGGAAAAGACCAAAATTTTATTTTTTACTTTTTTTATTGAAGTATAGTTGATTTACAATGTTGTGTTCCTGCTGTCCAGCAAAGTGATTCAGTTATACATATATATACACTCTTTTTTATATTCTTTTCCATTATCATTTGTCTCAGGATATTGAATATAGTTCCCTGTGCTATACAGTAGGACCTTGTTGTTTATCCATTCTATATGTAATAGTTGGCATTTGCTAAACCCAAACTCCCAGCCCATCCCTCCCCGATCCCTGCCTTGGCAGCCACAAGTCTGTTCTCTATGTCTGTGAGTCTGTTCCTGTTTCACAGATAAGTTCACTTGTGTCATATTTTAGATTCCACATATAAGTGATATCATATGGTATTTGTATTTCTCTTTCTGAATTACTTCACTTAGTATGATAATCTCTAGTTGCATCCATGTTGCTGCAAATGGCATTATTTCGTTCTTTTTTATGGCTGAGTAGTATTCTGTTGTATATATGTACCACATCTTCTTTATCCATTCCTCTGTTGATGGACCTTTAGGTTGTTTCCATGCCTTGGCTATTGTGAATAGTACTGCTATGAACATAGGGGTACGTGTATCTTTTTGAATTATAGTTTTGTCCAGATATATGCCCAGGAATAGATTGCGGATCATATGGTAATTCTATTTTTAGTTTTTTGAGGAACCTTCCTACTGTTTTCCATAGTGGCTGTACCAACTTAACATTCCCACCAACAGTGTAGGAGGGTTCCCTTCTCTCCACACTCTCTCCAGCATTTGTTTTTGTAGACTTTTTAATGATGGCCATTCTGACTGTTGTGAGGTGGTACCTCATTGTAGTTTTGGTTTGCATTTCTCTAATAATTAGCAATGTTGAGCATCTTTTCATGACAAGACCAAAATTTAAGAATCATCCAGTTTTAAACTTCTTCCCTTCCCCACCTTGGGATCTGTAATTTATAAACATAGGGGGTAGGAATTCTTGTTAGTTTCTTCTTTTTTTCTTGCTCTTTTTCAACCAGCTAGATGACTGTGGTCCTTCCAGGGTTGGGATGTGAAAGCGATGATGAAGAGTGGGTTAGGAGATGGAGGGTTAAGACTTGGTCTTACCAGACTGGCACAGTTCTGGGCTGGCACCAGTGATCTCTGGGTATGGCAGGTTACAAATGCCTGTTGTTCTTTCCCTATGGGACACCATTGATAACTCTACAGAGACTCATTGCAGGACAGTTCTCTCACTCCAGGTGATCTGAGTGGCCCTTCAGCTGCCTACTGTCACCTCCCTCATGTTCTGCTTTCTGTGATGCTGAGATGAGGTGGCATCATCCCAGCAGGAAACACCCAGCAGAGGGACCTCTTCTGGGAGACTAGTGTCTGATTCCCTTCTGCACAGTCCACACTGGGCCCATGAGAAATGTGCTTCTTTGTCCAGCTATTATTTGAGGGCAGCTGAATCTCACTGAGACCCTCTCTGCTCAATCACCTGCTCCAACCATTTTCCAGTTTTTCATGAGTGAGCCAGGTATCAGTCCCTGTTTCCCCAAATCACTAAGTGACACATGTCAAGTTACCTTGAAGCTGTTTATCTCCTCTTACTTGGCTTGAGTAGAAAGAAAGAAGTACTTCCTCCCTTCCCCTATGAGATTGGAAAGGAGAAAAACTACAGCACCCTGGCAACTTTTTCTCTTAATGCAACAGAAAGATAGGCAAAGGATTTGAATGGGCATTTTATGAAAAGGAAAACCAATAAAGGTATGAAAAGAAGCTAGACTATACCAGTAAACAGAGAAAGACAACTTAAAACTTAAGGTATAATTTTTATACTCCAGCTCAGCAAAAGTTAAAAATATAAATTTTGTAAAGATATTAGGAAAACATATACACTTACAATGTTTATGTGAGTAAATACTGATGGAGTCTTTTAGGAAAGTGATTTTGCAGTATATATTAAAATTAAAAGTCTATATACCTTTTAACCCCACCAGACCTGCTTCCAGGTATCTGTCCTAGAGAAACACCAGCAAAAATACTCAAATATCCAAGTACTGAAGGTTTATTAATGCATTATTTGTAATTTTTTAAAACTTGAGGGCTTCCCTGGTGGCGCAGTGGTTGAGAGTCCACCTGCCGATGCAGGGGATACTGGTTCGTGCCCCGGTCCGGGAGGATCCCACATGCCGCGGAGCGGCTGGGCCCGTGAGCCATGGCCGCTGAGACTGCGCGTCCGGAGCCTGTGCTCCGCAACGGGAGAGACCACAACAGAGGGAGGCCCGCGTACCGCAAAAAAAAACAAAAACAACAAAAAACTTGAATGTCCATCAAAATGGGAATAGCAAAATAAAAAGTGATGGACATCAAACAAAAAATGGATGCAAGGATTAAATAAAATAAGCTGTGGTGACATGTGGGAAAGATTTCAAAGACATGTTAAGTGAAAAAAAGAGCAATGTAAAAACTTTTATTAATGATACATTGATGTAAGAAAATGGAAAAATCAGGGCTATTTCTTTGTATACATATACTCATATTTGTAAATGCATAGAAAAAAGTTCAGACCATTTCAAACTGATGAATGATTGCTTTTGGAGAGGACCTGAGGCTTCCCCTGGAAGAGAAGCAGGGTCAGGTAGAACTTTAACATTCACAATGAGAGTATGTTACATGTTTAATTCCACATGATTTACAAAATAATTTAAAATGTAATAAAATGAAAGGAGTTGTTAGAGGTAATTTTTAAGATAATCTCAAGTATAATACTCTATACTGATAGCTGGATATACTAATCCTCAGAAGAGTCTATGAGAGCATTCATTGTCATTAAACAATATTTTTCATATTAAGGGTAGTTCTCTATAATAATTACTCACATCTAAATGTCTGTTCAAATGATAATTAAGAAATCTTTGCTATGGTTGTGAACTTCTAAAATGACACATACAATTATGCTTTTCAGATAATAAATCAGACAAATTTCAACACAGAGCACCTTGACTTTATTATAATAATAATTAGCCAATTTGAGCTGATATGGTAATATGCATATGAGAACCAATATTCTCTGAGAAGTAAATATTTTATTTCTGGCAGTTGGTTCTATACAATTTAAATTGCATTTCACTTTTAGGAAAATATGTATAAGCTATTCTCAAATGACATCTAGTTTAAAACATTTTCCCTTATGGTGTTTATTTTTAAATCATAGTATGTGTGTTGTTGAATCATATAACTTAGTAAAAATTATTATAATTCTGGAAAGATTAAATGTTGGAACCATAAATATAATTATATGAATGTTACTTAATTATTTTCCCTGTTTAGTACCTACATGAAAATGGGATTGTCCATCGTGATCTCAAACCAGAGAATCTTCTCTATGCAACTCCAGCCCCAGATGCACCACTCAAAATTGGTATGTTTCCTGATGTCTTATGATCCCTTTTCCCAAAGCAGAAGAAATTTATTCCACGGAATTTGTAAATATTGCTCTGTCCAGGTTTGCCTCCATTCAGTTTCCTCAAATATTGGTGTCTGTAAAGGAATAATGCATTGTTTTGGAAGTCTGTGCTCTTTCCTGGAATATTTACCTGAATTAGTGCGTGGAAGGTTGTGCTTCATTGCTGGACACACAAAGGAATCACAGCTCTTGGAAATGACAGGGACTTCAGGAGGTGACCTTGTATTTTGTAGATAAGTTTATATAGTAGAAAATCACAGATTACATGACACTTCTTATTGCACAAGTTAGTTGGAGCTTAATTTTAGATAATGAAGAACTTTGACACAAAATGCTTGTACATATCAGTGCATTTGGGCCCTGAATCATTTGTTTATATGAGCAGAGATAAACTGAGATCTGTATTTCCCAAAGTACACTCCACGGAACACTGGTCCTCAGTTGAGTGAACCATTCCCCCCTCCCTTTGGTGGGGGGAATGGTTTGTGGAGGTGCTAAGTTTGGTCAAGTAAGTTAAGAAATGCCAACTTACAGTTAAACAAGATTTTTATTTCTGCAGGACTTTTGAGAAAGTTAAAAATGCTAATGTGTAGACTGACATCTAAATTAGTGTCTGTGAGGCTTTTTCCAAACCTTATTTGACTCTGGAAACCTTGGTTTGGTTTTTTTCCCCCAATAAGCACTTTGAAGAACTACAAAGATGATTTGGGAAGTTCTGATCTACCCAAAGAGATCATTAAATCATCATTTTAGAAAAACATATATTAAATTTTACTTTCCATGTCCCTTACAGAGCAAATCTTTGTTTGCAAAAATAATTATAAAATTTATTTTAGATGAAATCTCCTTAGTAGAATCTGTACTAAATCCTCTAAAGGGCATTGCTCTTTTGGTGCTGTCCTTTATAATGCTAATCTGATGAGTTCACTGCATTTATAAATGTTAACACTTTTGAAAATTAAGTTGTACATATCATGGAAGAGCTCAGACAACATAATGTGCTTTATGAATGCAAGAACCTAAAGAAAAATTACTGAAGTCAAGCTGGGCAGCCAGCTTGTTCTCATAATCACTCCTGAAAGGCAGTGGGCAGCAGGGAGGCTTCCATTTCCTTTAACATCACTTTCAAAGATTTTATCCTTCAAGAAATTTCTTTAAATGGATGGATAGATACTAATTTAGACAGGAGAGCTTTTCTTTCTGAAGGACTTCCTGCTGCTTCTTCTGATAAGGATCAGCACCTCCATGGAAATGTGGGTTTATCTTTGAAGTCTAAAATGGCATCAATTCTGTACCTGCCTCTCTTGAAGAATGGCCTTGAACTGTTTTCTTATGTTTCCTGGGTGAGAAGGTTGTAGCCCAGCAAATAGACCATAATGGTAGCAACTTTTGTTAATGTTTTATCTAGGTACCATTCTGAGAAATAAATAAGAATTTTTGCACAAAGTTATATGTTCCTCATACAAGAGTAAATTCTTATCCGTCAAATATACTAGAGAACAAAATTATTTATTTTGAAGCAGAATAAACCTTTGATATTTCTCTTCATTTTACTGACATTTACAAAAGTATAATTTTTTATTTTGATTTCTTCCAGTGGATTAAAAGTTCTGAATTATATCAGTAATTCTATACTGTCCTTTAGAGTTAGTTTCAAATCTCAGAATTAATATTAGACAAAATATATCTGTCACAACTATGATTTCAAGAAGAAATAGTTTATTTACTAAAATCTAGTAATTATAGAGAAGAGCATAACATGTATTTGGGAGTCATGGGGTATTTTTTTTCCAATTTAAAGCAAGGCATGAATTATTATTTAGTTTTTTTAGTTTACTCTCCCAGGTGACTGGCCCCTATCTATATCCACCCCAATGTCAAATACAAACAAATAAATAAGTTTTACTTTGAATAACAAAAAAGTAATCTGTCATCATATAAAAGCTGAGAAAAGACTCATTTCATTAAATTTTTTTCTTGTCTCAGCTGATTTTGGACTCTCTAAAATCGTGGAACATCAAGTGCTCATGAAGACAGTATGTGGAACCCCAGGGTACTGCGGTATGTTCTTTAATACTGATATTTTACTTTAATTGTATTCAATGATCTGATTTTTTTTAACTCCTAATATCTCTATTTGAAACACAATTTGATGTAAGTCTCATGAGGAAGGCATATATAAATGACACTCAGACCACCTGTTGTTCTGCATGAGGGGTTCAATGATGTTGATTTTAGGGCACCCCTGTTAAGACAATGGGGGAGAGGGGCCCTCAGAAGGAAGGGCTGGGTGTTCTGTACCTGCTTTTAGGTAGTAGCTACTCTTGGACCCACTCAGGAATAGAAACACAGTCACCTGGGAAAAGGGCAGGGAAACAGCATTGTGGTTGGGATTAAAGCCATGAGCCCTTTGTTACTTTACTTATTTGCTTTTACTCAGGAAGGTGTGTGAGGAGAGCATATATCATTCATTCCAATGGTGTATAAGACTACAGTGAGAGCGGGGTCGCCCCTAGTTCTCATGGATGGCACTGGCCTAGCCTCACTAGGACAACGGCTTTAGGTGGGGTTTCCCCGCCAGAGTCCCCCAGAGATGAGCTGTGGGACAGTCCTCCCATCCTCTTGCCCAGTCTCCCAGAATGGGCTGAAGGTACCCTGAGTACAATTCACAATCCAGAGACAGAACAATAGCATTTGATCCAAGCCAGCATGAAGCTCGCCCTTCTTGTCTTGACAGCTATATTAATCTGGCAACAACCTAAAAGCCAATAAAGCTTGCAAAAATTATCAAGAATTTCTAAAGTTTTTCTGACTCATGACTGTGTCACAAATTAATTAAAATCTGGATTACAAAGGAAAGAGACAAGACTTCAAGTTACCAGTCATAAGATTAGCTATCATTTTCTCTTAGGATCATCATCTTTTTATACAAATCTTCCTTCACTCGCCCATCTCTTCAGCAAAATCACCTGCTGTATTTCAGGCCAGTGCTTGGCACCAGGAAGATGCATTTCTTGCCTCCACTCCCATCCCCAGGGGTTCACAATCTACAGGGGAACAGACGTGAAACCAAAAAAGTATCGCACCTTAGGAAATACCAGGTTATACATATGGAAAGGCCTTTATGGAGACACAGGAGAAGGGTGCTATTTGGAGTTATCTGTCTTATTCGTCTATGGCATTTATATTTGTTAGTCACCCCATCTCAGAAATAGACACATAAGAACTACATTACTAACTCATTGTAATAACTTTTGAATTCATAGAAATCAGACTGGAGAGGTGCAGTAAGATAGTCACTGAAGCAAATTTATGATTAAATTCACAGAATTTTAGTGCTGAAAGAAACTTTAATATTCATTTACTAACATTCTCATTTTACTAAGGTCAAAAGAGTATGACTTCCCCAAGATCCCACATCTAGTTATTGGTGGATCAGGGATGAGAATTCAGGTATACAAGGTCCTAAAAATAGATTTATAGAATTCCCTATTCAAAAAAGCAACATAGATAAATCAATATAGTTTTCCCTCATAGAAATATTTTTCATTTACTGCTTTTAGTTTAAAATGTTCTCTATTTTAATTTTTGAAGCCTCAAAAGTATTACTTGGTCATTGTAAGAAGTGAAAATCCAAACGTGTAATCAATATTAACAGCCTCATTCATTCTTCCACACCAGTCTCCATGTTTCCATGTTCACATAAACATTTTATAATTTTGATTTTAACTAGTTAGTTTCCTGGTCTAAAATAATAATATTTTAGATTACTTTCTTGCAGCTGAATTGTTCATAAATCCAGTAATTACACAGAATTGTGTACCTTTCTTTCTGTTAAATCTTTACATTGTGCCAAATATTCTTCTTCTGGATCTTAAGATCCTTGAGGACAGGAGTAATTTATCAATTAGGAGTAAATTCAGAAAACGAAAAATAACTATGGCTTAAACAAGACAAGTTAATTTCTCTGATGCTAGAGGTCTAGAGATAGGCAATCCTGATGGGTTCCACAGCTATGGCTCTGCAGGTGTGGTGGATCTCAGTGTCAGGGATTCAGACTTTTTCTGTCTTACTCTACCATTCCTGAGTATGTTTCCTCACAGTCCAAAATGGCTGCTTGAAATCAGTCATTATATCTGCATTTTACACAACCAGAAGGAAGAAAATCTAAAAAAGAGTGCACATTTTCACTGTTAAACAGGCTTTCTGAAGCCCCACATGTCACTTCCACTTACATCTTATTAGCCAGTACTTAGTTATAGCCTCCACACTGCCAGGGAAACTGGCAATATGCCCCTTGGCTGCACGTGCTGCTGTCCCAAATGAATTCAGGGTTTTGTTACAAAGAATGAATATTGCATTAGATGACTCACTATCTCTACCACAGACTTATGAGTAAGATTCTCATTCTCAGAAAAAAATGTGAGAACTTTCCTGGTAGTCCAGTGGTTAAGAATCCGCCTTCCAATGCAGGGGACGTGCGTTCGATCTCTGGTCGGGGAACTAAGATCCCACAAGCTGCAGGGTGACTAAGCCCGCATGCTCTAGAGCCCACGCGCCACAACTAGAAAGAAGCCTGCGTGCCGCCACTAAGACCTGATGCAGCCAAATAAATTAATAAGTATATAAATATTTTTTAATGTGGAAACCATTGCAGTATGTTACCTATGGGCATGCTCTTTTTCATTTTCCTTAGAACTGTTAGCGGACAGCCTATCACCCTTCCCTTCTAATGATGCCGTGTGAACTTTTCCTTTCTCTAATTCATATGTCCTTATCTGTCCTCATCCTGAATTTCATTCCTGCCTCCAGATTGCCAACAATATGGACAAAAATAAGAACCTTGAATTTAGTACTGTATGCCAAATGGGGTTGCCTGTTCGTGACCACTAATTGCTGACCAATTGACAGAAGCATTGAAAGAGGATTGAGAAAAGAGTGAGACAACAAATTAAGGATTTCTTACAAGAATAAAGCTGGTGGACAATTTAGTAATCGTTATCTAATACTGAACAATAAGTATTCCAGGGAGGTAGGTAGGTTGGAGAAATTCTCTGAGACTTGAGCAGCCCTGAAATTGAAGGATCAGGGAGAACTTACCCTAGTGATCTCTCAGGGTCCCTGCCATGACTAAGAGATAGCAGTCCTTTCAGTGGCTTTAATAATAGTGATAAGAGGGACTTCCCCAATGGTCCAGTGGTAAAGAATCTGCCTTCCAATGCAGGGGATGCGGGTTCGATCCCTGGTTGGGGAACTAAGATCCCACATGCCGAGGGACAACTAAGCCCGCGTGCCACAACTACTGAGCCCATGCACCTCAACTAGAGAGCCTGTGTACCACAAACTACAGAGCCCATGCACTCTGGAGCCTGCACACCACAACTAGAGAGAGAAAACCTGCACACCACAACTAGAGAGAGAAAATCTGCGCTCTGCAACTAGAGAGAAGGCTGCATGCCGCAACGAAGATCCCACGTGCAGCCAAAATAAAAATAAATAAATAAATAATAATAATAATAGTGATAAAAGCAAATCTTTCTTGCAACAGTACAGAATGGTCATTCTATGAATGAATGACTCATTCACTGATAAAATGAACATTGAATGTCTAATACACTCCATGTTAGTCACTGAGATTATAAGAGTGAACACAGTATGATCTTGCCCTTCAAGGATTTCATAGGCTATAAAAGAAGAAAGACCTGTACACATAAATCAAAATTTGTTGTAATAAGTTATATATTTATCTGAGCCAAAGGCTCAAGCATGCAGAGGGGAGGGAACAATTAATCCTTCTTAGATGGGCCTTTACAGAGGAGGGGTACTAAAGGATTAGTAGGAGTTCAACAAGTGAAGAGGTGGCCACAAGGCATTGTTTGTCAGCAAGCACAGGAAGAGAAAAGTCAGAGGAGTGGTAGCATCTGAAAAGTTCAGGGATTGTTTGTTATTTTGTCACCTTGCATGACTGGAACATAGAGTCTTTGGTACAGAGAATACAGATGGACTTGGAAAAGTAGGATGGACCAAATTTTAAAAGAATCTATACATTAGGCTAAGGAATTCAGACTTGCTTTGGTAGATAATAGTGATCCAGCAAAGGTTCTTAATCAGGGCAATTATATTTTTAAATCAAATCTGTATTTTATAAATACCTTGATAATGACATTATGACAGATCGATTTGAGAGAGACAAGAGATCAAAAGAAGACAAATTAGAAAGCTATTGTATATGCTCTTTCCTGTCACTCCATAAACAGCTTCTCAGTGAATAATGTATTCAATCTACTCCTAAATCCAATCGTTTATTTTTTTAATATAAAGTTATTGTAAAAATACTATTTCAGACTCTTGTCTTTGCCATCTTATAAGACAGGACCATCTTACAGATAATGCCATCTCATAATGGAGGCTTATTTTCTATTTGCTATTTTTTTCCCTGCAGATATCCATATCACCCTTGAGGCTGTGTAATGGGGAAAAAGGGAATTGAGTGGTTGAACAAGATCAAGATAATCCTTCCATTGTGCTATAGGTAGACACTCATCAGGAAGTAGTAATTTGCTATATTATACAAAAAGGAAGAGAAAGCAGCAAGGAAGCTGGGGCAGGGGTGGAGATTGAGAGAGAAAATATAAGTGCTTTGTGGACTCTGAAGTGCTAAACGTATGTGTGGAATTACTATTATATAGGCTGAGGTAGGCTTAGAAATCAAAAACAAGAAAGTTCAATATATTTAATTTAAAAAGCAAAGTTCATAATACATAGAAAGAGGGAGGACTTCCCTGTTGGTGCGGTGGTTAGGAATCCACCTGCCAATGCAGGGGACACAGGTTCAAGCCCTGGTCCAGGAAGATCCCATGTGCCATGGAGCAACTAAACCCACGCGCCACAACTACTGAGCCCACATGCCACAACTACTGAAGCCCGTGCATCTAGAGCCTGTGCTCCGAAGCAAGAGAAGCCACCGCAATGAGAAGCCCACATACTGCAACAATGCAACTACAGAAAGCCCGCGTGCAGCACCGAAGACCCAGCGCAACCAAAAAATAAATAAATAAACTTAAAAAAATAATAATATATATAAAGAGACATATATTCATACATACTCTTGGTCCAAAGGAAATACACTAGAATATTACCTCCAAGTGGGAGCAAAGGAGGGGGCAGGATTTTAAGGATACACTGAAAGCACTGAAAAAGCTGAGTTAGGGAAAAGCAGAAGTCCTAGTAACACCAAGGCACAGGAACTAGGTGACCTAGAGTGGAGGAAAGATGCAGGGTTTTGAATTTTTTTTAATGTAATATAGTAATATTTATATTCATCTGTCTTATAAACAATTAAACCATTTATAGACAAGGCTGAAGCCCTCTTTGAGGATCACCCTCAATTCTAGCCCTTTCTCCCCTCAGCACATATAAGTACTGTCGTCAGTTTGCCATGTAGCCTTCTGAGAATATTTAGGTGAGGAGGAAACTGTTCATTTATAGAATGATCTGGAAATGAAACCCAAGAGCAAAACTGGCGAGAATCACTGTCATGCTATGGAAAGCATTACTTTACACAGAAACTTTACATTTAACTTGGAACAGTGACAGAGAGAGGAGGGCTGACCTTGTTTCCTTGCTTGATGTGAGGACGATTACATCCTAGGTCAATTATCCTTATGTATGCTGCGTCTAGTTTTTTGAATAGAAGGGTTTTTTCAATTACATCTTTGGAGAGAGTGGGTATTTATGTTACTCCATCTGTCATTTGTCAGGAAATTTAAAAAGGAAAGTTACCCAATCAGTCTCACTTATAGAACCTTTGCCCCAGGCTATTAATAACAGAGAGTTCTCCTATAAGTGAATCTCAAAAGAAAAAATATCACAGATGCTGTGTGTTTAAGCAAATACTCATTATTTTCTGGGAAATCTGCCCAGTCAAAACTAAACTCCAGGCCAGAAAACTAAAATTTGTGATCCAGATAAATGGAATCAATGACTAGTGCTCTGACATAGTCCATGAGGGGGTCAACATTGAAGAAGTTGTCAAAATCTTGTTGTTGGGAAAAGAAACAGGTCTCAAGAAAAAAAAAATCCATTGGGCCATGGCTCCTGATAAATGTGCTACAATGTAACTATGTAATATTACTTCCAAAATATCTTAACTGGTTCAGATATTTGAGGCTTGAATTCTGTGGGTGTTCAGACCTACCCATGCCCATCACAGAAAAGAAATACAAGCTGTAAGAGTAAAAAAGAAACCAGCGTGGAAGTTGTTAGATGAAAGAATGTTTCTGTGTAATACCAAGTATCTAATTTATTCATAGGCTTAGTTAATTAAACTATATGTGTTCATATTTTATACTCCTACTTGTCTGTTTATCCTAATTCTATTTTCAGGGTCCAGAAGCTGTTAAGAATTTATTTCCTCTTGGCATTTGCCAGTTCTTATTATTATAGGGATAATCCTTCCTTGTTACCACATTGCTATGTTCTAAAGAAATAACCTATTACATTCACTCTACGAAAATTACAATTTTTCAACAGTCTACAGTCAGAAGAGATTTCTATCTACATGCACACACATTACCATGAAAAATATTGGAAAATTTAAATGAGATAAAAGAAGTAAATTTAATAGTCTAAAATAAAAGCTTTCAGAATAGTTTCATGTTTTCATTCCTTTCTAGAACACTAAATAGTTAAGGTGAAATAATGAGTATCCAATTACATTGATAATCTAATCAAGTAGGGGATTATCTCACCTGAGAACTAATTAAATACCCACAATGATGCCTTCCTTTTTGCAATGAACTTTAAAAAAAAAAAACACTAGAAGAAATAAACATATAGTAAAATGTCATCTGCACCGTATGTAAGTTTCCCCTTCACAGGCTGGTGTGTGTACACTAGGGTTCCCATGGGGCTTGTTGACAATAGGAAGGGAGTAGGCAAGGCTCGAGGAAGAAAGCAAAGAACGATAAGCAGGTTGGTCCCAGATCCATCTCCCCTTCCTGAGCACAGCCTTTCGTTTTCCCTGAGATATACTGTGTCCCCAAGCCATCATAGGATTGTCCCCGGCGTGCTAGCAGTGCCTGATCCAAATGAACAAGTGCCAGGTAAAGGAAAAAGTGGGACTGGGGACAGACACAGGAGTGATGAGGAAAGGTTGTAGCTCATCTTGTTCTTGACCTTGCAAAGGACAGGGACTCTGCAGGTTGAGTGCAGGCTTATTTTAAGCTGTCTTGGAAATTTTAAACTTAGTGGAAAATGAGTCTCTTGGGGCCTTTGTATTGGTCTGATACTGACGTAAACAAAGGGTATTTTGTGGAACTTTATTCTTTTTTCGTTTAATGAATATTTATTAAACTCCTATTATGCACCAGGCACTGTTCTAGGTGCTAGAGATATAGCAGTGAAAAAATTTCTTCTTTAAGGAAGGTACATTTTAGTGGGAGAAGACAAATAATAAACAAAGTAAATGTGTGAATTATATAAAAAGAGGTTATAATTTCTATGGAAGAATATAGAGTTGGGAAAGGGGATAGGAAGTGCTGGGAGCCTGAGTTAATATTTAAACAGGTGTGATCAGTGAAGGCTTCACATGAGAAGGGAACATAAGAGCAAAGACTTGAAAGAGGTAAGGGAGAGAGCAAGCAACATGAATATCTAGGGAAAGAACATTCCAGGTAGAGGGGACAGAGCACACCGACCCTGAGGCAAGAAACAGTAGGTGGGAAAGAGTAGGCTGGAGAAGGGATCAGAGAGCTCCAGCTGGAAAGATATAGCTAACATTAACTGAGATGAGGAAGACTTCTGGAGCAACAGGTTTGGGGCTTGTTGATTTTGAGATTCCTGTTAGGCATCCAAGTGGAGGTGACATGTGGGCAGAGGGGTGTATATGTCTGAAATTCAGGAGCAAGGGCATGGCTGTTGATATAAATGTGGGCGTTATCAACATATAAATGCTATTTAAAGTCATGAGACTATCTAGCATCACCAAAGCAGAAAAGGAAATGACCCCCACTGATCCCTGGGCAACATCACCATTAGGAGGCCAGAGAGAAGAGAAGAAACCACATTATCATTGAGACTGTCAAATAGTAGAAGCTCCACAGGACAGAATTAGAAATCATGAATAGATGTTGTAAAGCACAGATTTGAGGCTCAATACACACAAAACAATGTTCTAACATCTAAAGCTGTCAGCAATATAAGGGGCTAATATAAGGGGCTGCCTCCCTAGCTTGGGAAATGGTCACAAAAGCTGATTGACTCATCTCTCGGGATTTAGGGTTATCAACAAGGAGAGGGGAGGAAGAGTCCTACAAATTTCTTCATCACCCATATGGTATTACATAATATTACCACAAAATCTGTGTATACATTCTATATGTATAAACTAAGTTTAGGACAAACACTCAGTTAAATCAAAGTTAACCAAGTATATTTTGGCCTGAGATGGCTGATAAAATTGAGTCTAAAGAGATTGTCACCAACATCATCCCCTCACTTCTCTTGCTCCTTTTAGTTTAGAGACAATCTTTTAATGTACTGTTAATCCTTAACTTCTGGGTCTCAATATCACAGATCATTTTCTGTGCCCACTTCCTTATAATTGTAAGAGACTACTTCAAGAACAGAACCAACTGTGCCGGAGAGTTCACATGCCGTGAGCATTCAGCTCTATTATTACATATGTGAGGGTGGAATGATGGGAGGAAAAGAGGTCAAAAGGGAGAGGTGATTGATGGCAAGTGGGTAGAAGCCTTGCTTAAGACGTATTATTTGGGCCCTGAACACCCACAGAATGTTCCATTTTAGAATGTTTGCTACAGGAAGGATATGCATAAAATAAACATTAAAAGTTTCAAAAGAATTATTATTGATAATTATCAGTAAGATGTATAACGTCTTTGGAGAAAAACACAGTATTTGCCATACTTAACACATGAGGCAGAGTTTGAATGCTAAGTCCATTACTTTATATCTGCATCTTCATATAAAAAAGAGATTCTTACACAATGTTAATATTAGGATGAGTTGGGTTAATTTATTTATATGGTTTATTTATTTATACTCTATCCCACAAAAAATGGAAAGGCAGCTTTTCAACAGTTAACACTCCTTTGCTGTCCCTCAGCCAGCATCCATCACAGCTTTAAAGTGACCAGAAGACTTGGTATGATTAAGATTTGGAACAAATAGTGATTACTCCAAGATGGGAGAGCTCAATGGAATCATAGAAAAGTGAATTCCATAGAAATGAAACTTTCACGGGGTAATTAAAATAAGTCGCGTTTCTTTTTTCCGCTTCTGAAAGCACTAGGTGTTCTCAAATATTTGATTTTCTCTTCAGGGTATTATTAAAAAAATTAAAAAGTAAAGTGAGGAAAATAAACAGGCTCTTTCTTCACCCATTTATAAGATTTATACAAAGAGAACTGTCATACAATTCATGTGGCAAGGAAGACTTTTTTAACAGCTAAAATGAAAAACATCAAGTGAGAGCTGGATTGCCTGATATTTGCTGTGTAAAAGATCAAGAGCCAAGGAAAATAGAAAAGATGCATTGGAACATAAAGAGCCTATCACTTGTGTTTCAAAACATCCTTCAAACTTTTTTCTTGCTCTACACGAACAAGTTATAAATAACTAAAGTGACAGGGGCTTCAAATGCCTCCTCTCTCGTTCTCAAGCTTCCACAGCATGGCATGCAAGAATTGATAGTATTCTGAGATTCACTGTAGTAAAGTAACAAGGCTGCTCCTAGCCAGAGGCAGCCCCCTCTGGAAGCATCTCAACTGTATCACAGTCTGATCCATGCCATACCTTTGTTATAACATGTAGCACTGGGACATCGCCTGTCTTCTCTGTTGTCAAAGCAAAAATTGCACTTGACCATGTTAAAAAGGTTGTGCCTCATTCTTGCCAAATGTATGTGACACCGTCACAAAGGACCACACATGGTACAGATGCTAAGAAAAGCACAAGTTTGGAGTCTGCCCGGCTGTGGGCACTTGCTGCCACCTATAGGACACTACCCTGAAGGCATTCTCCTCCCGGTTCCTAGGCCAAGTTAGGAACCGGGAAGAAGCGGAGAATTTCCAAACACTGCTCTTCTGCTTCTGGCAGATAAATCCCTCTTCCTCCTTCCAAACTGCTCACTCCCCAGAGGCAAAGCTTAGACAGACTTCTAGATGCTGTGCTAAAGATGCCATGGATTTTTGTGGCCCCAAGAAAACTGAATTCAAGATAAGCCTCTACAGTGAAAGCTCCACAGTGTTTTTCCCTCAGCTGTGGTGGGCGGGGGAGTAGTTTTGTAAAGTCAGATTCAGGCTTTAAGATGAAAATAGATTTTTTTTCCATTTTGCAATTGAGGTAGAGTTGATTGACAATATTATATTGGTTTCAAATGTACAAAATAGTGATTCAAAATTTTTACAGATTATACTCCGTTTATAGTTATTATAAAATATTGGCTATATTTCCCATATGTTTTGAATGGTTAAAATGAAAATGTAGGAGAGAATTTAAAAACCAACGAACAAAAAAACCCCCTGACCTAGTGGAATCTGCAGTCTGGCCTGGACCTGCCTCCCAGGCGCTGGATGCACCTGGGCCTCGCACACCGGCTACGCTCCACCCACACTGACTGCTCCGGTTCCCTAAGGGCCCCTTGCTCCTTCCTGCCGCAAGGTCTCTTTACATGTGCTTTCTCCATCGGAACCCTCTTCTGTCTCTTTCAACCACTACCTCTCCCCCTTTGCCTAGTTAACTTCTCTAGATCTTTTACATCTGTTTAAACTTTGCTTTCTCTGATCACATTTCTCCATCTTTCTGACCAGGTCAGCCCTCTATTAGAGCCACTCCCTCCAAGCACTTCCGGTTACCATTTTACGTTTCTTCGTATGGTTTTCTTCTTCTTCTTTTTTTTTTTAAAGGATACTTTAAAAAATATATTTATTTCGTTATTTGGCTGTGCCAGGTCTTAGTTGCGGCACACAGGCATCTTCATTGCAGCTTGCAGGATCTAGTTCCCTGACCAGGGGTGGAACCCCGGCCCCCTGCATTGGGAGCACAGAGTCTTAACCACTAGACCACCAGGGAAGTCCCCGTATGGTTTTCTTGATCAGCATCTACCTCCCCCACCAAACTGTAAGCTCTGTGATGATGGAGACTTGTTCTCTGTAACTCCCCATTATTTCCCAGCACCACCCAACAGTATCTGGCATACAGCATGTGCTTAACAAATAGTTCATTATATATTAATTTATTAAATTTATTATAAATTAAATTATTAAATGAGTGAGTGAATGAACCTGTTGATTTCATTCACCTTAGTCTCCCTTGGATTTGTCTCAAAACAGTTAACAGTAGTTTGAAAAAGTCTTCTGATAACGAAAGCCACTCTGTAGTTTTAACTCCATAGGTAGGAAGGGATCATAAATCTCATCTAGGGCACTGACAAAATGAAGTGACCTAAATTATCCCTCTATTCTTCTCCTAGGACTTTAGGAAAAGAGGGAAAACCTAGCACCAATCAGTGTGTCACAGGCTATACCTGATACTTCTTATTTTAGAACCATTTTCAGTTACAGTGATTTTATTTAATAAAACGTAATTCATTCCAATCTTTATATGTACCTTCAATTGCTAGATATTGGAGTGTGAAGTGTCCTGGGAGTTCTGTAGCATTTAGTGTTTAATGAGCAATAACATAAATGATAAGATAACTTTAGGAAGTGGCAGAAAACTTGGATCTACTTAGAAGATAGCCAGGAAAATCAATAAATGACTCTTGGCTATTTCTGAAAAGATGATTCTAAATCACTTAAAATACACTTTTAAAAACTGTATTACACCTTGAAATGTTTTATCCCCCCATTTTGCATTTGTTTGTTTGTTTGTTTTGGCAATGAGGTAAGAAAATATATGAAGGACATCCAGAAGTGCTTATAGCACTAATAGTTGCACTAGTTGATGCCTTTTCTTGAACTGAATTGGAAGTGGTCAACTATTTCTCACTCTAAGAAAATCACAAATCTGTAGAATTACCTTCAAGGACATTTGATACCTAGGAGACTTGAAGCGCTGGCGTGCCAGCGTCTGAAATGTATTCTAGAAAAGCTTTTGGCTCTTGGAAAGGGTTCAGATAGATTACAAGGGTGTGTTCTGCTGGTTCTGAAGTCAAGGTCATATTAACTAATGAGTGAAAATATTTAAAGGTTACTGTGAATTGGTGTCTAATTGTGTCTAGGAATTTAGGCGTGTTTCACCCAAATTTTATATTAGGATTAGTAAATATTCAATAGGATAAATTCATTAAAAGAATTCTTTTTAAGAGGAATTTATTATGGAGGGGAAAAACGTTCTATATTCTTTTCATCTCAGTTAACCTCACTATGGAAAGTCTAGCTTTTCACACAACCAGTTTACTCACATTGCAGCATAAGGTCTTACAAGGAAATAAATTGCCTTTGGAGAGTAAGGTTGCACCCAGTGCTGTGAAGGGAGATCAGATATTGCCATATCAGGTAAGAAACCCAGATGCCCTCTAAAGTGGATTCAGAAAGGCTTTTGTTCCGTAGTATTCACTTCGTTTGGGGCCCTTGGCCTGGGAGCTATGGAGGATGGCCTGAGAGAGCACCTGACCTTCGAGACAGCGTGCTGACCTCTGCACAGCACAGGACGGGAGGTTTGATTTCACTGGAGCTGACAGGATAGGTGCCTGCAGGGCAGCAGACACAGTAGGCGCTCCGGTGGGAGGGATGGGATTTCAGCAGGTTCTGTAGCAGGAGTGCTTGTCCTCTCTTCTTGCTTAAACTCTAATAACTATCCCTTTACGAACATCACAGTGGCTAAAACTCAAAGTAAACTTGGAAATTAGCTAGTTCAATTCATTTACTAGAGGTAAAAACCCAGACTCAGGAAATATAAGACTGTCCCCAACATATCTCCGTGTTTATGTTGAAATGTCAGTATGAGACTTGATAACGCTTCACGGATGTGGAGACCTGGAGTGGGGAAGGGCACATGGTACTAACTGTGCATGCTAAATATGCATGTGTTCAGCTCCCTGACAGTAGCAGCCCTTCTGAAAGTGGCAGCTGAACCTCAGTTCCCTTTGCATTATGATGAGCAAAGCATTTTCGAGTGGGAGCTCAGTGCGGGGGCTGCTGCGGCCCAAAGGAACTATGTGTGGGTACAGATGGCTCTAGAAACGGAAGCCAACCTGACAGAGAGAATGGTGTTGGCTTTGAGCATGCATTTTTCTTAATTATGTTAATTAAATCTTAAAAGGAAAATATTCTAGGAATAATTTGCTCATAGATGAGAAAAACTTCTTGGCCCCAGATCCAGTTCCTCAAAGGGTGCATCTTGCTGAATTGCTTCTCAGAGTGCTAGAATGCACACAATCATTACACAGGCTCTTCATCTCCTATATTTTATGTTTCACAGTTTCTACATAAAATATGAAGAGAATATTCTGGTTGGAAAAGGACGGAGGGAAGGGGATAGAATGGGAAGACGTCAGTGGAAAATCTGCTGTGTTCTTTCCTGTAAATTAAATTCAGAGTCCCATGAGAACAGCTTCCTTTAGGAGCTCACTTTGACAATCTCCACCAATATTGACATTCCCAGGCTGCATGGACAAGGGATCCTGCTCTCCTGCCCCCCTGAGGGAAGGAGGAGTGTGGTGACCCTGTCCCCAAGGCCTCCCTCAAGGAGCCCTCAGAATTCATCAATCAGCTCCCTCCTCAGGGGCCCTGCTGACACCTACAGACAGCACTTTTGTTCAAAATAGAAAGGGGCTACTCTGGGCTGTAAACCTGAGCCCTATTTCTACATAGAGGGTAGAGCTCTCACTTCTTTTCTTCCTTTGTTAGTTAGGCAAACAAACAACACCTCCAATCCTCAGTGCAAACAGTTAGACCCAGTTAACTCTCCATTTTCACGGCTCTAGGGTAATAAAATCATGGAAGATCTCACTATTCTATACTACCGGGCCAGGCCATTTAATGGCTGAGAAGACCTTCCATTTTCTCAATGGTGGGCAGGGCTGATAGGATCAGCCTCCTTGCGCACAGGGAAGCCCCCCCTTCTCAGTTCATAATCCCAAACTGACTGGGGACAGCTGCTCTCTGAGGACCTATGTGTAGTTCTCAGCACCGAGACATGTGCCAGGGCCCCTCCTAGCTCCTGTTCCAACCTTCCAGTACTAGAGACTTTCCAGTCCTCTCACTGTCTGCCCTGCTCCCTGCCCTGCACGTTATCAAACACACACACACACTCATGAACACCCCAGGCGGCATGATTGTGCCTTTTTCCCCTTACTATGCTAAACTTTCATTTCCTTTCTATGTACACAGCTCCCTTTGTAGCAGAGATATAGCTCTATCTGATTTGAGCAGTATCATGATGTTCTGATGTAGAATATTAAAGTTGATAACTTTATTTTTATGCACCCCAAACACAGAGAGACTATAATGTCTCCCACTAAAATAGACGTAAGAATTTGTAGACTCATACTTTGGTTTGGGGAGAGAAGATTGGTTATAAAACTGTTCTGAAGTTTCTGTTGACGAATTCATTTCTTCCCTATTGCTTGTTATTAAAATGTAAATATTGAATTTAAACTGTAATTTAATACAGTATTCACTCTTTCTGCAGCACCTGAAATTCTTAGAGGCTGTGCCTATGGACCTGAGGTGGACATGTGGTCTGTAGGAATAATCACCTACATCTTGTAAGTGAAGAAAAGCAATCTCTAAGCATACTGTTTGACTTTGCTGTAATATTTTCTAGTTTCTCATAGTCCTCATAAAAAACAAGATTCCTTTTTGACTTTTTGTGGTTTTCTATGACATACTAAGTGTAGTTACTGATGGAATTTTCGGAAAATGAGCATTGCTTTTTATTTTGTAATTTTCTTGGGGCCAGAACTTCTGTCTAGGGCTTTACTGTGTCTCATTCTGCTATGCAGTGTAGAGCAGATTTGGGGAACAATTCATTGTTTGATGATAGTAATGAGCATGAAACAAATCCACCTATTAAACTTGCACTTATTTTATTTATGTGCATCTCGTCCAAATGATTAGAGTATTATTCCTTTTTAAGGAGCAAATGGCTGTTTAATCTCTGAAGCAATCCCAAACTGGTATGTTTCGTATCAGGAATGTTTTAAATGCATTTGGGCTATCAGTTTGGGTTCCTATATCTGTTAAGTTCTCAAGGACCTTTAGTTTAATACCCTAAACTCAGAGAAACCTGTTCTCTGGTAGAAAAAAAAAAAATGGGCTAAATCTCTCACTCTCTGGTATCCCCAACTCCATTCCTGAGCTCCTGTCCACTAATAAACATGGGGTTTCAGTTTGCCAAAGAGATGATGGAATTGCAGACAAATACAAGGGAAATAATCAAGAACAATGGAAGAGTATCTGGGGAGGAAGGCTGTTGTAGAACAACTACAAAAGCAAGGTATCAATGAGTTCCAAAGTTTAATTCAAACCAAGTAGATTTGGTTTTCAATTAGAGGATACTGCAGAGTTAATTGTTGGAACCTGTAATATTCAAATCTGTAAAGAGATCTTGAAGGGTGTGGAAGAAAGCAAATTAGTTCAGGCCGCTATAACAAAATACCATAGGCTCGGTGGCTTAAACACCAGAAATGTAGTTCTGTAGTTCTGGAGGTTGAAAGCCTGAGGTCAGGGTGCCAGTAGGTCAGGTTCTGGTGAGAGCTGTCTTCTGGCTTGCAGACAGCTGCCTTTTCACTGTATCCTCGCAAGGCAGAAAGAGGAAGCAAGCACTCTGGTGTCTCTTCTTATAAGGGCACTGATCCCATCATGAGGTCCTACCCTCATGACCTCATCTAACCCTGCCAAAGGTGCCATCTCCAAATACCATCACACTGGAGGTTAGGGCTTCAACATATTAGTTTGGGGGGAACACAATTCAGTCCATAGTAGGAAGAGGTTTGGTTTGGTTTGGTTAATTTAATAGTGATCTTAGAAAGTGCAGTGTCTAGGTAATATGGGCTAGGAAGAGGGTAACTAGGGTAGAACCCACAAACAAGTTAGCAAACTCTAAGTTCACCTGGGTTTATATTGATATATGGGTCAGTAAGAACCATAAAAATGTTTAAAAGCAACCCATAAAATAGCCATCTGCTATTATGTAATGTCAAAAGATATTTTCAGTGATCAATTCCCTGTGTTTCCAGGATGTATTAAAGCTTGAAAAGAATTTGGAGAGCTAGGGAACCATGTTTTTTCTTAGGAAAGTGAAAACTTTTAGGTAATTTGTTTGCCACACCAAGTGCTTATTAGTTCATTAAAATGAATTCCTGGGCTTCCCTGGTGGCGCAGTGGTTGAGAGTCCGCCTGCCAATGCAGGGCACACGGGTTCGTGCCCTGGTCCAGGAGGATCCCACGTGCCGCGGAGCGGCTGGGCCCGTGGGCCATGGCCGCTGGGCCTGCGCATCCGGAGCCTGTGCTCCGTGGCGAGAGAGGCCACGGCAGTGAGAGGCCCGTGCACCGCAAAAAAAAAAAAAAAAAAATTCCTAAGGCCGCATCATAGAATCCCTTCAGCTTACATTTAAGATCACTTTTATGCTGCGAAAGAATGTTGTCTCCTGAACTATGTGGGTGACATATCATACTTAGTGATGTTAAGTGAAAAACTGAACTACCAATAATGCTCCAGATTTGCCCCTAAAATGTAAATGTGCCCACCCAATTAGAGTTCGTGTTGAAATGTGATGGGAGGGGTTGAATCATTGAGGATGTGTAAGAACTCAGAGATGGAGGTAGGAAATTTAGTAACATTTGCCTTGAAAAAACTGAAATATGGGATGAGTAAAACTCCATGATATGGTCACTAACATGGGAAAATGAAGAGAAAAAATTGTGGCCATTTGAGAAACGTCTTATTGTAACCCTGAAAATAATTTTTTAAATCTCTCAAGTTTCTTTCCCCTAGTTCACTTAAGGCCATTAATCATAGATGTTGGTTGAATAAGTGGTAGCAGCCCCCCAAATTAAAATAACAATGCTACTTACAACTAATATCCTTCAGTTCTTTTTTTTAAAAAATTTATTTATTTATTTTTGGCTGCGTTGGGTCTTCGTTGCTGCGTGCAGGCTTTCTCTAGTTGTGGCGAGCTGGGGCTACTCTTCGTTCTGGTGCCCGGGCTTCTCATTGCGGTGGCTTCTCTTGTTGCGGAGCACAGACTCTAGGCACGCAGGCTTCAGTAGTTGTGGCTCACAGGCTCTTGAGCACAGGCTCAGTAGTTGTGGCGCACGGGCTTAGTTGCTCCATGGCATGTGGGATCTTCCCGGACCAGGGCTCGAACCTGTGTCCCCTGCATTGGCAGGCGGATTCTTAACCACTGTGCCACCAGGGAAGCCCCGAATATCCTTTAGTTCTGATCCAACTTATGTCAGCCCCTAAGCCTAGGGACTTTTTATTTAATCTGTAGTTCATTAATAATTGATGAAGTCCACTACGCAAGATTCATTGGAACATTCTCTCCAGTGGATTGTGCCATTGGGCTTATGTACCTCCTTTATTATTATTAAGAGTTCCACCAGGCTATTTTGTGCTATGACCTTGCTATTTCTAAGGATGACAGTAGCCTGGAAATAAAGGCCATTTTGTTTCTTACAAGAATTCTGGTCCCTCTCTTTGGTTTAAAGCGTTAAACCAAAACCCTTTTTCCCCACAGACAAAAGCAACTACTACAGTTCTCAGGTCAAAATCAGAATCAGATAACGTCAGAGATTCCAATTCTCTCCTTCAGCTTTCAACACTACAGTTCTGCTCAATGGCTTGGAGCTACCCTGTGTAATACAGTCACACTTCAGGCCTTATAATCCTAATATCCTCCTAAACTGTCATTGTCAGCATTCAAATATTTCCATTTCTAAAGGGTTTTCTTACTCTGTGTGTGTGTGTCTGTGTGCTCATGCACACATGCGTGCTGCTCTCTGTCACATTTCTTCCATTTTTGACATTTCAGGCTCATGAGATAAACTTTTTACCTCTGTTACCAATGCACAGACTTGCTGACATGACTGAGAGGAAAGAAAGGCATTTGAGTACTGTACCTTCTGAACTATCATTTTTCTCTCTAGATTTCCAGAAGGGGAAACATTAAGAGTTCCCTAAACTCAGCCTGGAAAGTTGACCGATTTTTCCATGACTAGCCAACAACAGGCTATGTTTTTCTAGTGTTTTGGAGGGCAGAGGAGGGCCAGGTGAGGCTGAACTGCCTCCTTGGCAACGTGTGGACCTGTGCTCCCGTCTCTCCTTTTGCTGGAGCAGTATTCTCTGCGTGGACTACTGCAGTGGGAGAGGGAGGATGCACAGCCCAGGCCTCAGCACTCCCTGAGCCTTGCCTTTTCCTGGCTGGCTCCACAATATTTGAAAGAAACAAAGACTCTCCCAACAGGACGTTCCCTGAGCAAAAGAACGTGAGAAATTGCTTCTTCCTAGAAACTCACTACATTAGGATGCACTGGAATGTTTCATTCTCGGCACCAACCTGGCCAGTTTGAAGGAAGAATTTGGGGAAATGTTTTTCATTCTTTTTCCTTCATTCCTTGTCAGATGCAACACATGCCCTAGCAGGGACTTTTAAAAAATAGTTCCCTTTTGGTCTTTAGTGATTTCAGTACCTCCACCCACCTATAAATAGTAGAGGCTTGGTGGTCCCAGACCAGCAACTCACTTTTCCTCTCTCTCTTTAGGATGCCAGAGATGGTTCTCTGTTTCTTTTCTCCCACTTTTCTCATAACATTTTTATGCTGACCCGTGACGGAAGATGAAGGTGACCATAGTGAGATGTCTTTAAGATGTGCAAAAGTGAGGGTCACTTACCAGGTTGAGCTAACGCTAGGCTGCTCACCTCTGCTGGCTGCATCTGCTCACTGTAGTAAGTTTTAAAAGGACATTCCCTGACAATAGTGTTAGCTCTTGTGTTTGTTCACTCTGAAATCCAAACTGGAATGAGATGGAAATCGAATATTTTATTCATCTCTATGGAAGAATTCAAGTGAAAAGGGCTGAATAAAAACAACTAAAAACTTTTCTTTCCACCTTTTAACCTTTTTATTCTCAAAATCCTAACTTTTCTGTTTTGTAATCAATTGGAATTCTAATCAATCTGTCTTCTCAATTCCTGGTGGAAAAAACTCCATGGAAATAGCACTATAGCATAATGCCTATAATAGTGTTAGCTATTATTATTGTTGTTTTGTGTCATGATTATTAATATGATTATAACTTTTTGTAGAAATCTTAAATCAGTTTTGTATCTATTCTTACTTCCTGAAGACATGACTGTGTTTATATAATCAAAAGTGAATTGTAAGAAGGTGATTACATGCTTAAACTGAGCGATTACATTCATAACAGGAAGCTGTGAAAAAGGACAGTCTTGAATTTCTACAAAAAATTGGTGAAATATGCTTAGGCTTTTTAAAGACATTTTATTCTCTATCTTTTGTCCCTCTAGACTTTGTGGATTTGAACCATTCTATGATGAAAGAGGCGATCAGTTCATGTTTAGGAGAATTCTGAACTGTGAATATTACTTTATCTCCCCCTGGTGGGATGAAGTATCTCTAAATGCCAAGGATTTGGTAAGTGTGACCAAAACAAAATGAAACAAAATGAAATAAAATCCCTCGCATTCATTTTTATCTAATTAATGGGCAGTGCCATTTTTTAAATCAACCCCTCTTAATAGCTTATTTCTTTTTAATTATAAAGTATTTTTAATGAAACAATGCACACCAATGCATTTTCCTTATAGATAATGAAAAAAGATATGTTTGAGTCATCTGTAGCTGAATTATCACAAATTACAAATTACGGCATATTAATTAATGAGTTTTTACCATCTAGTCAATGCAGAACCTTGCTTATGATGACAGCTGTGCTGAGTGAATCCAAACATAATTTACACAGAAGACTTCTGTTTTAAAATGGCTTGCTATCACCTTGATTAGTTGTACTTTGAATAAAACAACATTGCTTCTTGAAATGTTCAAACTTATTAAAATATCCTGATAGTAACACAAGTCCCATCATGCATGATTATCATTATACAAGTTACGCTATACGTTTTGTTTGGTTTTTTTGTTTGTTTTACTTGGCATCTCACTTCAGGTAACATTGAAGTTTGTTTGCATTCAGGAAACACATACCCTCTAGGGAGATGGCCCACCTGTTCTAAAATAAAGAGGATACTAGGGTGTAATTGAAACATTTACCATCAATCCTCTAGAGAGAAATCGCGCAGAAATAACTAAAAGCTGACTTCTGACTCATAGAAGGTTAGATCTCCAAGGGATCTTAGGAGTCATCTAATCTTCCCTGCATTTTAAAGATGAGTTTGCTAAAGCCCAGAGAAGTGAAATGACTGTCCAAGTTCACACAGCTTCTCAGCAGAAAGGCATTGTTAGGAACTAAGGATCCAGATTTCCAGACCCCTTATCCAGTGCTCTTTTCCCTCCTTACCATCTGTGTTCTTTCATGAAAACAGATTTCCTACAGGTCACGGATTTTCCAACATGGTTGTGAAAGAGAGGCCGTGTGTGTGATGTGGGAATGTGTCATCCCTACTCCTCCCTCATGTCAGGGCCCACACTCCTAAACATCCCTCGAATCCGTCCACTTCTCTCCACCTCCACTACAACTGCCTAGTCCAAGCCCCATCCTCTCCTGGTTCACGGCCACAACCTCCTATCTGGTCTCCTTGCCTCTTCTTGTGCTCTTCTCAAGTACACTCTCCACACAGGATCCAGAGGAATGGTTTTATAAATAAGTCTCACCCTCTCTTGTGCCACTCATTTCACATCACTCTCCCTTGATCTCTCTTTCCTCCAGAGCACTAGACTTCCAGTCCCTCATCAGTGTAGCTCTGGGTATGGGCCATTGCTCTTTCTTCTGCTCTGTGATGTTCTTTCCTCCGTCCTCTCCACCATTACATACACATACACACCTCTTTACATAGGTAACTCTTATCTTCAAGCCCTGGCTGCCATTTGGCATTCTCTGGGAGATCTCGTCTTCAGCAGGCCATTCTTCTCACAATTGGTTCATTCCTGCCACTTGTTCCTCTGCCCCCTAGACTTCCTTTTTCATGATGGTCATCATTTCTATATACTTGCTCAAAGGTGTTCCTTAATTAGATTGTAAGCTCTGGGAGAGGGTGAAGCACGTGTGCCCAGATCTTAGTACCATATGGACATAAAGTACAGGCTCAATAAATATTTGTTGAATGAAACCATGAATCAGGAAACAGACCAAGGATTCTTAAAGTCTGACATGCCTGGATTCAAGTGACCCCCCCTTCTTATAATTTACAGGTATGACCTTGGGCTAGCCTAACCTCTCTGTGCTTTAGTTTTCTTCTCTGGGATGATACCAGTACCTATCTCTAGGTCTTTAGAAGAATTAAGGGATATAATACATACTAAGTAATCACCACCAACTAACTCAATAATAACCCCGTTATTTAGTCCTCCATCCATTTCTTTTTATCCCTCATAAAAATTAAATGGATAAGAGGGTTAGCTGTGATGTTCCTTCATTCAGCTAGACCTCCTGTTGGTTAATAAATTTATAAAACTTCAGAACTAAAGCAATCATTGAGCCTCATAATGTGTACTTATTAGCAAAACCTGCATCTGTTCTGTCATGAGCAGAGGCTATGGTGCTGTTGAGAGGGGAGTTGGGCTATAAGAGGACCTGTAGGATAATGGCAAGGCTTTGGGTTTGAATCCTGACAAGGTCACTGGAAATCTTCAGCAAGTTTATTTTTTTTTTATTTATTTTTTTTTTTGTGCGGTACGAGGGCCTCTCACTGTTGTGGCCTCTCCCGTTGCGGAGCACAGGCTCCGGACACGCAGGCTCAGCGGCCATGGCTCACGGGCCCAGCCACTCCGCGGCATGTGGGATCTTCCCAGACCAGGGCACGGACCCGTGTCCCCTGCATCGGCAGGCGGACTCCCAACCACTGCGCCACCAGGGAAGCCCCCAGCAAGTTTCTTAATAATTCGGTGCCTCAGTATCTTCAAATGTAAAGATTAATGATGACATATATAAAATTTTGGTACATACTGGCTTTCAGTAAATTCTTTGTATTTTCATGAGGAGGAGGATGGTAATGATAAGAGGAAACGGATGATTAGAAAATGAGAGGGAAATATTTAACTGTCAGGGATGGTGTAAGGATTAGGTATCATTTGCATAAAATTATTAGTATATGTGCTCAACAGATGATAGCTCTGACTACTATCAAATTTGTATTACTACTGTGCATTCTTTTTCTTAATTATCCTTATCTCCTTCCACCTCCTCTCTGATTTTAAGACTAAGCAGTCTCACGTCTCTGCCCTTTACAAATTCAGTGTCTCTACCCCACACACACATTTCTTTGCAAATGCTACAAAAAGGAAGTGAAAGGAGAACCAGATATTCATTCTTCATTTGACTAGCTGCCTGATTTTGTTAGCCTGTGTTCAGTTCTTAGGTTGAGTTAGAAAAGATCTTATGCCTTAAATCATCCAAAGCCCCTCATTTTACATATTGGCAGACTGAAACCCAGAGAGGCTGACTACCTTGGAGGCACTATGGTGTAGTGGCCATGAGACAAACTCTAAGACCCGAGTTTGAGTATAGCCCCCACCAGTTACGAGTTGTCTGACCTTACACAAGTCACTAAATCTTTCTGAGCTTCCTTCCATCCCTCATTTATGAATTGGAGCTAATAGTTACTAATTGATAAGGTTATGGACAGGGTTACATGAGTTTTTTTTTTTTTAATGTTATATGTCTATAAGAATGTATTTATGGATACAAAGGAATTAGGGTGGAAATGAGGTCATGTAAGAAAGGGCCCAGGAGGGTGTCCATAGTCACCCAATTCACATGTGGTCTTTGTCTAAGGTCACAAAAGTAGTTAGAGACTTTGAATAAGTTAGGACTTGAACATGCGTCCTGACTCCAAATAGTCTCTGCCTCATTCCAGGTCACCCCTTCTGAGCCTAGGGCTGGGGATTATTTTGGTTGTTGATCTTCCTGGCAATTTATTGTCTGCTCATCCTCACAAGCAGGGGTAAACCTCCCAGAATGGGCTACCATTGGTTTGAATTCAGTCCTTTAAACAAATCATACCCCCAAGCTACTGACACCTTTACTTTGATTCTAAATAGGCTTTTACTCCAGCTCTTGGCTTATTCCTTCAAGTACCCTCAAGGGATTAGAGAGAGCTATTAACTTCATGATAGACTCATGGTATAATCATAAGGGCTATGATACTGCCCCTATTGTTTGCCATTCAATTCCCGTAGAAAGAATGATGGATGCATGAACGATTCCGTCTCCATTGATGTGTATTTTAAGCTCTGAATTCTAAGTGATGTGAAGTGCGGCCGTGAATTATTCAGATGCTGGTTCTCATTCAAAGAACTTCCAGTCTGCAGGCAAGGCAAGACTTGTTTCTTTGACCTCTGTGGGCAAGCTGTCCACCAGTTTGGGCTCTCAGGTAGTCTATGCACACCACTCTCAGATTCCTCAGCTACTGCTACCTGAAGCCATCTCTACAGTGACCTCTGGGGACTTAAAAAAATTAATGTATATTTAGTGTACTGCCAAGGAAATTAAATAAGACCTAGAAGTTCACGAGTTGAGGGGCAAGCCCAGGTCACCGTAAAAATCTCCCTAAGAAGACTATGGTTCTTTATAATTTCAGGTCAGAAAATTAATTGTGTTGGATCCTAAGAAAAGGCTGACTACCTTCCAAGCTCTCCAGCACCCGTGGGTCACAGGTAAAGCAGCCAATTTTGTACACATGGATACAGCTCAAAAGAAGCTCCAAGAATTCAATGCCCGGCGCAAGCTCAAGGTTAGATGGCATTTATTTGTTTTATTTAAAAAAAAAAAGATTTCTCTCATATCTTGATGATCAAAGATAATTCCACTATTATTTATCTAATACTATCATTCATCTCCTGTGGTACCAGGAAAAATCCTGCTTTGAAATCCCAACAGTGCTGGTATAAAGCCAATTGTATTTCTGTTATCCTCTCATAAGAATTCATTGTGGGGTTTTTTGGTTTTTGGGTTTTTTTGGAGGGGGGGGCACCGCGCCACTCGGCTTGTGGGATCTTAGTGAAAGCGCCGAGTCTTAACCGCTGGACCACCAGGGAATTCCCAGAATTCATTGTTAATAAAGGGAAATGTGTTGTATGTTGAGCTTTACTCACCAAACAAATCCATTATCATTGCTTCTCATTTAATTAAGGCTGAACTGCTTGAACAGCATTGTTCAGGAAACATTCACTCAGAAAGTTGTCTACTTTCTGAATATGCAAAAATGAGGAAAAAAAATTTTTAAACTATGTTTTATTATGTTTTATTACATAGGCAAATAATTATACTTGGTAAAAATTAAAATAATTCAAGTGATTGGGAGAATTATCTACCAAAACATATCTCTTTTTATAGAATGTATATGGAATAGAAATTAGGTGCTTTTCTCTTACTTAATGGTATTTAGGACTAGCTATACATACAGGGGATCTCAGAGAACAGCTGGGGGTCAAAAATAGTGTTCTATTCAGCAATCGCTTACAGGATGATACAGACTAAATAAACCTGAAGGGTTCCATGGTCATATTAATTTGAAATACACTAGATTAAACAACCTTGACTTAACCCAGGATTTCTCAAACAAATTTGACTGTGGAAGTCTTTTATCTAGATAGTGCCTACTAACATCCATGGAACTAGTGTCCCATGAAACAAATACTTTGGGAAACACAATCTAAAATTTTTGAATATTGGTAATCCATGGGAATATGCATTTATTCAGGTTTTTGGTTGTCCAGATGATTAAATATGCTAATTTGAGATTAAACATATTTTGCTGTTCATTCTCCAACAAGTTTTCATTAGACAATCTTGGAATAATATACTTTCAAAGATTAAACACTAACATATAATAACAAATTCTCTAAATGCAAAATTGAAATTGAGTTCTGATTTGGGATTTTAAGTGAAAGTAACACCTGACACTTCTGTTTCCAATCAGGCAGCAGTGAAGGCCGTGGTGGCCTCTTCCCGGTTGGGAAGCGCCAGCAGCAGCCATGGCAGCATCCAGGAGAGCCAGAAGGCCAGCCGAGAGCCATCTCCAACACAAGATGGCAATGAAGATGTTAAAGCTATTCCGGAAGGAGTGAAAATTCAAGGAGATGGGGCCCAAGTGGCAGTTGAGGGGGCAGAGGCTGAGCTGATGAAGGTGCAGGCCATAGAGAAAGTTAAAGATGCTGAAATAAATGCTGCTGAGGCCACCAAGATGGTGCCCGAGGCATTAGAGGATGGGATAAAGGAGGCTGACCCAGAAATAGAGGAGGGCCTAGCGGAGGAAAAGCTGAAGACTGTTGAGGAAGCAGCAGCCCCCAAAGAAGGTCAAGAAAACCCTGCTCCAGAATTTGGAGCTCAGCAGAATGATGTGATCCTGCCAGAGTACTAAATGGCTTCCTTCCATCTGGGAGCCAAATCCTGGCACTTTATGCATTTTGTCCTTCAGCAAGGAAGGTGTGGAAGCATGATATGCACTATAGTGATTCTGTTTTTAAGGTGCAAAAAAATACATATATATCAGTTGGTAATCCTAACTTCAATGCATGTGACTGCTTTATGAAAAAATAGTGTCTTCTATGGTATGTAATGGATACCAAATACCTACTGATGAATTAAATTTGAAATTGCAGGTAAACACAACATAACATTTAAAAACATACATTTTCAGGGACCAGTAGCACACATTTGAAGTAAATAGTAACAAATTGTTTTTGCTTTGAAAACCTAGCCAGCCTACACCCTTTGGATTTCTTTACAAGGACTGTTGCTCAGCTAATACTAGGTAGAGCTATAAGATGTATTCCCATGACATTCACAGTCTTTTCAGTAATGTGTTCAAACTGTTCACAAGAAGATGGTTAGGTTATAGTTGTATGGTATGTGCAAAAAAAAAAAAAAATCCACTTACAATGGTAAGAAACTGAAGCATACTTTAAGGGCTATGAAACCATATGCCCCTAAAGCTTGTGTGCAGCATGCTTTTTTATCATGTTTTTATTTATACACACCATATTACTAATAACCAAAAACATTCTATTACAAATTTCTGCCATTTTACAGTCCTAAAAAAATTATTTTACAATCTCATGCTGAGGAATTTATTCTTTCCTTCACCTGCTCTCTAACAAGAAGTCCTTCTGATGGACAACACTTAGGGGTGGAATAAAGAAATTTAGTGAAGAAAAGGAGATAAGACTGGGACTTAGACTAATAAAGACTGACTCCTTGTCACTTTCCAGATAAAACTGAATTTATTCACAAGCTTGTACAGTTTTAAAGATAGGAACACTTTTATGGATAAACTCTATACTTACCAAGGTTCAGATATTTAGAAAAGTCTACACCAAAGGCTGGTGCCAAAATGTCTGAATAGAGTGGGAATAATATCCCATTGTAAGATCATCCATTATTGACTTTAGTATAGTAAGGAAACCTTTGTTTTTATAAAAAATTCCTTTTTTTCCTTCAACTGATGGTTATTTAGATATACGGCTTATGGACTAAAGATATTTCTGAAAAGCTAGTATATCTTTTTCTCATACTTGGAATGGAAGCACCCATAATTTACAATGTATTTTTGAAAGTTTCCATGTCCAGAAATGTAGAACAATGCAGCTTTTAGTTTACTTTAGTAAACAAAAACAAAAAGAAACAATGAAAAAAACACTGATTTCAAATCAGACTCTTGAGAAGCTGTAACATTAGACCTAATACGTTACCATGATTTTTTTCAAAATATTTTTCTTTGGTTTTCATATAAAGACTTTTCCCTTATAAAAATCACAGTTAAATTGCAAATACCTCAGATTTATTTCTAGCTTGAGCTTAAATGAACATTTTTATCAAATTAATTATGCAGCATATTTTAGTAGGTTTCCTTAATTTTAAAAAAGGGTTATTTTCAGGCCAAAATTATGGATAAAAATGACTATCACATAACCATCCTCCTCAAAAATAGAGATCTTAAAGTCTTTTGGCTCCTTCTCAGAACTATTAAATTAGAAAATTAAATTAAACATCTGGTTTCTGGGGACTATCGGACCTTGGAGACATTCTGCTTACCAAGTGCAAATCTTCCTTTACTACTGTTCTCATGAGAAGAAAATAAGGTAGAACTTCTTGTCTTCCATAATACAGGGGCCTGACAGATCACTGACTTGGAGGAAAAAGCCCTTAAGGGCACATCATCTGGACTCAGAGAAAGATTTTTTGTTTCATTTTATCTTTATTAATTAGTAGAGAGTACTTATCTTCTTCTCTACTGTTTCCTTCCTTCTTTATTCTCTCAGAATTTCCATTTTAGCTATTATAAGGGGCTCACTAGTTTCAACCTTTAAGAATGCCTTCTTCCCTAAGCATTAAGGTTTCTATTTTAAAAGACCAATTGCCTGGTATACTTTTCCCAAAGAGACTTAACAGGTGTATATGGTGAGGCATATATGGTAAGTGTCCCATATATTGGAAAAGGGAAGAAGAGAGGGAAAGGAATCTTAATGGAAAGTGGCAATATTAATAAGAAGATGAGAACACATTGTCCCTCCCAGCCCACCTCCATACTGTTCCAAGGGCAGTGGTTACATCATCCCAACACTCACGGCTGACTGCAATGGTTGGGCCTGCGGACTGTGCAGTGTGAAGAGCACTGCAAAGGACAAGGCCAGTGTGTGTTTAAGAATTTACCCATTTAAATGAGTACACATGCCTATTCCCTGGTGAGTACTCGAGGGTGTGAGCGTAATTTCCTCTTTTTTAACCCGTAAATTGCACTCTCTAAAAATCAGCAGGAGTTTTAAATTTTGACTTCTATGTTAAAGATTAAGTCCGGATACTGCCTAAGTGACTGAGTTAGTCATTTCAGTGGAAAACAAGTCAAAGCTTCACAAAAATCGGGCATTTCAGCCAAATGATTCAACCTAAGATTTCACAGAGATGCTATTTAAGTTAGGATAGTTAAATTAACATTTTTGAAAAAACAGTAAACATTTATATTGCTTGTTAAAATGGGATATATTATCTATCTCAAAGATTACTTACTTATAATAGTAGACTAATGCAGATAGAACCTTAATTTGATGAACTATTTCATAATGTTTCCTTTAATTGACAATATAGTCACAAAGCAAATAATTAAGGGAATTTCAGCAAACAATAAATTACATTTTGCATTTTAGAGATGACAGTTATTACATTATTGATTTTTGTTCTCAGATAAGTTCAGATACATAGCATAAACCAGACTATTTTGCCATAGAGAAGGACAATCTTGAATTATTTCTCCCATTTAAAAAGTCTAATTGGAATCCCAGTGGTTTTTCTCAAACCGTAAGAGCTCACTTGTCCCATGAATACATAAATAAGGTAGAAATTAGAATAATATGGTTGTAGAAGTTATTGTCTAGAACAAGTGCTGCCTAATATAGATGATACAAACCACATATGTAATTTTAAATTTTCTCCTAGCCACATTTTAAAAAGTAAAAAGAAAAAAAAAGCTGGTAAAATTAGCTATATTTTAATCCAATATATCCATACTATTATTCCAATACATAATCAATATGAAAAATTAACAAGACCATTTACATTTTTTATTTTTGTACTAAGTTTTCAAAAGAAGGATTATGTTACACCTTTAGTACATCAAGTGCTCAATAGCCACATGTGACTAGTGGCTACAGTGGTACTGGAAGAGCACTGGTCTAGAGCACTTTCAAAGCAAAATGACACACGAATTTCTATGCTTAGATTTGAGCTGCCTTAGTTTTCCACAATGATGAGTTGGTAGGAGGCCAAAAAGAAAATGTTTCAGAAATGTCATAGACTGAAATGAGTAAAAACTCTGTTGGCCACGTCTACTTATTCATGTGCTTCAGAGGAGAAGTGTTTCCCAGCATGACTGTTAGAGAACTTTCCTGGGCATTGGCAAGTTGTCTGTTGGCTACAGTTCCTCTTTTTGGGCCCTGGAATCTTGACTACAGGCTAGTGTCTCCCGAGTACTGCCATGAAGCCAATCGTGTTCTCACATACCAAAATCTACTGCGGGCGAACCATGTGTCCTCATTCAGGAAGGACTGCACACAGAATCTTGGTGGGATTTTGTAGGCCTGGCCACCAACAAACCTGGACACCATCCTTGTATTGCAGGCAATATTTCTTTATAGAAATCTTCTGAAATATACCAAATTTGCATGATAAAGACTGTATGATGAGGATGATATCACCCCAGTTATCCCTAAAATGAGAATATGACCATCCATTGGCATTTTTTATATTTCCTTAGAAGAGTTTAATCAACTCTGCCATTACACATGGATTCAAAAGACTTTTTGGAATTTTCTTACATATTGCTATTTTAGAATAATCCTCAAGTTTCTATAGCCATTTTTAATGGCAGACTTTAAAAGAAAAGTTTGCCTTTTACTGTTACCTCAATTAAATAGTATTTTAAACATATTTTGTAATTTAGAATGTTTAGCAATCCCTATTTCCAGTTTCACATGAAAGGTAACTGCTTGAAGATTGCCTATAGACTGAAAATTTAGAGAAAGCCATTTTGTTTCATAATTCAGTTGTTTCACAGAAGCATCTGGTTGCATTTCAAATCGGAAAATAAAAGAAGTAAATGCCAAAAAAGGCAAAGGATAAAATCAGTAAATCATTTATTCTGTTTTAGGATTGTCTTTGCAAAGCAAATGCAAAAAAAAGTCAAAAAAGTGAATCAGCACTAGGTTTTTCTTGATGAGGCTGACTCCACATAAATTGACATAAATATACTGAGAAGAGTCAATTACATAATTACAGTGCCATTATGTAATTTACTTGTCATTGCAGAGTATTCAGTCTGGTTATCTAGGTCTACTTTAGCTGGTGCAAAATTTTCCGACATCTACTTACATAATAGGATTTGTAATATCCTTGTAATTACTGCCTATTAGGTCATATTCAAATTTCCTTAATGTTCAGCACTGATATGTCTCTGATCAAGGTCATTGCTAACATTTGAGCATTTACTGGTTAAATACTGCTTACTGGTTAGACTCTATGTGTGTCTTCAGTGTTTTTTTAAAACATTTATGCACATATAATCTCAATATTGGTATAACATTCATAACCACATGTTAAGCAGAAATGTAACCAATAATTTTCTATAAAACTTTTTCAAAGTTCTTTTCTTCCCCTGCCACAACTCAGGGTGAGTTTCTGGCACCTTGACAAATAGAAAAAGAACCTAAAAGATTACTGGGGAGATATCAGCTATCCACCCATAGTAACCAAGCTCAGCATTTCTTCTTTCTATATCCTGATCTGTTAAGGGCCAGTTTTTGTCATCATTACTTTCAAATATCACCTGAGATCAGATAATATAGTCTCAGCTCACATAGCCCAACCATTTATATACTTTTCTTGGAGAGCAATAACAAACTTAACTAATTTATGTTTGCTTGTTTACAATTCTAATTTTCACACACTCTCTGTGGTGTACTCTAGAGGCTTTGATTGTGTGATTTTAACTTCCTTCAAGATTCAGTCTTTTCTCTGTCACCTGGCCCAGAGGTCTACCTAGGACAAGGAGGAAGACTTGCCATGAGAGTGGACCATGTGAGTCCTTGACAGGAATCAGACATTGCTCTAGTGAAGACTCAAGGCATCTGACTTTGTTGAGCTCAAATGAGACAAATGGGAAACACCTCTTCCAGTGATACTGCTTGAATACTGGTACAGTGCCATCAGTCAGTAATGGAAAATGAGATTTCACCAATCATTTGTTCTTCCCATGACTTGGTTTGCTACCACTTATCCCAGATCAATGTTTTGTTCCATCCCTATGGCCATCAAGCTGCCCTCTCGAATTTTGAAGTCCTCTAAAATCCTGGAAAGAGTATCCCAGACTGGTCGAAGAAATATGGAGTCCTTGGTGGCCCAAATTTAGTTTGAAACTCTAAACAGCAATGCTAAGACAGCAAAATCATACTGTTCTTCTTAACTAGTTGTTTTCAGCACATTTTGAAAACTGACCTGGAATACCCATGGATATGGACTATTTATATCTGTGTAGTCTTTTCTGTGATTCACTGTGTTGCAAATGACAGATACTTAATCTTCAGTCAGATTATATAATATTTATTTTCCATTTAAAAGATTATTTTGGGCTACTCAAATATAACAGGCTTCATATTAGAATTTTTGAAAGCTGTTGTTTTCCCTAAGCACTCTCTCACTCTGACAATCAGTTGTGGATGATAAAAATTTACTAAGTTTGTCCTTTCTTTGTCCTTTCCTTGATACATGTATGGTAGTTAATCTGGTTTGTAAAGGATACAAGCAAGAATGACTATAAAGTGACAACTGTCATCTCATAACTGCCTCCTTTTAACTTGACCTATTTTTATAGCCTGTCATGCAGCTAATATACAGTAGCATACAAATAGCATATTCATGAGTATGATTTTTATTGTCAAGATTATTATTTCAGAAGTTCCCAAAATGTTTATATTCATGCACCCTTAATTTCAGTAATATTTTCATGACCCCCTTCCTACCAAGCCAAAAGAATTACCTAACATGCCCATTTTTTAAGTAGTTAGGTCCAAACAACATAATAGTAGTAGTGCATTCCATGTCTGACTGATGTTGCTGTGCTTCCCTTGACATGTTAAAATGTCCTCTGAGTTTACTGAGTGGGAACAGCAGACAGGTGACAGACAAAAGGGATTATTAGTAAACAGTTAGGGGCTAATGTTTATACTCTTTCTTATTTGAATGCCAATCATTCTTTTATCTATGGTCTTTGGGATATACACATAAAACTTACAAGTGTATTTTTAAAAAGTAATTTCCACATAACTACCCAAGAAAATAAAGTTAAATCTCCAAAGATCAGTTTTCAAGAGTCAGGCAAACTATGGGTCACAGACCAAATCCACCAGAGCCCTGTTTTATAAATAAAGTTTTATCAGAACACAACCATGCTCATTTATTTATACATTGGCTATGGCTGCTTTCATGCTACTAGGACAGAGTGGAGTAGTTTCAAAAGAGACTGTACGGCCCAGAAAAGCCTAAAATGTTTATCTGGACTTTTACAGAAAAAAATTGATGACCCTGGTTTTTCATGGCACCCTGCCTTTTTGGTAACATCTAGGAATACAGATTCCCATACTCCAGATTTCTTCTCCTTAGCTTAGGGTTCTTATCCCATTTGCTTCTTAGGAAGTTAGGAGAGGTTTGTTTCTGTGCAGATGGTCTCAACAATAATTTTGATGGAAGTACAACTTAACAGTAAAATTCCCTACAGAACTAAAAATTCAAAACTGCATCATTCCTGAAAAGTTTAGAGTATGAATTGACTTAAGAGAGAGGAATTAGAAAGATTTCTAGCACATCAAGCATGTTTTAGAAATTTGATCCTTTTATTTAAAATCATGTAAATGACATTTTATATTGCCCACGTTTAAGTCAATCTGCAGCTGTTACTTAGTAAGCCAAGAAATGAGAGCCCCCTTTGGTTCTGAATCCTTCAGAATATTTTCAAGTAATTTATACCAATTGGATTTTCATTTAATCATTTTTAGGAAATAACATGCTTTATTATGTGGCATTCTATGACAATGACTTGCTTATCAATAGCTCAGGAAATAGGCAAATAGCCAACTTTTTAATGTAAGAAAGCTACTTTCCAATCCCTGTGTTTTTCTGAGTGTTATATATTTCATTTCTTCGGAAAGAGAAGGCCTTGAGCAAATGCTTTCCTTTCCTTTTCTTACATATTTAGAAATCCAAGAGGGGCCCTTTTCTTAGTCTATTTCTGTCACAGAGAAATTTTTCATTCCACAATATTTGCCTTAAGGGAAGCAGGTGGCCCAGATATTGAGAATGTAGGCATGCATGACCTCTGTGTTTGACTTTGAACATCTATAGCCAAAAGGTTACAAATGAGATATTGAGTAGAAAACCTATTATCAGCTTATTATTAGGAATACCTAAAATTATATCATGACTCTAATTAAATAATATATTGTTTTCTTTAAACTGTTGCAGCAATCAATATGATGTAGCCACTGGATACACTATAGAACTCAGGAAAAAAAGAGGTGAATCGTCTGCCTGCTCCTCATGGTTGATGTGAGTAGGAGGGAGACTTTACTGGAATGGAGGAGGGAAAAGGTAAAATGTAGATTAGGATTCCACGTTCCCACCTACCCCTTTTTCTTGATTGCTCAGAGTTTGAAGGCAGTTGTTAATGGACTAAACTTATCATTTTTTAATTTCTCTCAATATCTGGGTCACCAGCTTCCCTTAGAAATGAGTAAACCAAAGCCAGTAGCTAATTTTCCTCCCAGAATAAGAAACTAAACAGTGTAGTTTAGGGAATATTAGGCCTACATCGCAAGCACACTTTAAGGAGATGATTCGGTGATTCTGAAGCTTTCTAGGAGCAGCGCATGCCAGGGACCCATTTTCTCAGTAAACTTTCACTGAAAAACAATTACGTACAATGAAAGAGTCAGAGTTTAATTAAACCCATGCTACCCTCTAGGATTGAGCTTTGTCGTTGGAGAGAAAAAACAAGTGTATATATAGCCTGTGCTAAATCTAGGCAGGCAGTAAGCCCTCCAGGGATGGAAAGCAGGAAAAGCTCCCCTTTGCTTGGAATGATCAAGGGAAGCTTCCAGGGAATATTAGCTAAATATAAAGGATGGGGAGAACCTTTGCAGGTAGGGAGGAGGAAGGCAGAACATTTGGCTGAGAAATCTGCAGAGTGAAGGAATGTGTTGAAGGAACAATGCTGGGTGTGAAAGACTGAAATCTGCAGGGAAGTGTTGCCAAGTCTGCATAAGAGTATCAGATCTTGTGCAAAGTTGAATTAGACTTCTTCACCCCTTTCTTACTCTGGGTAGACATTTGTGCAGCATTTCCTCAGAACATGTAGCCCTCTGTGATCTCCTACATACGTGGCTAATTTGGCGTGTCCCCAAGCAGAATAAAAATCACCCAACACATCAAAGACATTTTTGCAAGTCACCAGTTGAAATCAAGCTTCAGTCACTAAAAAGCAAACACTGCACTGGCGAGATCTCCACTGACAAAGCAGAGTAAAAGAAGATAGTGATTATTTGAGTAAGTTTGGCAAAACTCCAGTATCTGAATAACTCCCGGTGACTAGAAAATCACCTAGCTAGTTGCTAAAGCTTTGCCAATGGAGGCCACGTCCAGGTTACTTCTTTCACAGTTATTTTAACCTTTTAAATTATCTGACCTGAAAGGGCAATTCCCGCAGGATCTAAGATAGAATTATACCTGAAAGTTTAGACTTCAAAAGACAACCTGTGCTAAGCCTCAGACAATGAAATTTAAAATCTTCGGAGCTGCTTTCCCCAAACTTCAAGCCGATCCTGTGAAGTCCTTTCATCTCCATCTCTCCCTTTTGCCGCTTTATACACCTTTCTATAATTTCCTTTTTATATCACTCATTGCAGGCAGTATTTTACATCCATCTTCAAGAAACTTTTAAAAACATAATCAGATTACAGTATATATACTTCTACTTGTCTTGCCACTTTGCTTGTTTCAGATAATGTCTGTGATTAGTAACTGGCTATATTATTCGGGCAAATGAAACAAAGGAAGGGACAAAGGTTGACCATCATCTGAGTGATGGTAGAGGAGTTAAGACGTGGAGATACTGTAAGGGTACAGAAAACACAACTTAGCAGGCGTTGAGAAAGGAATACTTCTTACTAGGGTTTTCAGACTTAGGTGACAGTATCTGGTATGTCTTTTCTAGTTTTTCCTAGAGGAGAAATCTGTACTGCTGCGTTGTCGAAAGTTTTCTGGACTAAAAGGACATAAGCAGCTCAATAGCAGCTTGGAGGATTGGATAATGGAATACCACTCTGTACAGGAAACCTACATCTCCAGTAGTTTAGACTGCAAATCATTAGCCAAAAACAACTGCATGTAGGATTTGGAGGACAAAGAAAAAGTGTAAATATTGCAGTTTACACCACCAAGATCATAGGCTGCCTTCCCAATTTCTGATTGAAAAGTGCTGGAAAAGGAGCTGTGAACATCTCATTTTTAAAACCTGTCAAAATGGTGCTATTGACTCCTTAATACAAAGATATATTACAATATTTTTTAGGTAAACATGTAAGTCTGACCTGGCCATAAATGTAAATATAGAGAATGTTTACAGAGAATTCATCAAAATCATGCCCATTTGCTTTTGACTGAGCTACCGTTTTGTTCAATGGCAGTGACTGACAGTCCTTGCTTCCAGCATATGGGACACATCAGAGTCACTGGCTCTCAGCTGCCCAAAGCCTGGGGCAGACAACATGACAGCCACAGACAACTGGCTTCTTCTTGGACTCAGGTTAGACAACTCAAGTAAATGAGTAAACATGCTCATTTTTTGGTGTTTCCCAGGAACATAACGGAAGAATATGTGACATGAGGCAAAATGGATGTTGGGAGACTGTTGAAATTGACCTTAGTGAGGGCCAATGTTGCTTTGTGTAAGTTCATTCAGATTTGTCAGAGCATGCCAAAAGAAGCATACACCTTACTGCTGGGAAACTTGTAAAGCAATTTGCATGTATGGTATGATAATAAATCATCTAAGAGCCCACCAATACTTTGCATTCCGTGATTTGAAATGTTAGCACAATTCGACACAATGGACATTTTCCTTAAATCTGAAATATGGAGTTGAAGCATTTCTTGATTGTTTTTCCATTCTCAGGTAACATTATACTTTGAGTTTCATAGCATTTTTAATATTATACAGTGATGTCATAAAATCATAAAGTTAAAAGGGGATCTTAGTAATCATTTAACCCAACATGCTCATTTTATTAAAGAGAAGTAACACCCAGAGAGGTAATGACTTATCTAAGATCGCAGTTAGTGGCTGAGAAGAGATCTGGGTTGCCCATCTCCTAGTCCAGTGCTCTCACGACTGAGAAGTCAATTCACTGGATACAAAGTCAATCCAGCGATTCATATAAAAATTGATTTTCATTATAAAAATATGAAAATACAGAAAAGTAGATTACCATAAGAATGCCTTCCAAAGACAAGCATTGTCTTTTTTAAAATCTACCATTAGTTTTTTTCTTACAGACTTTAATCATATTGTAACTTTTTTATGTCAACCTAACACTACAGCAGGCATTTTTTGTATAATCTTCAGAAACAATTTTGATAGCTGCATAATAATCCATTCTCAACTCTTTTTCTTTTCTCAGTTAACACTACATAAAGCTTTTTTCTGAGTTTGGGGAAATCTATCCTAAGGAAATAATCCTAATGTGGAATTGTTGGGCCAAATGATATTCAGTGGTCCCTTCATTATGATGCTTTCAAACCTGCAGGACCTGAGAATGAAAGGGAAAAACCTTTATGTTCCCTCCTAAGAAGCTGATTGTTAGCAACAATAGTTGTAAAAAGAACTAAAAGTCTTTCTTGAGCTTGGCCACCCAATCAGTTAGCAAACATTTGTGTGAAATATTGGGGGGAAGGCATAATATGTCAGTGAGGTTCACTCGCAGAACTGCAGCTTGCTACTAACTACTATTAGGTCCAAAATCCTCACCTAAACAATGACTTCTGAATTGAGGGAAATGCTAGAGAAAAACAAAAACCTCTCCCATCTGCAAGTCCATTTTTGACTATACGA
Source organism: Physeter macrocephalus (assembly GCF_002837175.3). NCBI lineage: Eukaryota > Metazoa > Chordata > Mammalia > Artiodactyla > Physeteridae > Physeter > Physeter macrocephalus. The sequence continues at coordinate 109,527,802 of NC_041221.1, forward strand.
AACATCTTTTTATTTCAACCTGGTTTTGCACAATCTCTGGACTACTTCCTTTAATAAAAAACCAGCTGCTTGTACTTAAGGAATGTCACTAAAGCAAAACCTAAGAAGGAAGGTAAAGCTCCTGAAAAAGAACAGTACCAACCAAATAATGAGTAAAAAGCCCATTTTGGTATTTGTACACTATGCTTCCTCCATAATTTTTATTGGCAGAATACTACACCCTACTAATCACCCGTACGGCTAACACAAGTAACATGGATCCACCCTCTATCTCCTGGGATACATCTGCAGTTCATGTTTTCCAGCAATTTTCTGTCATCTCCTGGTCTAGAAGTCTTCATCCAGAGTGGACCCTTTGCTCCAGAGGAGTAGAAATGGTGTACTATAGACATAAGTCATTCACATCGGATGCCATGTGACACCAACCATTAATTAACAACCTTCCGAGGAAGCTCCATCACCTCATTACCTCAATGACGGACAGCTATGTAGAATCTGCCATATAGAAGCCCAATCAATGTTTCATGGAGGAGTGAAGGACTACTTTGCTATTTTCATTTCTATTTTGTGAATCTATCATTTTCCTATTGACATTTAAAGGAGCTCTATACACACTTTCCAGAGGTGACCCACTGAGAGATGCTATGACTGGCTAGCCAGAGTCATTACCAACCCTTTCTCCAAGAGGCTGGAAATTCTTGCCTTCCCAGCTAGTGGTAGTCACGTGACCCAGACTACTAGAAAGAAAAGCTATTGGAGGCTCTGGAAAAGCTTTTACTTTCCTGATAAAAGAGACAGATGAGTAGTCCCATGCCTTCCCCTGCTTCTTCTTTACTTGAATGCACATGTAATTTCCAGGGCTAGTTGGTCACCTTATCATATCTGAGGGAAAGATGAGAACTGTAGAAACACTGGCCCTGACATCCTAGTACTAATAATTACCGACATCCAGATTTTTTATTAAATAAGAAAATAACTCCCTATTTGGTTTGTTTTTTGTGTTTTTTTGTTTTTGTTTTTTGTTTGTTTGTTTTTTTGGCCACACTGCACAGCTTATGGGATCTTAGTGCCCCGACCAGGGATTGAACCCTCAGCAGGTTCAATCAGTCCTAACCACTGGACCGCCAGGGAATTCCCGACTCTCTATTTGTTTAAACCACTTAATAGTCATATTTTCTACTGCATATTTCCCACAGCATCCATAACTGCTTTCTTATAATACAGAACAACAGTTCCTTTGTAATCACTTCCACCTTTTTTCAACTCCAAAGGAACTCATCACTACAACTGCTAATCAAGTTAGTACAATTATTTTAAAATGTATACAATAAACCTTACCTATATGTTACAGTGGTAAGAGCAGAATATGTCATCATCCTTACTATATAACAGCAAATCAAAATTCAGCAGTATTGTGGCTAATATTATATGAAACATTGGCAGGGATTAGCATATGCATTGTTAATCTTAATTTTCCAGTTTATATTTTTCTTCTGTAAGAGTTCAGGAAGCTAAACTACATACTTTAAATTCAGATAAGGTTAAAGCAACTCAGATAGTATAAATGGTCAATACACAAGCGTCTAGAAATTTTATTCTGATATATTTCATAGACATTTTAAAATAAATACACATTTTATTATATTAATGCATGCTCTCATTAGTTTAATGAAGGTTCCAGCTTTACACATTGGCCCATAAAAGAAATATAAACTTCTTAAATATAAAATCTATATATAGTATAGCTTTTATTGAATTGCAAGAGATGAATTTTTATTTAACCATACATGTAAATCTTTGGAGACAACAAAATAATACAGAAATTATAATTCCAATTTCCTGTACTCTGGGATTAATCTAATGTTTCTCCTAAACTCAGATCCCACCATCCCCTACTTCTTGAATTTGAATAAGAAAGGCATGAGAGATAGACTGGACAAGTAATTATACAACACAGGGTCTAATGGACACCTGGTCAAGTCCCCTAGCTTTTCTGGGTTCTGTTAATTTATGCATAGGTTTGGGATAGCTACAGTATCCACTTAATTAAAAGAAACTGGATTTTAACAACTGATTCTAAGGATGCTAGCGTGCCCTTAAATAAACAGGTAAAGCTTTTATCCACATCAAAGGGAATTACTCATACCTAAAAGCTCAATAGACATTAGGAGTTTAAATTGTGCAATGTTTTCCTATCTTCTCCAGAAGCAACCTCCATTACAGAGTTTTTAGCTTGAGAGGTTAATTTAATTCAACTTGAGTGTTGATAAAATGTCCTTCAGTTAGGAAAGAAAGAGGGAGGAGAGTAAGAAAGGACTTTTTTATTGGGAGATAATTTTACATATAGAAATCTACAGTTTCAAATATATCCAACCTCAATGAACAGTGAAATGAAGAGATTTTTAACATTAACAATCTGTCTTTAATACTCTAGCAGTTTATATTATACATAACTGCAGAACACTAAATTCTCATAACTATTTTTGCTGAGTATTGTGTTAAACTTCAAGGATTAATCAAGGATTATCAATACAAACTAATATTTCATGCAGAAGTATCACTTATGATAAATTATTTTTTTCTTGTATGAAACTAATTTCCTTAAAAAAATAGGTATCATGTACTGAAAACAGTACTATGCCAAGTGTTTCCTGCATACACGTGTTTCTAATACAAACTAGCTATAAGCCAGAGAAAATAATCAACCACATAACTACAAGGCAGATTATATTCTTTCATTTCATCAACTGCCCTATGAAAAGTTAATTATCTTCAAAGGAAAATCTTTTGGGGCTATAATTTTTATTTTACTGACAATTACAACTGATTTATTTCTAATGTTAAGGAGTCCACATTTAGCAAGCACTGAAGGCTTCAGAGAACAGAAAAGATTTTGTATTTAAGAGAGTGATTCTATGAAATTCTCTACTTCATATTAGAGAAAGACAAATTAATATACAGATTAATATGGAACTGTGTGTTATTAAAAGTTATTAAAATTAACTTGAAATGTGGCTAGCCCAAATTAGTAAAATATACACCAGAAATCAAAAAATTAGTATAAAAGAAGAATGTAAGCTATCTTAAAGATTTTTACAGTGATTACATGTTGAAATGATAATATTTTGGATAAGAGTGAAATGTACTATATTATTAAAATTAACTTCAGCTGTTTCTTTTAATTTTTTTAATGTGGCTGCTAGAGAATTTTAAATTACATATATGGCTCACATTATTTTTCTATTCTACAGCACTGCTATAGAAACAGCAGACTCTATTAAATGTTAATATTAATCTCAATCCACATTGTTAAATTTCATATCATTATGATATTTGACATAACATATTTAATACATTATCACAAGATTCCTGAGCTTAGAATCAAATACACCTCTACTCTTGAAAACAGAACCAAACAAAATGTGCTCTAATCTTTTCCATCATCTTCTGTATACTAGCAACTGTGCTAAACTTTGGTTATGTATGATTCAGCAAACACGCAAAAGGGATCTTTTGGGTGATAGAACTATTCTAAAACTGGACTGTTGTGATGGCTGCACAACTATAAATGTATTCAAAAATCAATGGATTGTATACTTACAACTGGTAAATTGTATAGCACTGGAAATTATACCTCAATAAAGCTGGTTTTTTTTTTTTTTAAGTACACAGCTAGAGCCCAGCAGATTTAAAGTGCCATCTAGAAGCTGCATATACATTTCAGGTAATTCAAATATAATTCTTCAATCCATCATACGGCTCAACATTGCAATGAAAATTTTTCCATGAGGGTCTTGTTACCTGCAATGGGTCCTCATTCAACAGTGGATTATGTCATTACTAGTTGGAGGTATAAGTTACAAAAAACAAAGGGAACACAGAGTAGCTGAAAGTGGACAGTTTATTAGTGGCACCCAGCTCAGGCGATAATAGCCCTTATAATAATGTACATCTTGTTGCAAACTTACCCAATCTGGGCACCCTATAATTGGACATCTGCTGGTATTTTGCCATGCTAGACTGAATACTGGAATGTAAGAAACCTCCTGCTCTACACTAATAAAACCAAATAAAAGACAATAGATTGAGTCAAAATTAACATTTAACAATTTCCATGCGAAACTGAAAGCTAAACTGCTCATTTCTCTTTCCCTATTGCAAGAAAAAAAAAGTAGCAGAGAAATCCAGCAACTCAAAAATTATAGTCAATTTGGAAAAACATATTGGTGATTAATAAATTTCAAGTTAAGAACATAGGATTGTTTGTGCATTGCTTCTATCAGACCTTGAAACAAACTATTTACAAACTAAAATTTGTGAGATTATTCATTATGTGTATTATGCTGCTGCCACCTTTTGCTTTTTTTGAACATCATCTCCATACCAAAAAAATAAAAATAAGTCAGCTCTACTTTTTCTACTTTAGCAAAATGGGTCTGAAGAACTATGACTTATGCTTTCTTTACACTCAGGAAAACACAGGAAAGTAAAATAGAGATCACACCTTCATGCAATTGAACCACTATACAGTTTTGTGCTTTTTGTGGCCTACCTAGTAAATACTATTTCCAGAGCTCTCTTTACCCCATATTAACCAAAAAAAAAAAAAAAAAAAAAGAAGAGAAAATGAAACAATGGGAACAGTAATAATAACACATAAATAACTCACATTGAACACTGGAACAGATTTCAAGATGTGTGCATGTACACAAATATAAATATAGACAAAAATTTGCACGGACACTGAGTTCCCTCAAGTTCTCATCTTAGGTGTAAACTAGGTGGATAGTTCAAAAGCCAAAGACCATGTGGAATGTTAAAATCATTTAGGAATGTTCATTTAATGCAGCCACAGAATCGAGGGATATATTATAGTCCATTCTAATTATAAAATGACTCATCCAGGCATTTAGATAAATCTATGAATGCATTTGTTCTAGTTCCAGACTGAAGTTACATCACAATTGTGAATACGTATGACGTAGTTATACTTTATGAGTTGAGTGACACATTTACAACTCAAACATGTATAAAACATTCACTGAATTTGACTTTCTAGAGAGATGATTCTCTATTGGTCAGTATTGGATACCACCACCCATTTCACATAACCCAGAATACTGTCCAATCAATGTGGTGTCCCAGCACATATCTGGCAATTTTTTACACCGTCTTATTCATTCATAAATGCTTTTAAGACTCCCAAAATAAAAGCCCATAAAGATATGAATATATTTTTAAAGATATCTATAAAATAATGCTATCCAGGTATCAAAACTGAATTGCATTTTACTACGATACCTGTTCTTTTCTTATTTCTGATATTTTCAATAGGGAAAGTAGTACAAGTCAACTGACAATGAAGTTCATCTTTATAAAGTATAGAGAAGAGCTTTTTTTCTTTAGTCCAAGATATTGTTAGACTCATAGAGCATACGAGAAGTAAAGCATTAATATTTAACTCCTCCCAAAATTAAAACTTTTACAGAATGTTCATAAAGCTCTAAAATAGGTGATTTTAACCTACCAGCATGAAGCTTGGCTTTCTCTAATTTCTAAGTAGCCAAAATATTCATACTGAGGCACTATTCAATTTCTTAAGAGTTTGTGTCAGAGAACTATATCTACTTCTTGGTGGATTTCTGTCATACTCTCCATTCCTAGACATATCACCATACCAAACAATGTGCAAACAACTGTTTAGGAAAACTGAAATGCCCACTCTAGATAGCTATTTACTTTAGGAATAAAATAAACCAAAAACATCTCAAAATTTTCTACAGGCTATGCAGAAGACAGGAAAGGATGATTTTTACAGGCCATGCCTCTAAGAGAGACAGTTGATTCAGGGAATATAATACTATAAGTTTAAACATATTATGCCTTTTGTAAAGCTTTTTGTAAATCACCATAGAAGTTGATTAAAGTGCTTGCCATGGCTGTATCTACTGCAGACTGGGGAATCATTCCACGCAGATCCGTCTGAATATAGCCTGTCAAAAGACTCCGGTTTGGACTGTCCTTAAGAGGAACACAAAACCAACCACAGGGATGGTTATATCCACGAACAAATTCTGATCTCTTTTCACTCCAGTCAAGACTTATCCCTACAAGGCAATTTAAAATGACACTATTAATAGCAATGACTGACATTAATCTAAAACTCTCACTAAAAAATATTATCAGATTTCTTATTTACATATTTTTCTTCTTATCCATGTAGATGAAAATTAAGCCCCAAGAGTGACCATGGAAGAATGAAACAGATAATTACTAAGTGGAATTCTGACAGAGGCTGGTAGATATGTAATGGGGAAAGTTCTAATCCCTTCAGAATAAATGGCATCATGTCATCTTGGTAACTCCTTGGAAACTACAAATCTTCTTCTCTGTAGCAGCCAGGCCTCAAGGTACTAATAATCAAACCTATGTACCACCACTGCTCCCCACATGCACTACCATATCAAACTTTGGTTCTGGCTGGTTCAGATTAAACAGGTAGATGTGTACCTACAACTGCCAACTCAAATATATATCGTACATACAAAAATATTAATTTACCTATAGATATATTTTAGAAAGCAGGAGTCTTCTAATAGTATCTTTCATTTTGAAAAGAAAAATATTACACAGATCAAGGAAGGAAAAGTACTCTAACACATACCAAGCCTATTTTTTCTAAGTATATGACTAAGAAGCTGTTTCTTGAGAGTGACTTAGAAGGAAACCCAACGACTAGATCTCTTTCTTAGAGGCAGTCATGTGTTCCATATTTGTTAGCTGTGACCTGAAGGATACTGTGTAACGGGGAACAAAAACTCATCAGAAAGATTGCAAAAACTTTCTTGATATTGTTATTTTAATCCCTAGGGTTTAGCATTTGCAAACAGAGCTTAGTGATTATAAAATAACTATGGGGACTTCCCTGGTGGCGCAGTGGATAAGAATCTGCCTGCCAATGCAGGGGACACAGGTTCGATCCCTGGTCCGGGAGGATCCCACATGCCGCGGAGCAACTGATCCCGTGTACCACAACTACTGAGCCTGCGCTCTAGAGCCCACAAGCCAAAACTACTGAGCCCGCATGCCACAACTACTGAAGCCCAGGTGCCTAGAGCCCGAGCTCCGTAGTAAGAGAAGCCACCGCAATGAGAAGCCCACGCACCGCAATAAAGAGCAGTCCCCGCTCGCCACAACTAGAGAAAGCCCGTGCGTGCCGCAGCAACAAAGACCCAACGCAGCCAAAAATTAATTAATTAATTAAAATAAATTTTTAAAAAATAACTATGAGAGTTGAAAATATATCTTGTGTAGAAAGAAACATCCAACGTAGAAAACTCAAAATTTAAAACAAACCGAGAGAAAGTAAAAGGTTTTGAGACAATTACCACAGGATAAAAGCCCTTCTTTATAGTCCACAGTATAGGAGAAGTCAACAAACTCTCTTGGGGAAATTATATTCCAAAGCTGACCAGCAGTAGTATAACGCATCACACAGCAATTCTGAAAGAGAACAGGTAACAGCTGTTAGTACTATAGGAAACACATACATAGACTCATATATCATAAGTTAATCTTTAGCAAAAAATTCACTCACTTAAAATGTGTTATAATAAATATTAATAACATTTCTTACAGTGATTCTGACAGGTTTAGATCTCTATTCTATATCTCATGGCAACTGTATGGACTTGAGGAGGATATACAATCAAAACACAGAGGTAAGTTACCCAGTATCCAAATCTCTGTTTCAGTAGAGTCACCTCTTATCCTATATGATAAAAGTGAAAGCAGGTAGTATAGACTGTAGATGTATAAGATAAAATCCACAAGTACTTTGACTAAAACACCAAATGTGTCAATAAAGGATTCAAACATGGCAAGGAATGAATTAATAAAAACAGACAAAGAAAGAAAGCCACTTAGGTTACATAATTCTCTAATGCTTAAGGTGGCATATTTATCTTTGATTTTGGCTAAATATTAATGGAAAACCTACATACTATTACCTAGAAACCTGAATATGATGGTGGTATTTTCAGAATTTTAGATTTCAGAACCTCAGCTAAAGTTTTACAATCAAAGACACTGATGATTTTCTTAAGCAGCAAGGGTAAAGCTATTGCAGAAAACAAACTCAGTTCTGACTAACACTCATTAGTTAATATGAGGAAACTCAAGCTTTTTAAAAGGCAGCAAGGATTCCCCTGTGAGATCTTTGCCATGACTACTTATTCTCAAAGCAATGAATATAATGAATGCAAGTATACACATGTGTTCACGTGCACATGCGCACAAATACACCCACACACACATACACTCAGCCAAACACTCACACACACACACACACACACACACACACACACACACACACAATCTGAAGCAACATTTCTAAACAAATACCTCTTCAAAATACTCCAGAATATCCAATGATGTCATTAAGCTGTCCCAATCCAAGCGACAGGGACCTGGGCGTATATGGTCTATTACACTATTGACGACATCGTCTACAACACCTTGGGCTTTGAAGCTGGAGAAAACATATTAAAGTCAAATGCTATTAGAATGAAAAATTTCAGCATGCTCTCACAGTTCAGAGCTCACATCAAAAAAAATAAAATGTAATGAAGATTTTTTAAAGAGTAAATCCCTACTTTTCTGATAAATTAGGTTCTGTCAATTATTTCATCAGAATGTACTCTAAAATGTCCTCAAATCTAATAAGAGATCTGAAGGCTATCTTATGCATTATCATGAACATAGTAAAATACCTTCATTTTATGGTGTAGCCAAGAGCAGTCTGCAGAACACTGTAATGCTTCTATTTATTTCGTATGCTGTTCTTTTCTCAGCTATGCTCTAACATGTTATTAGCATTTGCATATTCTTACCCTAACTTTTGAAACCTTTTTATTAGGAATAGAAATATAGGTCACCCAAGAATAGAATGCCCAGGATTGACCCAGGAATAATATCAGAACTTGACATATTTCAAAGGTGGCATTACATACCAGTAGGAAAAAGATATACTAGTTCAAAAATGGTGTTTAGATTCAATAGTTATCCTAACAGAGAGAATAAAAACTGAATTCTTACTTCACATCATTCAAAATAACTCCAGATCGACTAAATACCACTATGTAAAAGGTAAAAATTTTAAATTTTGAGAAAAATATACAAGTGACCATCTTTGTGACCTCAGGATACAGGGGGATTACTTGAATACATAAAACACACAAAAACACAAATTACACAAGATGGTTAAAATTAAAAACTTACATACCACAAATGACAAAATAAGTAATTTCTTTAAAAACTAGCCACAGAGTGGAAGAAGATAAGTGCAACACATATATACAGATATATACTTATTATAGAGGATATATGATTAATTCCTATGAAACAATGAGAAGAGGACAATCCAAACAAAAGATGGGCAAAGGACAAGATTGACCTGAAATGTCAATAAACTTAGAGAAGATGCTCAATTTCACTCATAATCAAGTAATTACTAGCAAGATACCATCTCATACCCCTGAAAAACTGGCAGAGATTAAAAACTTAATAACAAGTGTTGAATGGAAGGGAATGAGAACTCTCAAAGTGCTACCACCACTTTAGAGAGCAATTTGGCAACACGCAGTAAAGTGGGATGATGTATGTGCCTAAGACACAGGCACATCCCAAGAAAATGATACATGTGTGTAGAAGGAGACATGTACCAAGAAGCTTACTGCGTTAAGAATTCACAACAACCTGAAAATTCATCAGTAGGCAAACTTGCAAACACAATAAACGCATTGTGGTATATGAATACAGAAGTGAAAGACTAGATCAACATGTAACAACACGGGTAACTCTTGAAAACACAGTATTGAACAGAAAAAATTAAAGCGTATTATTAAAACACACACACACGGTCAAAGTGTGAAATAGGAATAATACACACAACTTCAAGACAGTAGTTATCTCTGGGGAGGAAAGAAAAGAGAGATAGATTGGCTTTAACTCCATCATTGTTTTCAGGGGTCTTTTTTCTCTTTTTTAAGCATCTGAAGCCTTTTTATCATTTTGTAAATCTCTCAAGCTCAAGCTTATATTATGTTCCATCCTAAGTCTGCTCTTCTGCCTGTGTTCTCTAACTTGGGGTGAGGGTGGGGGTAGGAGGTGGGTAACACAAATTACTTCAGGCACAAATTAGAAATCTGGGATTCAATTTCAACTCTTCTTTTTCTCTTAACCCCATTCCAATAGTCAGAACTAGTAAGTCACCATGTTTCATCAAGATGATTTTCCAAACGTAAACTGCTTAGAACAATATCTGGTTTTCAAAAAATGTTAGTTAGTTATCATCGCCATCATCCTCATCACCACCACCATCACTATCATAAATCTCTTTCAAGTTCATTTGTCCTTTTCAACTCCCATGCTATGTCCTTAGTTTGGGAACTCTGTGTCCAACTCAACACTGCATCAGTTTCTAGCTCTTCTGATCATATAATTCTTTAAGAATCTGAAAAAAGCCACAGATCTCTTCCCCGGAATATACACATTGTCACAAAACTTTGTATACAATCTTAGGGACACTTCAAGAAGCTCGCCATGGACCCCCAGGATACAAGCTCTTCTCTAAACTTTCCACGCTCATTTCTGTCTTTCACAATTGTTATTAGAATAAATGCAAAATCCTCTGAGGACCTGGGAGGTATGGGTAGGGTTGAGCAGTAGGTAAATGCAAAACTGAATGCCTTAGTTTAGAATTCAAAAATCCTTCAGACATCCTCTCCCCACCCCCATACTTAATGCTCCAGCTATACAAACACAACTTCAGCTTCCCTAAATAAACTCCTTAAAGTGTTTCCCATCTGTGTGAACGTAGTAAATGAAATTCTCTCTGCCTGGAATATGAATTTATCCTTCATTCCCTAAGAAATACTTACTCGTTCTTTAAGACTCCGCTCCAATATTAGCTCCCCTAAGAAGTTTTTCCATATCACCAAGCATAGGGCTCCCTTGGCACTTTTTACACTTTTTCAACCCCAGCAGGGATTACTGATCTAAAGGATTAACTTCTACACTTGCTTACAATGTTTAATCCAACTCCAGTTTCCCTGTCCTTCTCATAAATACTGTATAACCTATCTTCCTGGAAATGCTATCTTTGGTAATACACTTCAAAATACTCTGTATATAGTAAGTTCAGTCAACAGTTTCATTTTAAAAAGTGCTGAGTCCCAAGGATGTAACTATTCCACTCCAATTTCACACGGCAACTATCTCCTCTGGCTTTAAAAAACAATATTTTTTTACTGGCTAAAGGCATAATTCGTGTTCAACTATATGCAAAAATCAAAAAACAGAAATAAAAATCACACATAAAACTGACATCTAGAGGTATATATTTTGTGTTAAATAAAACATTTTAATATATAAAAAATATATATTTAAAGTCATCCCATGATTATGCTACATACAGTTTAATATTCTGCTTTATTCACTTTTCATTGTATCTTGAGCATTTTATTATGTTTTTAAAGACTGTAAAATAGCACATTTTATAATTTAATCATTCCCCAACAATTGATTATTCAGGTTGTTTGTAATTTTTAATATTTTAAGTAATACTGTGATGGAAGAGACAAGTTTAAATAACTATTAATTTTCCCATGATTTCTTCAAGATAAATTCTTAGAATAAAATATGCTACAGCACTGAATAAATGCAGAAAGAATATTAGCAGGGTCTTATACCCCATAGTAAAAGAAATTAAGATTTTATCAGCTATCTGATATCATTATTTATGATCCCTTCACCACCAACTCTGTCCACCAGGGATATGGACATTTTAAAGGCTTTGAATTCATAACAGGATTTGCTTCTCAGAAAGTTTAACATCTTAAAGCAAAAGCCAAATTTTGCTGGTAATGATCATTCAGTGATCATGTGTGTAGGTGTGTATATATCTGAAGTTTAGCAATGTCCTAAGAGCTATGTAACATTACAGGAATTTACTTACAGATATCCATTAAATTCTTCTGAAGGTTTCCTCCAAATTGTTACATCTTTCTAGAAAAATAAAAACAGTGTATACTGATAATTACATAGGTGGAAACCTGGATATAAAACTGACAATTTCATAAACTCTACAGCATTAGCTTTTGCATGAAAATAAAACATAAGTAAATATTCAAAGAAATACGCAAAAGTAATTTATACCATAAAATAATCCATGTCTGAATTTCTTATCTGAAAGTAGTACACATCTTACTTAAATTACAGACCCCTACAAAAGGTTTTTCAATAGCTCACTGACACCCAAACACTGTTAAGATTCGGTGATGGCACCATCTCATTGGCCATTATTATTTGCCTCATTCCAATCTCATCTATTTACCATTACTGACACATTTAGACTGAGATAATAGAAATGTTAAATACTTCATTCTGAACTTGCTCACATCTCTTTTTAAAATTAAACAATTCAAATCTATTATGACAGTGCTACCTTGAATTAGTCCCTACATTTTTTTCCAGATCATTTCCCAAGAAATTCTGAATAGCAAAATAGCCAGAGGACTTAACTGGAAGAGTCCTGGGTTCAAGGATTGGCTCTTTCAACACTCAGGTATGTCATATTGGTAGAAAAAGAATACTAACTGGTCATTCTCAGGCTTGTTAAAATATCTGAAACAATTTCAAATTATCAATTACTATACTTCCTTAAACTGACAATGACACATTTTATTTACTGACTTGAGAGGCTGCTCTTTACAATCTTGTTGCCATGAGTCTATTCTTGTGTCCAATATCTGAAGAACTAATGAAAGCAGTGCAGGATTACTATGTTTCTTCCTTTATGAAACAGTAAACCATCAACTTTATTAGCATGTTTATCTACCTCGCACATTCATCTAAAGTATGGTCCATATTTTTCCGTACCATTTTGAAAGTCATCCACCAGCTCATTAGACAGAAGATACATCCTCAAACATAAGTAATTTAATTAATTTACCATTTTCTTAGCAACTCTCCACTTGTCATCTTCAAGGCTGTGGTATTGGATGAGAGTGTTTTTAAGTCTAGTCGCCAAAACAACTGCATCAGGCAGGTCTTCCATTTGTTTTCCCTGTTACAAAGATTAAGATTATCATCAGCAAATACCAGAGTTAGATGCAGTAGACCAATGGGTCTCAAATATGGCTTCATAAAAGAATCACCTGGGGAGTTGTAAAAGATACCTATACCTGGACCCCATCCCGAATCAACTAATCAGGATCCCTGAGGGTAAGACCTGGCCATAGGATACTTTTCTAAAAGCTTCCAAGGTGTGGAACACATAGGGATAAGAATCACATATGTTGAGTTATTAAAATCACTCATATAAAAAATAAAATACGATCCTATTTCCCTTTCTAATAGAATCTAACCCAAAGGAATAAATTATAAAATTCCAGATAACTTAAAGAAAAAAAATACTGCTTTTTCAAAAATACAAAAATAACACACAAGGTATAAACTCTTTTAAAATTCCTTAGAGATTCAGCCATTGAAAATTTTCATTTTACCAGCCAACAGATATAGGACTCAATCTAGCAAACAAATGACAACCACAATTGGAAACCTCCTCTTACATCCTTTAAGGATAGGGCTAGAGACCTCTGAAGAATTTCAAAAGTTTGAAGAACTCTATTGTCTTCAATATTTTATTTCATTTGATGAAGTGTCATAGGATTCAGTGAGGTACTGTGTAACATAGGAGGTGATATGAAGACCTTAGAACCACCAGTACAGCATAAATAAGTGGTTTATAATCTTAAGGCAATAATTTTAACTATACAGAGAGGAAAGTACTATATCATTAATAATTCCAAAGGTATGTTATTGTTCAACAATACTTTAAAAGGGAAATGATTACTAATCTCGAAAGATAATAAACTTAATATGAGGGATTCTATAATGTGATCAGTTTAAAACACTGCTGCAAATCCTGTGACACACTACCCATCAAGAGGGATTGACATATATACACTACTATGTATAAAATAGATAATTAATGAGAACTGACTGTATACCACAGGGAACTCTACTCAGTGCTCTGTGGTGACCTAAATGGGAAGGAAATCCAAGGAAGGGGGATATATGTATACGTGTGGCTGATTCACTTTGCTGTACAGCAGAAACTAACACTACATTGTAAAGCAACTATACTCCAATAAAAATAAATAAATAAAGTGAAAAAAAAATAAATAAAAAGCAACAAAGCATTTACAATGAAAAAAAAAAAAAAGAGGTGCAGTCTGTGACGCTGCATGACCTCTACAGCTAGGTTAGAAAATTCCATGCAGCCTCTGTACGTCTCTCTTAGAATAATCGCTCTGGAAGCCTTTGATCAACATGTAAGCATACAAGGAATCTGGTTATCCTGAGGCTGATATGCGGAAAGGCCCAGATGGAAAGAAGAGGAAGGGAGGGAAAAAAGGAGAGGGAAAGACAGAGACAGACACACACACACACACACACACACACATACGAATCCAAAATCCCACCTCCAGAAGCTTATTTAGGGCTTCACACCTAATGGGCATCTCTTGCTTCCCCAGTCTTCCTTCAATTTGCCTCGGTCTTCCTCATCTTAATAATTTTACTATTAAAATGATAATTGAGCCAGTTGCTCAATGTCAAAAACCTTGGAATCATTCTTAATAGGTATTAGGAGATTCATCACATACCATTGCCTACAATGCTCTTGTCCTACTGGTTTTCTTTCTGTCCCTTAAATACATCAAGCTTGTCACTGACTTTGGGCCTTTGTACTTACTATTATTTCTCTACCTGGATTAGTAGATCCCAAATCTGAGCATGACTAATAACAACCTGTAATAATAATTTCAGATTAATCCTCCTGTCCTTAATACAACCTTCCCCAAATCACTATTATACCCTTCTCTTATTTTCTTCATAGTGCCTCACTATGTGAAATTAACTTGTTTATTTATTGATGTACTATATTCTACTCTTTGACTACCATGTCCCCATCTAATAGAGTGGCTGTCCCATGTCTGCCTTTTTCACTACTAAATCCCCACCAACTAGAACACTACCTGGAACACAGTAGGACCTTAATATTTGTTGAAGTGTGTTTGCTTCAAAACATGATTTATTTGTCTTAACTTCTCTCCTTTTGGTGCCATGGTACTCTCCAGTAAAAGGCTAAAGAAGAAAAGGCTTTGAAAGAAAGCTGTCCATTTACAGAATCATGAAGTTACTACTAAAAAGGAGATCAAGAAAAGATCTAAATGAAATATCAAGGCTCAAACCTCTATGGGAATAAGGATGCAATTCTCACTGCAAATGCATACATCAGAATCATGTGGTTATAATTCGTAATAGTTGTAGACCAGGGCACGAACCCGTGTCCCCTGCATCGGCAGGCGGACTCTCAACCACTGCGCCACCAGGGAAGCCCTCTATTATGTTTTTGAAGTGACTACTTGTGTAGGCAGTTGCTGCCACCATTGAGTGGGCAGCCTTCACAGGTTAAAAAATTTTCTTGAGGCCATCTATCAGAACCACAGTCTTTGACCAATACAATTTTAATTTTTGTCAAATGTCAGTGAAATGGCCATAGGTTTTAATTAACTATGGAATAAAATAAGCATTTTAACCTCTAATAAAAAGTGAATGCCATAAAAATCCGTTTGTACTTATGTAGTATGATTAAGTCAGAATTCACGTATTAAAGAAACTCATATCAGAATCGTTTTACCTTCCATTACGTGATTGATATGTTTCATGTATGTGAATAGCTTCAATTTAACATGCCACAGATCTTCCCCAAGATGTGCAAACCAAGGCCCTGTAAATTAAATTATATTTTCTACCTAACATAAAAATTTCAGCATAGGCTTAATTGCCAATCAACTTTGAATTAGTAATTTAGCTTTTCCAATTAGTCAAGTATGGTAGTTTCTCGTTTTTGAGACTGGCTGTAGCAGGAATGCAACAGGGTAAGTCTTCATCTGCAATGTGACTGATGATACTCGGATTCAGTGCTCACTTTGGCTTATTTTAGGACAAGCTTTACAACACCAATGAGACTTTTACAACACTTAAGACAATATTAATTTCTAATAATGTCACAGCTTTAAGTTTGAGTCCAATTTAATGTTCAAGCTCCTAATGCTCTAATCCTTTATTTAAAAAAATAATAGCTAACATTTATTGATCATTTAACTAGGTGATCAGTCTTTCTGGCCACTTCAAACTGTATTATTTCATTTAGTCCTCAAAAATAACCTTAAGAGCCCATCCTATTATTGTCTCTATTTTACAGAAAGGGAAAGTATCAACACGGAGGTTAAGTCACTTGTCCAAGATCACGCAGCCCATAAGTGATGGAGCCAGAATTCCAACCCAGGACCCCTGCCTCCAGAGACTAAAGGTCTATTCTGTAAAACACTGGAAGCTGATCAAAGGCTGCAAGAGACTGAAAAATCTGACATCATGTTGAATTTGCCGTATTTTGTCTTGGCTGCTGAACCTAAAAAATCTCAGGTAATCTTTCTTAATTGTAAATTAGGGATAACAGCAACATTAATTTATTGAGGAATTACAAGAGTTAATATATTTAGTACCGAACTTGGAAGATAGTAAGCACTCCGAAAACACTGCCTCTTAACAACACAGCTCCGTCAAAGCCTGGTGTGAGGGAATGGACCTTCTGTTGTCTGTGCACCTACTAAGAACCAGGGAGCACTGTGCCCATCACAGAACGGTATCTCAATGAATCTTCACCCAGGCCCCCCGAAGCGAGATTACCGCCCTTTCCCCATTTAACAGATGAAGTAACTTAGGCCTAATCGGCGTCCTAACGCTGGTGAACTGGGTTGAGGAGGAGAGGGGCAAGCCCTGGGATCCAACCAGCGCGACCCTTACCCTCAGTTTTCTCTCACCTGTGAGGTCCACACGCGTCCGGACGCCGGTTCCGCCATCCTGAACTTCCACGGCGGCTTCCCTCGCCCACTTCCCGGAGCAGCTCCGGGAAGACGACCCTGTCGCCCCGCCTCCAGGAGGCCTCACCTCCGTGCTTCTACTCAAGGCTACTTGGGGTGAAACGAGGAGTGCGACCGAGATCAGGCGTGTCAGTTAGACAGGAAACTCACGCTTTCTGCAATACTAACTCTACAGCTCTCTCGGCTTCCCTGCCCGCGGAGGCCACCGGTGGCAGCAGCAAATGGTCGCCAAGCCACTGCCAGTTGCAGCCAATTGGAAGGCATCAAGCCTTCCGGGGAAGGCGGGCCGAACCCCGCAACCACGCCCCCGGCTCGAACACTGGCCTCCGGGGTGGTGGGTAGCGGCAAAAGTTGGCAGAAGCAACGTGTGTTTGCAGGGATTGGCTGGCGCGGCAGCGTGCGGAGCGCTGATTGGTCGCCGAGAGATGGACTGATTCCGCGTCGGGTAAGAGTTGACGGTCTCCGGGCCACCTGCGTGTGTGGAGTCGCCTGTGGGTTTGGCTCTGGAAGGGTCCCCTGTGGCCAATTAATTCTGAAAGAATTTCTCGTGGCAGTAAATCCAGCTGGGAGAATATGAACGCGAAGAGGGAGTGAATGACGACGGTGAGGGATAAGGCTGGCTAAAATTCGCTGTGAAGATCTAGTATCTCGCGGCTGCATTGCCCCTCCCAAGGCCAGAAGTCAAATAAGAAATGAGAAAAAAAAAATGCACCCGTGCGAGGATGACCGGCTCTTCGGCTTCCTGCGGCCTCCCGCGACTCAAAGCTGAGAGTACTATACGAGAAAACATGTAAACAAAGTCACTGCCACAGTGTGAATTGATCTTTCGCCAAATGTTTACCCTCAGATATGGGAGTTCAGAGGACAACCTTTTAAGTAGGGAAGAGTTGGGGTGCGCAGGTGGCTTTAGCAGCCTCACAAAGTGTTCTGGTTTTCATCTGTTTGAAGGTGAGTAACATTTATACCAGTGCCTGTGAAGTCACCCATCTGATAGGTGCTTGGCAAATCTGAATACTAAAAATCAGGTGTTTGCAAATTACATATACCAGGATATGTAGTTTGAGAACCAAGAATAGGAAGGAATGCAAGGCTACACCATTAGTCATTTTTGATAGACTTGCACTGAGAATAAACAATACTTCATAAAAATTTTAATTAACATCACTAAAAGAATCACCAAACACCACGTACTAGTTATTATTGGCAGATTTTAAAAACCTTACCTAATTGTTTATATATAAAAGGAATAATAATTTGGTGATTACTTTTCCGTTATCATCTTACATGGATTCATCTGTAAAACACACCTACCTTGGGCGGCTGTGTGGAGTTAATGAGATATAAAGTATGTAAAACTTCAACCAAAGCACTTTTCCATGACTATCTCAAGGTATTATCCGTACATACATGCAAACAAGAACCACGATAATTGGCCAATAATAACTAGCAAGTGAATGGAGCCCCAGGCATAGATCGTTAAGGCAGATTACGTAATTTCTGAGTAGCTGAACTGGAATTTGGTCCAGGTCTGCTGGATTCTGAAACTGGGGCTCTTAACCCCCATGAAACTCATAATGTGTTTCACAGGCTGTCAGGCACATACCTATGCACAGCAGGCGGGACCAGAAATAAAGCCTTAATCCCTGCCAGGAAGGTTTACACAGTTAAATGGTGGAGAGGAGCAAGCCCACTTAACCATTTCAGAAAAGTAGATTCGTATCTCTCATTATTAGAATTGAGCTGGGTACATTGCTCGGCAGCTTTGCATATTCTCTTACAGAACCTGGTAGAATATGTTTAAAAGAAAATCAACTTGACTTTTTTTTTGAAAGGGGTTGCTGCGTAAAGTCATACATCACACTTACTCCTGTAAGGAGGTTTTGTTTCTTTGCCCTTTGCTCTTCATCTTTTGCCTTGTTTTTCTCGGTTAGAAAGAAGTTGGGCTAATTCAAAACCCCTCTGTGTCTATCAAAGTGGAATGTTACTGAAAGCAAAACTGCAGGTTCAGAAAAAATTAAATAATATTATCTGAAGCTGTTATTGAGGACCATGGACCAGGCACAGTGCTAAGCATTTTACATGTATTAACTCATTTAATCCTGATAACCTTATAAGGTATGCATTATTATTATTATACTCACAAGAGAACAGTAATATATAGGGCAACAGACAGGTCCCCTATCCAAATAGTTTGGAATAGGTGGAGTAGATGGAAATTAGCTTTCCATCTAAAGTTCAAGTATAAAAGAGATATATAATGTATTTTACCAGCTATAGAAAGTCACCCTAGAGAGGAAAAATAGCTTCCCTGCCAATCCCTGACTGTAATCAGACTGAATATATTAACAAATCTAAAAAAGGAATTTTTAAGAAGAAAAACAGAAAAAATTCCAAAACACAGAAATAATGTATCCACTATTTCTGCCAGGAGGCAATAAATCTAGAACTAAAAAGCAAAATAAAAACATGGAAAAAATCCCCAACTACTTGAAATTTAAAAAAAAAATCTGTCCCCCAAACTTTGATCAAAAAGAAAATCAAATATTACATACTGAAGAATGTTAATAAAATATTGCAAACATTAATATTAATAAATTAAACATTAATAAATATTAACCCCTTAGAAAAATTCATAGCCTTAATTCAAGTCAACAAGTATTTATTAAATCCCTGCTGTAGGAAACCTGTTGAAGCTGGGCCAGTTTATAAAGTGACCCCCAACCAATTCCAGAGCTGGATTGAATCCTGAACCTTTTATTTATATAATCCAATAATTTTTTTAACATCAGTTTGAGCTGACTTTCCCTTGTTTAGGATGAAAAGAGCTTTTGGGGAGTAGAGGACCCCTTTTCTCTTATGACCCTTTCTTCCTTTGGTCAATTAATCTATGACAAAGGAAGCAAGAATATACAATGGAGAAAAGACAGTCTCTTCAATAAGTGGTGCTGGGAAAACTGGACAGCTACGTTTAAAAGAATGAAATTAGAACATTCTCTAACACCACACACAAAAATAAACTCAAAATGGATTAAAGATCTAAATGTAATACAGGATACTATAAAACTCCTAAAGGAAAACATAGGCAGAACCCTCTTTGACATAAATAGCAGCAATATATTTTTGGATCCCCCTCCTAGAGTAATGGAAATAAAAACAAAAATAAACAAATGGGACTTAATTAAACTTAAAAGCTTTTGCACCGCAAAGGAAACCGTAAACAAAACGAAAAAGCCTATGAACTGGGAGAAAATATTTGCAAATTATGCTACTGACAAGGGATTAATTTTCAAAATATACAAACAGCCCATGGGCTTAATATAAAAAAAAAAACTCAATCAATAAATGGGCAGAAGACCTAAATAGACATTTCTCCAAAGAAGACATACAGACGGCCAACAGGCATGTGAAAAGATGCTTAACATCACTAATTATTAGAGAAATGCATATCAAAACCACAGTGAGTTATCACCTCACAACAGTAAAAATGGCCATCATTAAAAAATCTACAAATAATAAATGCTACAGAGGGTGTGGATAAAAATGAACCCTCATACACTGTTGTTGAGAATGTAAATTGGTGCAGCCACTATAGAAAACAGTATGGAGGCTCCTTAAAAAACCAAAAATAGAGCTACCATATGATCCTGCAGTCCCACTACTGGGTACATACCTGGAGAAAACTCTAATTTGAAAAGATATATGCACTCAATGTTCTGGTGGCACTATTCACAATAGCCAAGACATGGAAACAACCTAAATGTCCATAGACAGATGAATGGATAGAGAAGATGTAGTACATATATACAGTGGAATACTACTCAGCCATAAGAAGGAATGAAATAATGCCATTTGCATCAACATGGATAGACCTAGAGATTATCATATTAAGTGAAGTTAAGTCAGACAAAGACAAATATCATATGATGTCACTTATATGTGGAATCTAAAAAAAAAATGATACAAATGAACTTATTTACAAAACAGAAATTAGACTCATAGACATAGAAAACAAGACATACACACTACTGTAGATAAAATAGGTAAACAACAAGGACGTACTCTATAGCACAGGGAACTATACTCAATATCTTGTAATAACCTATAAGGAAAAATATCTGAAAAAGAATGTATATATATATATATATATATATATGTACAACTGAATCACTTTGCTGTACACTTGAAACACAACATTGTAAATTAACTATAGTTTAATAAAAAAAACTTTAAAAGAAGAATATCTTCTTTGCAACGTTGTTGTAAGTGTTCAAGACTGGCTGCAGAGGCTGGAGGCTGGCACAGATTTGGCACTGGTGGGCACAGAGAAATGGTAGCGGGGGTTGGGGGGAAGTCCTTGGATGAGAACACGAGTTAGAGTGTGGAACAGAGGTCCCCAAATCTCCCATACATCTGCCTCATGGATGGGAAGCATTTAAAAATATAGACTTCGAGCCCTCTCCTGAAACTACTAAATTAGAATCTTTGGAAGTGGGGATCTAGGAATGTGACTTCTGGATGATGTCCCATAGCAAATCTAAAACCAGTCTGGGGACTTCCCTGGTGGCACAGTGGATAAGACTCCGCCCTCCCAATGCGGGGGATTGGTCAGGGAACAAGATCCCACATGCATGCCGCAACTGAAAGTTTGCATGCTGCAACTAAGGAGCCCATGTGCTGCAACTAAGTAGCTGGGAGCTGCAACTAAGGAGCCCGCCTGCCACAACTAAGACCCAGTGCAGCCAAATAAATAAATATTTACAAAATAAATAAATAAAATAAAATAAAACCAGTCTGACTAGTATTTAAGCACTACCAGAAAAGAAAAGGAAGAAAGGTTTGTGCGAGAATAGAGTGGGCCAGAGGCACGGGCAAATGTTAAGATTCAGTGGGTAAAATACTGAATTGTCCTTAGTAGTTATTTCTGTTACTTAATTTTGTGCTTTACTCTTTTGTGCTGTCTGCTCTATTATTTAAAGCTTATGCTATTTTTTTTAAGTGCACTTTTAAGAAAATTTAGGGCAACTGAATAGTAAAACATGCTCTACCAATGTATAGAAAATATTCATGTTCGACCATGATTAAAATGAACAAAACAAGCAAACAAAACTCAAATTTTACTGGTTGTTCATATATCAAAATATTCAGATGAAAATGAAGGCCAACCAGCAATATTATAATCATCATAAATTATATAACTGGCTGATACCAAATTCAACCTTGTAGATAAAACTATGGACTGTTTAATATAGTCCAGGCACTGCTCTAGGTAGATATTATCATGATCTCCATCTTGCTTACTAGGAAACTGAAGCTTAGGAAGTTTAGGTAATTATCCTAAAATCACATAGCTAATGAGTGACAGAGGTCAGATGTCAGTAGGAAGGCTGATGCCCCATCAGGAACAGCAGTAGAGTTTCTGTCTGGGTGTGGGAGGCCATGCCAGCTCATGTGTACTCATGGTACCTGAAGATCAGGAAACTGTAGGCAAAGCCAGCCCACAGTTGAGGCCGACAGAAAAACACACTGGTTGCTTCACGTGTGGCTGAGCACGGTTGGTAGCAGCTTGCTATCTCCACTGTAAAGATGGTTATTGAAGTTAAAGAAATTTCCTGTTGTGTTTAGGTTCACAAATGGTCAGAACATTGATACATGACTGTAAAGTGAAACCAAGCAGAGGGAAGTGCCGGTCTCAAACACCAGAAGTTAAGTTGAGTGTTTGTGTAAAAGAAAGGACTCTACACGCAGAGAGAGAAGAGAAAGGACCAACTATAGTCCATATCTGTGGACTGATATGATCAGCAAGGTAACTCTGATAGAATTATTTTTTAATTTATTTCACGCAATTATCTAAAACAAGGGTCCGCAAATGACAACCCATGTGCCAAATTAGGTCCGCCACATTTTTTGTAAGTAAAATTTTGTTGGAACATAGGCACACTCACTAATCTATGTACTATGATTGCTCTCACACCACAATGTCATGATTGAGAAATGGCAACAGACACTATGTGGTCTGCAAAGATGAAAACATTACTATCTGAACCTTTAGAGTAAAATTTTGCTGATCTCTGCTCTAAAACATATTTCACAAATCTAGGTTTAAGATTTAAAATTTTAAAGAGATAAACGCAGTCTTGATACACATCTGAGAGCCCTTATTTCCTTGGATCACAGGTATCAAACACATGGGGAGGTAAAACCACTTGAGAAGGAACAAAGTATAAGAGAATTCAGTTGGACCAGGACCTTTGACTTACAAGGTCAATTTTTCCTCCAGAGAATGAACTTTGTTCACTGCAAGGGTACATGTATAAATAGTCCAGCTCAGAAAACACTGTATTGCACTTGGATAAGCAAAAGTGCAAAGCAATTGTGACATGGTTTGCCTTTTGCAAACCTGATCTCCGGGGGTTTTTTTTTTATAAATTTATTTATTTTATTTTATTTATTTATTTTTGGTTGCGTTGGGTCTTCGTTGCTGCATGTGGGCTTTCTCTAGGTGCGGTGAGCGGGGGCTACTCTTCATTGTGGTGCGAGGGCTTTTCATTGCGGTGGCTTCTCTTGTTGCAGAACACAGGCTCTAGGCACACAGTCTTCAGTAGTTGTGGCGCACGAGCTTAGTTGCTCCACTGCATATGGGATCTTCCCAGACCAGGGATCGAACCTGTGTCCCCTGCATTGGCAGGTGGATTCTTAACCACTGCACCACCAGGGAAGTCCCTAATCTCCTGTTTCTAATTTCACATTTTCTCTCTTAAGAACTTGTATTGTGTTTCCATAAATTTGTCAATAAGGGCCTGCTCTGTGTCAGAGATAATTCTAAAATATTTACATTCATAATCTGACTACTTCTTTATTTCCTTCCCCCTTTTCTCTCCCTTTTCTCTCACAGAATTAGAGCTGTTAATTTTTAGCTGGGCACATCAGAGTCCAGAAAAACAGACATTTCCCAGGCACTCTGATAGCTAGAGCTCTGAATGGACTTGGGTCCTGCCAATAAGATGGACTCGTGAGAGATCTGAAAAGATGTCAAAATCATGCTTTACTGCTTCTGCAATTCTAGGCAGTCTTCTGTCTTCCAATGCCCTGCCCCAGTTTAAGGTTGCCTTATGATCCTGATGGTTTCCCAACAGCTGTAGGAACATCTGCATTGTTGGCTCCACACTGTTGTACTGTTCAGAAAGGATTTCTTCAACCCTCCAACTGATTCTCTAAGCAATAACAAAACCTGTACTAAATCTTTTTCTGATTAGACTAGTTAAAATGGCTTCTGTTCTTTGCAAGTGAACGTTTACCAATACAAAATTTGGAATTTAGAAACGGGGTGATGCCCTGAAGGATATTAATGTACATTTTCTTGACTTAGCAGTCCAAGAAGCAGATGATGAGGACAGGTAACAGTTGGTCCTCCTTATCCACAAGTTCTGCATTCACCAATTCAACCTCAGAACCTGAGGATACTGAGGGCAAGCTGTATCTCTGCTAAGGAAAGGACAGAGAATCTAAAGCTGTAGCAGAGAATCTCAACCTGTGTCAGAGAATCTAAAATATTTGTAAGCCTGACGATTTGGTGCTTCACAGCATTAAAAAATGTCCACTGTGTCTGTACCTCCACACTGAAGTGATAATAAGAGTTAGCTGTGAAGGAGTACAGTGGCCCCAACTATTTACAAGGATCTCTAGAAAGCCTTCTGGGCTGGGCAAGAAGAATCAGTACAGCAGCACAGATTAGATTAAGGATGTTGCCCTACCACTCAAGACCCTTATTTTAGGGCATTATGGAAGCTGCCTCTATTAGTTGCTAGGGCTGCTATAAAAAAGTACTGCAAACTGGGTGACTTAAACAATGGAAATTTATTGTCTTACAGTTCTAGAGGCTAGAAGTTTGAGATCAAGGTGTCCATAGGGTGGTTTCTTCTGAGAGCGGAGAGGGAAAATCTGTTCCATGGCTCTCCCCTGGCTTCTGGTGGTTTACTGACAACCTCTGGTGTTCCTTGGCTTGGGGCTGCATCACCTTGATCTCTGCCTTTATCTTCACATGACACTGTACCTGTGTGCATGACTGCATCCAAATTTCCCCTTTTTTTATAAGGACACCAGTCATACTGGGTTAGGGCTCACCCTAATTATCTCATTTCAACTTGATTACCACTGTAAAGATCTTGTCTTCAAATAAGGTCACATTCTGAGGTACTGGGAGTTAAGAATCAAACATATCTTTTTTGGGGGGGACACAATTCAACCCATAAACACCATAATTAGGTTGAAAAGAGGCTGTGCAGATCATAGCAGGTAATAATTAAAACAAGATCTTCAGACTTTTATATATATATGTATTGATAAATATATATAATATATCATATATGTGTGTGTATATACACTCATGTGTATATGTGTATACACACGTGTATATACACTTATGTGTATATACATATATATATACATATGTGTGTGTATACACACACACACACACATATATAAGGTCTAGATGATTTCTTTGGGTACAATTTTTACCCTGCAACTGACCAGAAGAAAGACTGGATGCCTATTAAGTTAAGAGGAAATTCTTTACCAGAGAAACCATAAACCTGGCCTGCCAAAGCCTGACTGAGTACAATGCAAACTTAAGTACCCAAACCTACACTAGCAAAAAGCAGGATGTGAAAGTTTTGCAGCTCCAAGACGGGCAGACTCTCCAATGCCCAATGAAGCTGTGATCGAGGAGGCTAATGGACAAAGAAGGACCTCCAAGAAAACAAAGCCAGTAGTCATGGAGATGATAGAGGAACCAGAGGTTTTGGATGGGCTAACCTAGAAAATTATAATAGTCTATTGCCAGGGCAGACATCTCTGAAATTTCTGCCCATTACAATATTTTTTTTTTTTGGAAGGGAACTTTTTGTTATAGTTATCCTGTTCCTATTCCACCATAGAAGTGTTGTGTGGGGGGGGGGTGTGGCGGGGGGGTGTTGGGCATTGGGGAATAACTCACCAGTCACTTCCTGGATCACCTGTCCACAGGTAGCCACATCTGGACCTAATGGAGAGAACTTTGTGTCACTCTGATATCCTGGTCTTTGAGCTGGGTTTAGTCTCTGGAAGATGAAACTTTGAAGTCATACCTCTTAGGTAAGGTATGAATTTTCCCTATTTGGGAAAAAGGGTGCTCACAGATCTCAGAGATGGAAGTGGTGGTCTATGGCAGACTGCTAGATGTCCTCCAACAGCTGTTCTTCCCCTTTCTTTTAATCTATGGTGATAGAACCTCCAATGTTTTATTTGGACATAAGATCACTCCAGGGCTTCCCTGGTGGCGCAGTGGTTGAGAGTCCGCCTGCCGATGCAGGGGACACGGGTTCGTGCCCCAGTCCTGGAGGATCCCACATTCCACGGAGCGGCTGGGCCCGTGAGCCATGGCCGCTGAGCCTGCAAGTCCGGAGCCTGTGCTCCGCAGCGGGAGAGGCCACAACAGTGAGAGGCCCGCGTACCGCAAAAAAAAAAAAAAAAAAAGATCACTCCAAATAAAGACTATATATCTGAGTCTCCCATGCAGCTACAGCTGTGGTTATGAATTAGTTTCTGCCAATCAGATGCTCTCTTGAAACATTTAGAAGGCAAGAGCCAGGAAAGGCAATGTGGAAGTCTCTGGTTTGCCTGCAGTGGCTTCTTGATCAGAGAGGCTTTCCTGGTCATGGTAGAAGCAAAGTAGTTTTAAAACTGGTAACCAGGGCTTCTCTGGTGGCACAGTGGTTAAGAATCCACCTGCCAATGCAGGGGACATGGATTCAAGCCCTGGTCCAGGAAAATCCTACATGCCGTGGAGCAACTAAACCCGTGCGCCACAGCTACCGAGCCTGCACTCTAGAGTCGGTGAGCCACAACTACTGAAGCCCGCGTGCCTAGAGCCCATGCTCCGCAACAAGAGAAGCCACTGCAATGAGAAGCCCGCGCACTGCAACAAAGAGTAGTCCCCGCTCGCCGCAACTAGAGAAAGCCTGTGCGCAGCAATGAAGACCCAGTGCAGCCATAAATAAATAAATAAATAAATAAATAAATAACCGGTAACCATAGCAGCTTCCCAAATGGATGGGTGGCTTCCCGAACATAGAAAGGGGCAATAGGTCCCTTGGTGGCCCAGTTTTTGTTTTGTTTTGTTTTTTAACTATACGCATTTATGTATAAAAAACACAAGTTTCATACGTCACAAAAAACCTTCCATTATAACACGGAAGTGATATTACCAGACAAGCATCAATGAAGTACACTGCCTCTTCTAGTTGTTATTGTACAATGCTGTAGATAATGCAGCCCATGCAATACACCCAAGAACACTAGAGTCCTACACCCAAGTACAATTAATATGGTAAAGCAGCCCTCTGCACGTGGTGCTGAATACCACTAAGAAGTCTACTGCAGCCATGTTGGTTATGATTTTCCATGCAGAAGGGTACAGTTACATTAAGAACTGAAGTCTTTAAAAAAGCTTTAAACATTCTTTCTTGAACCAAAACAATTCAACAAAATATGCACATGAAAAATTAACTATTCAGATACCCTTGCAAATTAAAATTCAGATGCATGTTACTCAATAAAGCTGCTGTATGTGAAAACCAAACGTAGAGTTTTAACTTCTTCTTGTAGACAAATTAATCTTAGTGCAGTTCTGTGCTACACAATATTGTTAGCAATGAGAGTAATGCAGACATCTTCTGGTGCAGGCCAGCACGATAAGCTTCACAGATAGCTCAAGACCCTGTTGGCTTGATCTGTTTTACTCTTTATAACCAGTTATGATGTGTACCTTCCAAAGAATGTCTTATTTGACAGCTTTTAGAAGACCAATTAGCCAGGCTTACATATGGCACCAAAACACTGGATTCACGGAAAGGTCTGATAGCTTTCTTTATAGCTTTCTTCCCACTTCCAAGGAAAATGTGGAAATTAACAGGGTAAAGTTTATGGTAGAAGTAGACTGCCAGTCCTTTTCTGGTGTACCATTAAAAAAAATAAAATACAGGCACCTAACACTAGGCAGAGATTATATATTGATTACATTCTCAAAGGCAGATATGCTGCAAACATGCAGATATTTCACGTGCTGTGTTTGGCACAAGGGAACTAAATTTTGTCCCTATTATCTGTGTTTTCAACTTGCTATGCAAATTTTCATCCAATTTTATTCAGGGGAGGGCATATACATTTTGTAGGGCTGTATCTATCCAATTCTGCCTGTAACAAACACCCACACATCCTAAAATATCAATTATAAGACAGACAAGTGTAAAGTAAAACTCTGGAGAACATCAAAGGAAAATGACCATGCATCTGCTCTTTAATGTTTTCCTATGATATATTAAAATAAAAACAAAGTTATCAGTCTCTTCACAAGTAGTAATTTATATTCTCTGGATTTTTTCAGCCACAACAACTGGATTCTCTTTTCTGATTTTTGCTGCAGCTTCTGCTTTGTAATCATATGGACAGTTGTGCTTGTCAGAGTAACGGTGAAGTCCACAGAACAAATTTCCACGCCGGCAGTCAAACCCTGTAAGGCCAACTTTCTTTCTGCACATGAAACATCTGTTCTTTGGTTTGGGCAACTCAGGGGCTTTTTCTTCACTTTGAGAAGTACTGGGCTGAGAAACTGATGGACTGGGCTGAGTGACAACTGGCTCTGACACCTCTGTTTTCGGGGTAGTTACTTTGTCCTCTCTTGAAATGCTCATTTCTGTCATTTGCTGAGTTACAGGCAACGCAGCCACAGGCACATTTCTTGATTTTTCAGATGTGCTGCCAGCAGCACCTTCACAGTTGTTTAAACTAGCGTCTGCTCTTGGTACAGATGCAGAACCTGAGGTAGGGCTGTTGGAACCACTAGCTGTCCCCATTGGGCTCATTCTGCCACTATTCTGCTGCCTCTGAAGATGTTCTTTGTAGCAAACAGAACACATTCCATTTGTCCTAGGATACCCATAAAAGCCACATCCTGTACTACACAGCATGGGCCCTGGGGTCTGGTTAGTCTCCTGAGCCATTTTTCTGCCTTCGGCGGCAGGAACCGGGCTGGCGCGCGACGCCGGCGCCCTGGGACCGGGCCGAGCCCTCAGGGAGGGGCGAGCCAGAAGCCCTGAATTCGCCGCTGTGGGTGGTGGCCCAGTTTTATGCTATGACTCTCAGATTATTTATTTATTTATTTTAACATCTTTATTGGAGTATAATTGCTTTACAATGGTGTGTTAGTTTCTGCTTTACAACAAAGTGAATCAGTTATACATATACATATGTTCCCATATCTCTTCTCTCTTGCGTTTCCCTCCCTCCCACCCCTCTAGGTGGTCACAAACCACCTAGCTGATCTCCCTGTGCCATGCGGCTGCTTCCCACTAGCTACCCACCCTATGTTTGGTAGTGTATATATGTCCATGCCACTCTCTTAC
>NC_041221.1:109557977-109561379 GCF_002837175.3 Physeter macrocephalus
TTTTTATTTCCATTTCTCTAGGAGGTGGGTCAAAAAGGATTTTGCTGTGATTTATGTCATAGAGTGTTCTGCCTATGTTTTCCTCTAAGAGTTTGATAGTGTCTGGCCTTACATTTAGGTCTTTAACCCATTTTGACTTTATTTTTGTGTATGGTGTTAGGGAGTGTTCTAATTTCATACTTTTATATGTACCTGTCCGGTTTTCCCAGCACCACTTATTGAAGAAGCTGTCTTTTCTCCACTGTATATTCTTGCCTCCTTTATCAAAGATAAGGTGACCATATGTGTATGGATTTATCTCTGGTCTTTCTATCCTGTTCCATTGATCTACATTTCTGTTTTTGTGCCGGTACCATACTGTCTTGATTACTGTAGCTTTGTAGTATAGTCTGAAGTCAGGGAGCCTGATTCCTCCAGCTCCATTTTTCATTCTCAAGATTTCTTTTTTAATATAGGTATATACAGGAAGAGTATTCCCCCTATATTACTGCTTTAGGTAATATTACTTCTTTAGCTGTATACCATAAAATTTCTTATGCTATGTTTTCATTTTGATTCAGTTAAAAATTTTCCTAATTTCACTTTAGATTTCTTTTTTGACTCATAGGTTATTTAAAAGTGTGTCACCTAATTTCCAAGTAGGGTTTTGTCCAGATAACTTTCTGTTATTGATTTCTAATTTAATTCCATTGTGGTCAGAGAACATACTTTGTATGTCTTTTGTTACTCTATCTTGATTGCAAACAGAAATTCAATCCCATATTTTTGGACTTGTAGGTTTTTTCTAATTTTTGTGCTATTAAAAATAATTCTTGGACGAAGATGAACTTGGAGTCATTACACCCATTCTTTAGTATTTTCTTAGGTAAATTTCAAGAAGCAAAAATTCTGAGTCAAAGAGTGTTTACTTTTTATAGAATTTGTACATACTGTTAGGTGGCTTGTTTCATGCTTTCCTTCATATTCAATAATGTGCAAATACTTTCTTCAGATCAATTTTTTCTATAACATGTTCTTTCTGATTGCATAATACTTTATTGACACACCAAATTGTATTTAATAATTCTCTCTTGTTGGACAGCTTGGCTCTTTCTAATTTGGGACAAATTTCCATAATGCTTTAATAAATTATATTGTGGATCATTAGTTTCTGGGAAAATATTGACCTCATAAAAGCAGTGATTTGGGAAAATTAGTCAGGGACCAGATATCTGTTAAAGACATTGAATCAAATCAAATCTAACACCATATTAAAAGGATAATAAATTATATTGTGGATCATTTTTTTCTGGGAAAATATTGACCTCATAAAAGCAGTGATTTAGGAAAATTAGTCAGGGACTAGATATCTGTTGAAGACATTGAATCAAATCAAATCTAACACCATATTAAAAGGATAATACCTCGTTACCAAGAGGGGTTCATCTCAGGGGTGCAAAGTTAGTTTAGCATTCGAAAAGACAATCAATGTAACTTACCATGTTAACAGACTAAAAAAGGCAAACAATATCATCATCTCAATAATGAAGAAAAAGCATTTGACAAATACCCGACGTCGATCCTGATAAAAACACTCTGCAAACTAGGAACAGAAGTAATAGCCTCAACCTGACAAAGGACATCTATGTACTGCTTACATAATGATGAAAGGCAAACTTCTTCCTGCTAAGATGAGGAAACAGGCAAGGATGTCTACTCTCACCACTTCTATTCAACATCGTACTGGAGGTTTTCACCAGTCCACCAGGCAAGAAAGAGAAATAAAAGACATCGTGATTGGAGACGAAGAAGTAGAATTGTCTTTAATCACAGATGACTTGATCATCTATATAGAAAATCCTATGGAATCTATATATCTATATATTTACTAGAACCAATAAGTAAGTTTAGCAAGGTTGGAAGATGTGTGATCAATATACTAGCAACAAACAATTGGAAATTGAAATTAAAATAACAATACCGTTTATGATCACATAAAACATGAACTACTTAGAGATAAATATAAGGAAAAAAATGTGGAAGACCTGTGCACTACAAATATAATGAGAGAAATTAAAGAACTCCTGGGACTTCCCTGGTGGTCTAGTGGTAAAGAATCTGCCTTACAATGCAGGGGACACAGGTTTGATCCCTGCTCAGGGAACTAAGATTCCACATGGTGCAGGGCACCTAAGCCCAAGTGCCATAACTTCTGAGCCCACGCGCTCTGGAACCCACGCACCACAACTACAGAACCCATGTGCCCTGAAGCCTGTGTGCCACGACTAGAGAAGAGAAAACCCGCACGCCACAACTAGAGAGAAGCCCACGCACCACAATGAAGAGCCCATGTGCCACAACGAAAGATCCCGTGTGCCGCAACTAAGACCTGACACAACCAAAAATTAAATAAATAAATAAATAATAAATCTTTTTAAAAAGAAAATAAATTAAAGAACTCCTAAATGAATACAGAAGAAATGCCATGTTTATGGATAAACATGGATAAAATATCAATTCTCCCCAATTTGATATATAGGTATAACACAATCCCAATTAAAATCTCAGCAGGCTCCTTTGTAGATGTTGACAGCTAATTCTAAAATTCATGTTGAAATGCAAAGGATGTAGAATAGCCAAAACAACTTTGAAAAAGAAGAACAAAGTTGGCTAATTTATACTCTCTGACTTCAAGTTTTAGTGTAAAGTTACACTGATCAAGATTGTGATATTAGAATTAAGAAGACAAATACATCAGTAGAACAGAATACAGAATCTAGCAATAGACCCACACACATATGCTTAATTGATTTTCAACAAAGATGCAGAGGCAATTAAAACTATGAGGTTTATTGAGTAAATTATTTTGTATAGGATGCAGCCATTAAATTTTGCTGTACAAATATATATGTCAACATAGTAACGTGTTCATAATACATTAAGAGAAAACTGTAGGGTCTAAAACCGTTTATGAATTATTATTCTATTTTTGAATAGGATCTATATTTTTTTCAAAAGGATACACACACAGATAAATACATGCATACACATACAATAGTGATTGTTAATAGTAGGAGCTTGGAATTGCTTATAATTTTAGTTTTGCTTTTAATGTTTATACTTCTATTTTGTTTATTTATAATAGATATACACTGTAATAAAAGACAAAACCAAAACATTTAAATGCTGTATAATTATTACATAAAGTGCAATAACAGTATTATTTGGGAAAAAAAGGGGGTTGTGTGTAATATAAAGAATGGAAATAGGGGCTTCCCTGGTGGCGCAGTGGTTGCGCGTCCGCCTGCCGATGCAGGGGAACCGGGTTCGCGCCCCGGTCTGGGAGGATCCCACATGCCGCGGAGCGGCTGGGCCCGTGAGCCATGGCCGCTGAGCCTGCGCGTCCGGAGCCTGTGCTCCGCA
>NC_041221.1:109561564-109593275 GCF_002837175.3 Physeter macrocephalus
AGAGGGGGGCCCGCATACCACAAAAAAAAAAAAAAAAAAAAAAAAAAAGAATGGAAATATATTCCAAGTAATACAAAGAGAGATGGAGTTACAGATGGTCTTTTAGCTTTCTCTTTACTGGTTTCCAAGTTTTCTACATTGGGCATATCTAGCTTTTAAAATATTACAAAGGCAAGGTAATCCATATTATCCATACTCACAATAATTCTCTATAACTACCTGGCTAAAGATCTAACTTCTTAATCTGATGTTAAGATCCTCCATGAACAATATGGCCCAGACTGACCTTTCTGACTTTCCTCTCTTCCCATGCAAGTCCTCCTGTTCTCTGCTTCATTTACCTGGTTCTGTTCTCGGCACCCACCCTCCCTCCCTTCCTCCATTGCTGTCCCTTCTTACTTGGGCCATGCTTCCTCCTCTGAACCTTTCTACTTCACCCCAAAGTTTGAAGTCAAGTTCCTGCTGTCTCTGAAATTTCTCTGAGAAATGCTTTTGTCAAGTTCTATCTGTGAATTCCTATGGCACTTCTGTCTTTCCCATACATTTGACACTTAACCATGTTCTAGTTAAAGGATAAGCAAGCATTAGATTAGTGGGGAGAATTTTGATTCCGCAGTACTAATGTACATGTTGACCCTATGCTACGGAGACTTAAGGTTCTGGAACTAGACTGTTGGGTTTTAAATCTTGGCTTTACCTTGTTAATAGGTGGTTGATCTTGGGGGAAAATTTTAACTCGCTTTATCTCAGTTTTCTCTTTTAAAAATTGTATAAAAGAGAACTAACCTCATAGAGTTGCTGTGGGGTAAATGAGTGGTATTGAAAAGTATTAGAATGTTTTTTGGAACATAGTAAGCACTCAATAGATGTTAGCTATATTATTACAATAATTGTTTTTATTATCATCACAACCTTAGAACCAAGTCTCAGTCATATGTGTCCTTTTGGTAAACCTGGAAATTTAAGGGCTTAGAAAGCATTCTGAAATAACCCCTATATTTGAATTTCTAATATTTAGTCTCCTTAGTTAATTTAAGATTTCTCATATGCTATCTGTCTCCAAGCAGTATTTAAGCAGCAAATAAAGCTAGAATTTAGAGCTGATTGAAAATTAAATGTCCATTGCAAAGCCCAATTTTTGCCACGAGGTGGCGATAAAAGACTAATGATTTTTAAAATCAACTACAAAAAAAATTCATAATTTAAAGAAATGTTCCATATTTCACATTTACTTGCATGATTTCTAATTGCTCCCTCCTCAAATAGGGAAGAAGGAGAAAGGGAACCAGGAGTCAGAACTCTTCCTCTTTGAGACCAGGGGGCTTGTTCAGAGAAGTTAGTATTTTAGGGACCTCCCTAGCTTGGCTGCACACTCTGATGAGAAGCCTGGCAAAGGTCGTGTTCTATCAGAAGCACTGCTTGCCTAACCTGTGCACTCTGGACATGAGGAATCTTGATTTTTCCATCACTTGCTGCCTAATAATAGGGGAAGGCTTCTTTACCTGCAAGCTCCCTCTGGCTTAACTGTTCCTTAGGCGAGAGCAATGCTGTGGTCTGACATGATAGGGCACGGGCATCCAGCAAGAAGATGGAGACAGAAATGAGGTTTAATGCTGGGGAGGTTGCCAGTTACTCATGTGAGCAACCTGTCCAGGTTCAAGGGAAGGTCTAAGTCCGTAGGAGTCAGTGCTGTAATAATATGAAAATACAAAATTCTCTTAGTCTCTGTATCGGCAGGTCCTAAACGTTCAGATTTAAAATACGGGATTGGGCTTCCCTGGTGGTGCAGTGGTTGAGAGTCTGCCTGCCGATGCAGGGGACACGGGTTCATGCCCCGGTTTGGGAGGATCCCACATGCCGCGGAGCGGCTGGGCCCGTGAGCCATGGCCGCTGAGCCTGCGCGTCCGGAGCCTGTACTCCGCAACGGGAGAGGCCACAACAGTGAGAGGCCCGCGTACTGCAAAAAAATAATAATAAAATAAATAAATAAATAAATTACGGGATTGTCCACTGTATTTAAAGTTCTTGAATATATTCTCCCCAAGATGGCTGCCACCAGTCTTTCTTTTTCTTTTTTCTTTTTTTTGCCTTGCCGCGCAGCTTACAGGATCTCAGTTTCCTGACCAGGGATCAAACCCAGGCCCACGGAAGTGAAAGCGCCAAGTCCTAAACCCTGGACTGCCAGGAAATTCCCCACCAGTCACTTCTTGCCAAGGAACAGCTCCTCTCTGCACCAACAGGAGGAATGTCTGTATGGCTCTGGCTGCTGCCTCTGCCTGCTGCCTCTGCCTGCCACAGGTGTGGAGCTCAGAGAGAATCACATCCCATCCTCCTTTTGCTGGTGAGTAACTTCCAGATCCAGGTCAAGTCTCCAATTGGTCTAAATGTAGACTCCATTCTCCTGCAATACTATAAATGTTCTCTATGGATGCCACTTCTCAGGAGGATTCGTTATTATTACTGTGGTAAAAACATCAAAAAACATAAAATTTACCATTTTTAAATACACAATTCAGTGGCATTAAGTATATTCACAAATTGTGCAACCATCACCACTACCCATTTCCAGAAGTTTTTCATCATCGCAAACAGAAAATCATTGCACATTGGACTAAAGCTTCCCATTACCTCCTCCCTCAGGGGGTTACTTGTAAACAGTTTTGGTGCCCACAAAACCTGCAGCTGTTTTTACACCTCTTTTAAAGGACTTTGTTATTTAATTTGTTTAACAGACATTTATTAGGCAACCATAGTGGGTGAAATCAAATAAATACCTGAAGGAACTTGCAGTGAAGGAGTTTGTAATGAACTGATATAGACATAGATAAATGATATCAGCGCAGTGTGATAAATGCTATGAGAAATGAAAGAATAGAACTGGCTAGAGATCTAGTGTTTATGGAACACAAACTGTCAGACTGCACCAAAGTGCTTAGGCATTTCATTTCTCTTCATAATAACCCTGTAATTAGTTACTGTTACCCCATTTTGCAGATAAGGAATCTGAAATCTAGAAGGATCTAGCAATTTGCCTACAGGAGCTCAGTAGCTCAGCATGCAGTAGAGGGGGCAAGCCCTAAACAGACAGGAGTTCTGGGTGCCAATCCAGACTGTGTGATTGACCAGCTTCATGCATGTAGGTTTGTGCTCACAGTTTCCTGGGCCTTAGTTTCCTTTGTATAAAATGGAAGAACTACAGTAGTAGACCTCTTAGGACCTTTTCATCGAAACATGAAAAAGACTGAGTGAATACTGGGGAGTTCTAGTCG
Source organism: Physeter macrocephalus (assembly GCF_002837175.3). Classification (NCBI taxonomy): domain Eukaryota; kingdom Metazoa; phylum Chordata; class Mammalia; order Artiodactyla; family Physeteridae; genus Physeter; species Physeter macrocephalus. Next base: position 109,564,834 of record NC_041221.1, read on the forward strand.
CAGATCTGCAGAGGAAACAGACTGAAGAGAATTCTGTACCTCTGGACTCAATGCTGGAGTGCCCCAGAGCTGAGACCCCATTAGCTGGGTAGGTGGGGCTTTGGGACCACAGAAGTGTGGCTTTTAAATCAGTTTGGGACTCAAGACTGCTTAACAGAGGAGGTTGGACTTGGTCTGGTAAATTTTGTTGAGTTATTAATTTATGTTTTCTGCCTCAGTTTTCCATTTTCTTTATGCCGTATTTAGGCAGTTAGCCAAACTCCCCCCCTTGCCCCAGGAGAGGACTAAGGCAGGGTGGTTTGTATTCAAACCCACTCAGCTAGGGGACTATATGGAGGGAGCAGAGGGAAATAGTAATAGGAGAGGACTGAAGATGTAGGTCTTGAATGAGATTCCTCCAGGCTGGGAGGGAGAAAAGATACTAGGTGGATTCTCAGAAATGCACCTAACTGTGTCCTGGCACTGCTGATGGGGTGGAGATGGAAAATTCTCACATACAAGTGTACATAAAGTGGAGTGTGGGGCTTCCCTGGTGGCGCAGTGGTTGAGAGTCCGCCTGCCGATGCAGGGGACACGGGTTTGTGCCCTGGTCCGGGAAGATCCCACATGCCGCGGAGCGGCTGGGCCAGTGAGCCATGGCCGCTGAGCCTGCGCATCTGGAGCCTGTGCTCCGCAACAGGAGAGGCCACAATAGTGAGAGGCCCGCGTACCACAAAAAAAAAAAAAAAAAGGTGGAGTGTGGGCAGAAGGGACTGTAGCCTCACTTATGTAGCAAATACGGGTAGATCTCCCCATGTACATAGCAGAATATGATGCTTCCAGGCCTTGACCAATGCTTTGCTCTCTGCCTGGAGAGGTCCTCCTTTCTTGTCTACTTGTTGGCTTTGTGTTGTCAGAGCAAAATTGCAGCAAAGTTAAACAGTCAAGGAAGACCTAATTCAAAGCTATTGCAATTGAGGAGAGGATCCAGAACCAAACCTTAACTCAACTTCACTGAAACAAAGGGCAGGAGGGTTTTTAAGAGCAAAATGAGCTAGTGGAAGAGTACTTGGGGACTTTAGAAGGAGGCTAATCAATGGGATGTGTCCAGCACATTGAGTTATTCCTGATTATGTAAATGGTTTTCTCTGTGATTAGGCCACGTGTTTGCCAATTGTTGCCATAGAAGTTAGGCTTCTCCCTCCCACAGAGAGTGGGTATGGGGCTGCCATATTCCTTGATGATTACATTTCAAAGGAATGGTTCCCAGGTCCTTGAGAAATACAGTCTTGGTTTGTAAAACTGGCAAGCTGCTTTTAAGAAGGTTTACATCTCAAAGGGCAGAGAAAAAATTTACAATTACAAGTTTTCTAAAGATTTGCTCTAAGAAAAGGGAGGTCAGGGCCTAGAGTCAGAAGCAAGCCTTTCTAAAGTTGCCAAGCTGAGGGGAACCTTAAGGCCATTTGGTCACTTATTTTTATTTTTATTTAAATTAATTAATTAATTTTATTTATTTTTTGGCTGCGTTGGGTCTTCGTTGCTGTGTGCACAGGCTTTCTCTAGTTGTGGCGAGCGGGGGCTACTCTGTTGCGACGCGCAGCCTTCTCATTGAAGTGGCTTCTCTTGTTGAGGAGCACGGGCTCTAGGCACGCAGGCTTCAGTAGTTGTGGTGCATGGGCTCAGTAGTTGTGGCTTGCAGGCTCTAGAGCACAGGCTCAGAAGTTGTGGTGCACAGGCTTAGTTGCTCCACGGCATGTGGGATCTTCCTGGACCAGGGATCAAACCCGTGTCCCCTGCATTGGCAGACGGATTCTTAACCACTGAGACACCAGGGAAGTCCCTATTTTTTTCATTAAATTTTTTTTTTAATTTTTGGCCACGCCACATGGCTTTGCGGTATCTTAGTTCCCCAAACAGGGATTGAACCCGGGATTCCTAACCACTGGACTGCCAGGGAATTCCTGGTCACTTATTTTTTAATTCCACTTTTTTGTCACTGAAAATATAACACGTTTCCTGATTCTCTTTCTTTCCCCCATCCCTAATTTTTTACTTCAAAATCTATAGAAATTCTGATTCTTGTTCATGCATCCATCACCAGTATATGGAACTGAACTGCAAGTATTGATTTATATATTTGAGATATTTGAAGCAGGGATGGTATCTTATTCCATCAGTACTGTCATGATCACATGGTTGGAAATGCAGAATAAATATTTGCTAAACTAAGTCTTACCAATTCATACAGGCTATTCCGACTGTTTTCACTGACTGACCTTTCCATCAAACTGGCTAATTACATCAATAAATGTACTTACTTTCCCTCACCTATTTACCACATATGACTTGTTTTTTTGTTTTGTTTTGTTTTTTGTTAATTTGAATAGTTTGTGTCCTTAGGTTGAGTGACCAGAATTCTAACAGGACACACTACCACTCAATTTGAGTCCAGTTCAAAGACTGGATAATTTTATCCAAATTCTCAGTTTTGTCACTAAGTTCTCCACTTTCTCTGTTAGCGACACTCAGGGATGGTAACACCAAAAAGAACCTTCATGGGTGTTATGATGGTTACTTTTGGAAAAGGAATTTGAGTATCCAAATGGCTCCCAATTGTCCATCAGCAAAAACACTGCCCCTCACATGGTCCCATCAGTGATCCTACTCAGGCCAAGACTTCGCCTTCACACAGCAAAGGGAAGCATTGAAGACATGGTTCGCATTGATCTCAAATTCCCTCTTCAAGATTCTCTAGTAAGCGGAAACATTATTCTTTTGGTCTGAATTATCCAGAACTGGTTTCTATTTTGATTAAATCTACCAGACAATTTCTAGTCATCTCTGAGTAGTAACCCTATTGAGCCACCCCGATGGCTGAAGATGCCATGCCAACATCACTTTTCTTAGTATGTTGTCTACCAGACACAGCCTGATTATTACCTTGGGTTTCAATAGGCTCACACACACAAAAATATGAAATATTATATGGTTGTTGTTTTTATATCAAGCAAGGGCATTATTCTACTCCTGAGACTTAATTTAGGTACTTGTGGACCAACAGTTCCTGTTGGCCACTAGAGTAGCATTTTGTCCACAACACCAGTAGGTTACTAAATGGGTCCCATCACATGAAAGAGTTAACGTGTTTCTAAAAATTATTAGTTGCCAGGTCTCAGAAAGTCAGTTATGTTCAGACCACCAGATGACAAGGAAATAACATCACATACAAGTCTCATGATAAAGTGCATCCAAATTAATTTTGCTCAGGCTAGAACATAAGGATTTTTTCTAACTACAAAGAGAATGAGGTCTTTTGAGACAAACCATATTTCTTAAAACATGGGCTTCTGTTTCCAAGTATCTCTTCCTCACAGCTTCCATTCTTCTACTGCTTCATTTATATCAACTACAGTGTATTTTTAATATAATTATCTGATGTGTTCACATGGAGATTGATGTAATATATATGCTAGACTGAAAAACAGTTGCATGAGAAATACATATGAGAATATGGACTCTCAAGGGAAGAATATGTAAGATGTTTTTGCAGCACTTTTATATCTGAGACTCTGATTGGTGCTGTGTTTGTTAGAGGCTTGTTATTTATATTGGTTTTTAAAATATTTCCTCCTAAATATCTTTGGTATGGGGGAAGAAAGGTACACATTTAGATGCTAAAAACCTCCTCTGTTTTTATGACATCTTATTAATTTGATGTGACATTGGGCTCTGATGCCAGTAAAGCATTGGCATGAATACATGCTACTAAGTCTGGTTCGTGGTGTCTCACATTTTTGAGTATCCTCCATGTTTAAGATTTTTGTTTATACACATAGAACTTTGGAATGATGTCATTAATAAATTGTATCTCTAGTTCTCTCATGGAAAAGGTCATGCCTCTACAAGGCCACTGAATCAGTTGATTGAATTAACCTTGCATTAAATTCAATTCAGTTAAGAAAGCCCAAACTGCCATGATTAACCATTTCTCACTCTGTGTATCTGCTTAAAGGAGAAAACAATAATCGAACAAAGATAATCATCACACTCCACTTTTTCTCAAGGAGAAAGTTCATTGTATGAACATGGCAATCATTAAACAAAGGAGATAAAATTTAATACATTTATGATAAACTATAAGATAATTATCTTACAATTAAAAAAACTACCATGAAAACAAAGTCCTTACCCACAGATAAAAGAGATAGGCTGGCTAAGAGATGTCACCTTTCTCTAAGCATGAGTCTAGGCGGATATATGAGCAAATTATTCCTTTTTCTAGCTGTGCTACTGTGGAAAGTTATTTCATGCCATTTGACATATGTTTTTCGGTGCCCTCATCTGTAAAATGGGAATAAAACCACCTGCCTCTTAAGGTTCATGTAAGAATTAAATAAGACATTGTTTAAAGCACTTAAGAAAAATGATTGGTGCGTATTAAATTCTCGGTAAATACTAGCCATTGTTAATTTCATTGTTAATTAGAGAGGAAAGGGCCTGCGAAGATAGGTAAAATATCATAGCCCAATGCCTACTGGAGAGCTGTGGGGATCAGGAAGTCCCAGGGGTTCATGGTTCCCTCAGTTCTGTCAGTCGTGACATTTCTCTTTCTCCTCCAGACATTTCCCTTGCTTTTCCTCTTGGAGAAACCCACAAAAGTGCTCAAACTTCTAAATCCCACTCTTATTTCCTCATTAATCACAGATCTCTAGGCCTCAGCCTGCTTTCTTCTCTTCATAACTACCCATGTTGTCCCTGGATGTCTTGTTCCTTCCAATATGCTAGAGTTGGGGTATGAACTCCCCACCTCCTTCATTCATTTCTGGTTGGAAAGTATGAGACTCCCGCAGTGGCATATAAGCATAAGGGAGGATAGCTTATGTAGGAAAAGTAAAAGTCAACATGGCTTGCACTGGAGCACAGGGCCAAGGGAAGAAGCAGGAGAGAAGGGGTCAGATCATGGAAGGCCTGGAAGGTTTCGCTGGCAGGCAGGATTTTATCCTGAGGGCAAACGTGGGCCAATGAGGTACAGTTTAAGCCTGGAGGGACCTGATCACATTTTCATTTTATACTGAGGACTTGGGCTATAGCATTGAGAATGGGTTGGAAGGCCAGATCATTTGAAAGACATAATAGGAGCCTCTTTAAAAGCTGTGGTAATGGGGATGGAGAAAAGAGACCAATATGAGGAGATATTAAGGAGGTAGATTCACCAGGACGTGGTGGCTCACAGGAGGTGGGAAGTGAGGGGCAGACAGAGGCAAGGACTCTGGGGTTTCTGGTTTGGAAGACTAAGTGGATGATGGACATAATAAGAGGAGCCGGCTGTGAAGAAAGAGAATAAGGTGGAAAAGGCAAGCAAATGGGCTCTCTGCTAGAGCCTGCAGAAGGAATGTGGCCCTGCTGCCACTTCGATTTTAGCTCAGTGAGACTCATCTCAGATTTCTTTCTTTGTTTTTAAAAAATATTTATTTATTTATATATTTTTTAATTTGGCTGTGCTGGGTCTTAGTTGCGGCATGTGGGATCTTTTAGCTGCAGCACGGCACGCAGGCTCTTAGTTGCGGCATGCGGGATCTAGTTCCCTGACCAGGGATCGAACCCAGGACCCCCTGCATCGGGAGCGCAGAGGCTTAACAGCTGGACCACCAGGCAAGTCCCTCATTTCAAATTTCTGACCTTCAGAACTGTAAGATAATATATTAGTGCTGTTTTAAGCCAGTCAGTTTGCGATAATTTGTTACAATAGTAATAGGGAACCAATATAGGCCATTTTAGCTCCAGAGCTTTCTGTGAGGTCAGACAAGGCTGCTCTGGGGCCTGCATCATAGTGTGACTTCTCCCTCTTTCCATGCTGCTCCCTTCACCTCCTTTCCACACTTGTTGGGGCACCAAGGGCACTCCCAAGTAAGCATCCTGCACGTGAAACTCTGTCTTGTAGTCTGCTTCCCAGAAAACCAACCTGGGACAGATTGTAAAAGCTCATGTTAACTTCCTATGATTGTAAATATATGACTAACAAATATAGTAAAGTTTATCATTGTTATCCCTTTTCAGTGTCACTCAAAAAGTATAATGCCTAACATGAATTGCACTGGCCCTGATATTAAGACAATGTGAAGTAAATATGAAGAACATGAGCTTGACAGAAAGATATGAGTTCAATTCCAGCTCCTTTACTTGGTCACATTACTTAAACTTTTTGGGTTTAATTCCCCTCACTTGCCATCCCCTGCCCCATAAATAGGAATGATAAACACTTTCCCCCACTAGGTAGCATTAGAGTATTTAAACGCCATTACTGATCTATGACAAGGGCTCAATGAAAGATAGTCAAGCCCCCTCAACTCTACCTCACTGTTATGATTGATACTCCAGGTGGCGGAGGCAAGTCACCACTAAACTACATGATTCTGCTGTCAAAATGTGTGCTTCAAGCTAGGAGGGGTCTGGGAGATCAGGGTGACCTGGGGAGGTGAAGAAAGGCTTCTTGAGGGATATGGGAACTTAGCTGGGCTCATAAAAACACCTGAAAGAGAGAAGGGCCGGGAGGAGGCACCATAGGGGTCCTCATTCCAACTCTAGCATGTTGTTCTAGTTCAGGTAAACAGAACTTGGAAGCACAAGTACCAGATAATCAAGTTTGCACAGTGCTGCACTTGTTTTAGTTGTTTTAACTGGCAACGTTAGACATGGAAGACAGTATATCTTGTAATGTATACAGTGTATTTTGATATGTTTTACATAAATATGAAGTATTATTATAACCATGAGGAATCTGAGAAGGAAAAAAACTGGATAAGGACAACAATGTTGAGCTACGTACGCATCGCAAATAAATGCATAAAACCTTTGAAATTATGACATAACCAGTACTGTTAGATTTATGGTTATGGGTATTGCTCTCATTCCAAGCTCCTACTTTACATTTATCAACTTTATATTCATATGGCATCTCTATTTTCAATGTCTTAGAAATTTCTCCCTCTCCTAGTAACCTTTTCAGCTGAAATTTCATATGCTTCACATTAGCTCAGAAGCAAATTAAAAAAAAAAAATTATTTATTTATTTTTGGCAGTGTTGGGTCTTCGTTTCTGTGTGTGGGCTTTCTCTAGTTGCGGTGAGCGGGGGCCACTCTTTTTTTTGTTTGTTTGTGGTTTTTTTCTGTTTTTTTGCGGTATGCGGGCCTCTCACTGTTGTGGCCTCTCCCGTTGCGGAGCACAGGCTCCGGACGCGCAGGCTCAGCGGCCATGGCTCACGGGCCCAGCCGCTCCGCGGCATGTGGGATCTTCCCGGACCAGGGCACGAACCCGTGTGCCCTGCATCGGCGGACGGACAACGGACTCTCAGTCGGACTCTCAACCACTGCACCACCAGGGAAGCCCCACACACACTTTTATAGGTAACGGAGCACAAGCTCCAGACGTGCAGGCTCAGTAGTTGGGGCTCACGGGCCCAGTTGCTCCGCGGCATGTGGGATCTTCCCAGACCAGGGCTCGAACCCGTGTCCCCTTTATTGGCAGGCAGACTCCCAACCACTGCGCCACCAGGGAAGCCCCAGAAGCAAATTTTTTTTCTGGTAGGTTGAACCTATCTGTTCAGCCATTTCTGAGTTACTCAAGCATGAACAAAAGTTGTTTAGGAAATTTGTCAAGATCCACTTTTTATGTGTTCAGATTTAATTCAAGATGGTTTAAACTTAAATCCCCAGAGCTGTCATGCATGTATTCTCTCAGGAGAAAAACATTCTTTGCTTTGAGATATAATTGGTTGAGGTTTACACTCCACTTTCTGTGTAAGTGGAGTTTGGTTATGAAGAGATCTACTCAGATCCTGGAAAACCTTTTGGGTTTCCAGACCCTCCATGCACATTTATAAGAATGCTTTTTTTCTTTTTTTCCCCCAAATTATCAACTTTCTAGGAGAACTTGAAGGTAACAACTCCTGTCTGGCTGTTTATTGTCAGAAAATAATAAAATCTTATTTATGAAAAATTGGAAAAATAAAGATTTTAAATATTTATTTATTTATTGAAACTTGGGCATTAGTCCTTGTTCAGTTGTGGACAGCAATATCTGTATTGCTAAAAGCAAATATTATTGGGTATATTGATGACTTTTCTAAGATGGCATACTATTCATCATAAGATTTTAAGTGCTCTGAAATACTGGGAACTTACAAAATTAAAAAGAACTAAAGTAGGAATAGGTGGATGGGGTAGAGACAAGAGAGAAGAGGGCAGAGACACCTTCCTCATGACCTGGCAGACAGTCTCAAAACATATGAATGTATCCTAGTTATCTATTGTCACGTGACAAATCACCTCAAAACTTATGACTTAAAACAATAATCCTTTTAATATCTCTGGGCGTTGGCTGGGCTCAGTTAGACAATTATTGCTCAGGGTCTCTCATGCATTTGCAGCTTCTAGGGCTAGCATCCTCTGAAGGCTCACTCACTGACTCACTCAGGTGTAGCACCTGGGCTGGGAAGCCTCAAACACCAAAGGCTCCTTGGGCATCTCTTTCTGTCTTTACATGGTCTCTCCGCATGGTTTCTCCAGCATGGCAGCTTTGGCATAGCCAAACATTTTTCAAGGTAGTTCAAGGCTTCAAAGATTCGTGTCCCAAGTGAGACAGCCAAATGGAATCTGTATTTTCTTTTCTAACCTGGCCTCAGAAATCAAGACAGTCACAAAGGTCCACTCAGGCTGGAGGGGAGGAGACAGACTCCACCTCTTGATGAGAGGTGCGCCGAAGAATCTGCAGATGTGTTTTAAAACTTGCACAGGATTTCATAGACCTCTGGCAGAAAGTCTGGGACAGAATAGTGAGTCATTCACTAAACCACAAATTGGTTCATTGTGGTTCCTTTTCTGCTGTTGTAGAAGGATACTGCCGTGTTTAAGGGCTCCTGCTCTGGAGTTAGAATGCCTGCCTGGGCTTGCCTCTGCCTTTACACTTACTAAGCTTGAAACCTTCAATAAGTTCCGGTGCCTCAGTTTTCTTATAAGTTGGAGATAATGAGAGCTAACGTTTATTGAGCACTTAGTAGGTGGCAGGCATTGTCATAAGTGCATTATATACTATCTTATTTTATCACCAAGATTAACTCCATGAGGTAGTTACTTTACCTCCTAAATCATAGGGTTGACAATAATAGAGACATCTTTCAGGTGTGTCTGTGGTGTGGATCAAATGAGACTTATTACGTTCCCTCTTGACGTTATTAAACCTGATGGGGCAAATTCTAGTGATGACCGGTCAGGAGGGTGAGCCATTTCCAGAAATGGACCAAATGTGCATAATGCCACGTAGGAGCGCGGACTGTTCCCCGTCTAGTGCGGAAGACCCAAGGAGGATTAGATTTCTTGATAGGTGTTAAAAATGCATACAAGATCAGTCATTCCGGGTCTTATCTGGGGTTACGGGTGCAGAATCCAGCGCAGTCCAGCGGAGTAGGACCACGAGCCCCGCTTTGAGTTTGCAAAAAAGGAAGCGTTTATCTTTTTCCTGAAAAAGAAATCCATGACTTGGGGGCAGTGAAAAGAGTTCTGGCCGGAGAACACCCTTCCTCAGCCTGGAGCGTCCGCAGGTGTCGAGAGCCCGCTTCTTAGCCGGATGCATGACGCTGACACCCTTCCCGGGCGGCCTCCCCTCGCGTCCCCGTCGCCACCCTCAGTTCCCTGACTCCACGAGCCTCCTCCCCCTCCTCCCTCTCCCCTAAGGTGCCTACTCCCGCGATTGCAGAGCGCCCATCTTCCCAGGCCGGGCAAAACCCGGAGAGCTGGAATCCCTCTCCTGGAGCGCCCGGGCGGCCACTGGGCATGCTCCGTCGTCAGGCAGGTTCGGGGCGGCGAGCGCTTGTGCGCCTCGCAGATTCCTCCTGCGGCCGCGCGTCCTCCGCCTCCCGAGCAGGGAGCGGGCGCATGATGGCGGCGGCGGCGGGCAGCGCCAGCAGCGGCAGCGGCGGCGGCGGCGGCAGCAGCAGCAGCAGCAGCGACACGTCCAGCACCGGCGAGGAGGAGAGGATGCGGCGCCTCTTCCAGACGTGCGACGGCGACGGCGACGGCTACATTAGCAGGTACTCGGGGAGGTCCGCGAAACGGGCTGGGGCGCGATCAGCCTCTCGGCGCTGCCCTTGACCTCTCCTCTGCCCCCTCGTCCCCAACTTCCAGCAAGTTGCTCAGAAGCTCACGCGGAAAGTTGCCTGCGACTCTGAGAGCGCGTCGCCAGCTCGGCCACTGAGGCCGAGGGGCTGCTCTGCTTGTCTTCTGGAGGTGCCAGCTGGTCCAACTTTTCCCAGCGCCGTCTTTGTCTGGGCATTGGGAGACATCTCTTTCGGATGCGAGTTCTCCCCCGGGGCCCGGAGCGCCGCTGCCTGTGGGGAGACGAGTTATGGCCACTTGTTCCCGATAGAAGAGGCTGTCCTGCAGATGTGGGTGTCAAGATGCTGGGCCACCGGGCAGCGATCTTGTCCGGTTGCTCGGTGGACAGACCCGGGGCCGGACCAGGATAGGGATGCGCTCTCAGTGACAGAGTTGACCTGAAAACAAGCTGTGAAAAACTTTCGTGTGGCACAGAGACCCTGCGTTCCCAACTTCGGAGTCCAAAGAATGGGCATAGTTTGCCGCTCAGTACTGATTTAAACCTATTAGCCTGAGGGGAACGAAGCGCTCAGGTGCAAACTGGGGGTTTAGAGGTGAGGCTGGAAATAGACCCTACGCCCTAGGCCGGCTCCGCGCTCTAACCAGGTGAGCCTCCGGAGGGGTCTCGGGGCGCCTCTGCGCGACCACTCCTAACCCTCGCTGTGCTTGCTTCCAGCTCCCCTACAGGGGCGGTGTTGCAACGTCAAGCGGCAGGGCTTGGCAAAATAATTACTTCTGCCCAAATTTTTATCACTTATCAGACACTGATGGTGAAGAAGGTAATCGTAATGTTTTCTGGTATGCTTATATGAAAGGTCGACACCGGGCGCTGAAGCCTGTACGCGCCGAAATGTGAATTGCCTTCAAAGACGTAGGCAGCCTGAATTGTGTACTACGTCTTTCTTTAGGCTTTGTCTTGGTGATGCCGAAGATCCTCTGAAAATTCCAGGATGCCTCCTGCTGATTGTCCTTGCCTACCTAGAGAAAGAAAGAGTGGGGAATCCCTCCCTACCCCCAAATTAAAAAAAAAAAAATCTCTGAAACAGGTGGTTTGACATGTAAAAGAATTTGACAGTTAAAAAAATAATGATTTATTTGGGACTTCACTCAATTATGATCATTCTTATCTGAACTTTATTACTTTTCTGAAGTTTCATTGGGAAACATTAGAAAGATATCAGAAAACTGTATGGGGTAATTATGTTATGAAATGAAAAAAATATGTAACTCTAGTTGACCTCATATAGATTTTTATCTGGAAGTCTTTCCCTGTTTTGGTTCTGGGTTAAAAAAAATTTCATCCTATAGTTTAGGGTTTTGTTTTTTTTAAAACTTTATTTTTGGCAGCGTTTGGTCTTCATTGCTGCGCGCGGGCTTTCTCTAGTTGCTGCGAGCGGGGCCTATTCTTCGTTGCAGTGCGCGGGCTTGTCATTGCCGTGGCTTCTCTTGTTGTGGAGCACGGGCTCTAGGCCTGCGGGCTTCGGTAGTTGTGGCTCGGGGGCTCAGTAGTTGTGGCTCACGGGCTTAGTTGCTCCTCGGCATGTGGGATCTTCCCGGACCAGGGCTTGAACCCCTGTCCCCTGCATTGGCAGGTGGATTCTTAGCCACTGCGCCACCAGGGAAGTCCCGTTTAGGGTTTTTTTGTTGTTGTTTTCCTACTTGAAAAGCCGTTATCGCATTTGCAATAATAAAAACTATCTACATTCTTCATGTTAGAATGCAAAAAGAATTTAATTTCACATGGGCAAGAGTGCATATAGAAAACTACCAAATTCTCTCCTTTCCTCCCACTAATCCTATTAATATGTTGCTTTACCTGAACTACACTTTCTGTGTAAATGCTCATATTATTTTGAATGGGGGCTATATGAGCACTGAAGGATAATGAATTCTTTAAGCACAGTTTGAGAACTTTGTTTTGGTGGGTGAAGCATTGTGAGGGCATGATGTTAAAGAAGGAATTTTAGATGAAGGTAGAAACCTGCTGGGGCAAAAGTGGGAAAAAATGTTATCCTTCCTTGAGCCATATCACTTTAATATATCAGCTTGAAAGTTGGAAGGCATGTGCAGTAGTGGACCCAAAGCCAAAACTTTAGCTGTGGGCAGAGTTGCCCTGGAAGTTATTTTTAGGCTGTGACAGAATTTCCATATAGGAGGAGTTCAGGGGCGGCAATCTTATTGAGAGCAGGCACCAAAGAACTTGTCTAGAAGTGTGTTTACATAGCAAGCACAGTTTTATTGGAATATATGTTTATTTGGTATGCTTGAGGAATGGGGTTAATGAAAATAATGACTCCCTTTCCAATGTCACTCCTTTGTGCTGCCCCTATTTAATGACTTTACTGACCACTGTACAGTGGGAGATAAGGTGTGGAATGCTGTGAATTTTCTCTTTTATTAAACATGAGAGTTGGGCTTTCTGCTTTAAAACCTTGAAAACCTTGAATTCTTCTAAAGATGTCAAGTTTATGCTAATCATAAATAGCTGTATCCTTTAGGATTTCAGTTTGTCTATATATAATAGAATCACAGTCAAATAAGTGTTGACTGTCACACCTAGAAGTCTTGAGGTGGGCCATCCACGCTGAGGCAGCAGCTCCAGAATGGTATCAATGTCCACCTTCCTTGTATCTTTCTGCATTGCATTCTTCACATGGAGCATTCATCCTCATGGTTATCTCACAGTCCTAAAATGATTGCTCTGTCTCCAACTTCATCTCTAAGTTCTAGGGAGGGAAGGTGTAAGAGGAAGCTGAAATGAATGCTGCCTGTATCATCAAAGTGCAGCTTTCCCAGATCCCTAAATTGACATCATGTTGGTCAAACTACATCACTGTACCATGCCTACTTGCAGTAGAGTTTAAGGAAGTATATCATCCAATTGGGTACATCGCCTCCTATACAAAAGTTGAGTTCTGTTTTTAAGAGCGGGAAATGGATATTGGGTAGGCAAGTAACAACCAATACGTATAATAAAACTCCCCATGTTAACCTAAATTCAACTATATTGGCTCCAGTCCTTTTACCTAGCCATTATCCTCAAACAGGAGTGAGCTGGAGATGTTATATTTGGAGGAAGGATGAGTGGAAGAGAGACTGAGGCCATTGGGGAAATATCAGGGTACATCATTTCAGGAAGCAAGGAGGTAAAAGTTAGGGCTTTGTGTCTTAAATATCCTCTTGGCTCAGCCTTCCCCATCAAACTGACAAAAAGGGTATTAGCTAGCTGGAGGTTCCTGGAGTTGCTACTTCTGCCCTGGAACTCCCAGCCTGCCAGAGGGACCCAGAATCATTTCCATGGATACTTAAGCTGGAGCAGACAACTACCATCAAGTGGAGCCAAGCCATAGCCTGGACAGGGCAGGATTTGGGCTGCACAGTGTGACCACAGCATGGTCTTCTGGTGCATTTATTAACCTTACAATGAGTTTTGGGAGCCCTGTATATCATGTTATAGGAGATGGTGGTTTTACTGTATTTGTTGAAATTAATTTCCCTTTGGAATTTTAAAGCTTCTTGTTTTTATCCTTCAGTTTAAGAAACTGTTGAACATTTTGACAAATATCTAATACCAACACTTAACATTTATATCTAGTCCCCAAGCCTCAGCTTAAACACTGTTGCCTTAGAGAGAACTTCCATGACCACTGTATCAAAGTGTTAGGGAATTGCCTGGCGGTCCAGTGGTTAGGACTCAGCGCTTTCACTGCCGAGAGCATGGGTTCAATTCCTTGTTCGCGGAACTAAGATTCCACCATTGGCTTTCTTCCAAAGCACTCTTTACAACTTGTAATTGCATTTCTATTTATTACTTTGCCCATTTATTGTCATTCTCCCATTGGCCTTCATGAGGGCCAGAATCATGTCTGTTTTATTAAAACAGTACACTCAGGATCTAGCACAGTATTTGCCATATAGCACTCAGTCAGTAAATTCTGATGAATAAATGACCAAGAATAAACAGTGGTATGTTCATATAGGTTGAAAAATCTTTCAAGCATTTTTCACGTTTATGAGATACTTAAATGTAAGTATATTTTATTATATAATATTTTCCTTTAAAATAACTTCTTTTTGGTTATATAAAAGGTATTTTTATTGATGAAAATTTGCAAAATACAGAAATATATAAAAATAAAATCAGGGCTTCCCTGGTGGTGCAGTGGTTGAGAGTCCGCCTGCCGATGCAGGGGACACGGGTTCATGCCCCAGTCCTGGAAGATCCCACATGCCGCGGAGCGGCTAGGCCCGTGAGCCATGGCCACTGAACCTGCACCTCCGGAGCCTGTGCTCCGCAATGGGAGAGGCCACAACAGTGAGAGGCCCGCGTACCGCAAAAAAAAATAATAATAAAAATAAAATAAAATCAAAATCACCCATTATCCCATAATTAAGGTGTATTATTTCTGTTTTCCTGGTGACATATCTATACCATATCATTCCTCTACGTTTAAAATGATTCGATAAAAGGAAAGGCATCTCATGTTCATGGTTAGGAAGTTTTAATATTGTTATGATGGCAATACTCCCCCATTTCTCCCCAACCTCCCCAGCCCTAGGTAACCATTAATCTACTTTCTATCTCTATTGATTTGCCTATTACGAATATTTCATGTAAATGGAATCATGCATTATGTGACCTTTAGTTGCTTGTGTTTTGGTGTCATATCCAAGAAGGTTTTGCCTAATCTAAGGTCACAAAGATTCACTCCTATGTTTTCTTCTGAGAGTTTCATAGATATAGTAACCATTAATCTACTTTCTATCTCTATTGATTTGCCTATTACGAATATTTCATGTAAATGGAATCATGCATTATGTGACCTTTAGTTGCTTGTGTTTTGGTGTCATATCCAAGAAGGTTTTGCCTAATCTAAGGTCACAAAGATTCACTCCTATGTTTTCTTCTGAGAGTTTCATAGATATAGTTCTTACATTTAGGTTTGTGATCCATTTTGAGTTTATTTTTGTGTATGGTGTGAAGAAGGGGTCCAAGTTCATTCTTCTGCCTGTGGCTATCAAGTTGTTCCAGCACCATTTGTTGAAAAGACTGTTCTTTCCTATTTTCATGACACTCTTGTCAACAATCAATTGACCATAAACATAAGAGTTTATTTCTGGACTCTCACTTCTTTTCCATTGGTACATATGCCTATCCTTATGCCAGTACCACACTATTTTGATTACTGTTGCTTTGTTGTAAGTTTTAAAATTGAGAAGTGTGAATCCTCCAGTTTTGTTCTTCTCTTTTTAAGATTGGTTATTCTTAGTACTCTGAGTTCCCATACACATTTTAGGATCAGCTTGTCAATTTCTTCAAAACAGGCAGCTGGAATATTTGATTGGGATTGTGTTGAATCTATAGACCAATTTGTTCACATGCATTTTTAGTAAGTATATTTTTCAGGATAGTTTTGTTTTTTTCCACCAGTCCTTTATTTTACAGTCTTTTAATTTTGAGTCAGCAGGTTAGTGAACATCTGAAGTAATAATAGCAAATGTGTATAGAAGCTTTTATAGTTTACAGTAAGTTGGTCCATATATTATCTCATTTAATTCTTGCAACAAGAATTAATATCTCTGTTTTAAGACAGGGAGCCAAGATAACATAGCCTCTAAGGAAAAAGAATGAACCTGTGGCCCTTGTTTTACCATAAATGCTGCGCAGCTAACACAAGAAAACCTATTAAAACCCCTAAAGCCTTAAAGTTATTTCCTGTTTAATATACCCAAGGTCTATGGTGCAGATGAATTTTCATTTTAAAACTGGCTTCTTAGCATCAGTGGGAATGGCATTTAAATTCTTGGTACAGAAGGTGAGGCATTTGCATTCTAAATGAGTTTCCATGGGGGTCTCAGCTGGGGAGACTCTCTGTTGTTCAGTAAATTGAAAATCTCTTTAAGTGTTAGTCCCAGAGTAGAAACCATACGGAGAGAAAGGGCATTTCCTTAGAGAACAGTTAATTGTCAGCTTCTCATTGTCATTTCAAAATGTCAGTTTAAATATGTAAATGAGTAATTACTAAATCCGTGCAATTGATTATTGATGACTCTGATGGGAGAAAAAGAGTTGGGTAGGCAGAAGGCCTCTCTGGACCTATTCATTGTTCAAATATTTTGGATCCCTTTCCCTTAGCAAAGTGAAAATTTAAACGGAACAAATTGCTAGGTTGACCCAATAAGCATTAAATGTGTTTGTCTGATGTGAAAGTTGTTAGTTGAGTTTAAGCATAGCCCTCAGTTGAATATTTAGTTGTGAAACTTTTGCTTGGAAAATTCTAGATAGATGAGCTCTTTGTTTAATTTTTTAAATATTCACATCACAATGTAGAAAATAGTTGAAAATACATCTTAGACTTGATGTTGGTGTTAATTGGGCATCTATTCAACATTGTGGCAAGTGCCATAGATTAAGACACCTGTTGGCTATTGTTTAAAAGTTCTCATGTACACATTTGTGATACAGATGAAGGAAGTAAAAACAGATAGGGTGAAGGAGGGCATTTATGGAAAAGTGTGACTGCATTGCATTTAAATTTCAGAATTTTTCACTTATTTACAAAAAAATCAGAACTTCTTTCTGAGAATAACAACCTTAACAGAATATTCCACATTAGAGATTAATGCTTTTAGGCAAGAGTTTTACTTTAACAATTGTATGTACTGTAGAGTCTTAACCTGAGTGTACTTCATGATAAACAGGGTGGAAATCATTGAGAGAATATTGTTGGGGAAGTATTTACTCTTCTAAAAATATGTTGGCAGTTTTATATTTATTGTAAACAAAGGGTGAAATCAGTGCTGCTCATCTCCCTCCCCCTTCTTGGTTTCCTAAGTTCCTTCATCTCTGACCAGAATTATTCTCCTAGTGTCGTAACATGCAGGCTCGGCTCCTCCAGGCCACTTTACATGGACATTAAAGTCATTTTTCTATAAAATAAAGCTGAGCAGGCAGCTCCTCATAAAGTCCTTCAACAGCTAGTTGCCTGTTTCTTACAGCTAATTTCAGACTTCTCCTAGGGCCGTTTGATTTGAAGCGCCTGGCCATCTGGCACAGTGATTGTATCCCCTCTAGCATTATCTTTCACACTCCCTCCTCTGGCAGGCCCAGCTGTTCCAAACTTCAGTGCTTTGCACATGCAGCTCTTCTGTAAGTGCCCTTCTCTCCCCCTTGTTGTCTGGTAAGCACCTTCTCAGTTTTCCTAGACTCAGTTCTCATGCAGCTCTTTCTCTCTGGAGACTTTCCCTCATGCCTCAGGACCTTATATACACACTCCTAGGCCAGCACAGCTCACCTTTGATATTCTCACTGTTTCCATTTCCTTGCTTCCCACACTCAAGGCAGAGACTATACTTCTTTTGTCTTTTGTCTTCATAAACTCAGTGCCCAACATGTAATAGAAATTTATTAAATATTGATCAGATAAAATTGTTCATGTGTAATGGTAATTTCAAACACTTTAGAATACTTAGAAAAAGATTTACCAGGTTTTGTCCAACTTAGAAGAAGCTGAGAACCTAAATGGCTGTCGACAGATGAGTGGATAAAGATGTGGTACATATATACAATATATAAAATATATAATATATATAATATAATATATAAAACATATAAAAAAGAATGAAATAATGCCATTTGCAGCAACATGGATGCAACTAGAGATTATCAGACTAAGTGAAGTAAATCAGAAAGAGGCAGACGAATACCATATGATACCACTTACATGTGGAATCTAAAATATGATACAAATGAACTTATTTACAAAACAGAAACAGACTCACAAAGAAAACAAACTTATGGTTACCAAGGGGAAAGGGGGTAGAGGAGGGATAAATTAGGAGTTTGGGATTAGCAGATACAAACTACTATATATATAACAGATAAATAACAAGGTCCTACTTTATGGCACAGGGAACTATATTCAATATCCTGTAACAAACCATAGTGGAAAATAATATGAAAAAGAATATATATATAAGTGAATCACTTTGCTGTACACCAGAAACTAACACAACATTGTAAATCAATTATACTTCAATAAAAAAGAAGAAGCTGAGAAATTTATATTTGAAAATACATATCATGTGCATTTTACCTTATCTAGAATATTAAAGTGATGGGGACTCTGTGCCCCTTCAACTAACTAGTCATGTGACTTTAGGCAAGTCACACAAACCTCTCCAATCAGTCTTCTTCTATAAAGTGATTTTAACATCTTTTTTCAGGACTGAAAAAGTTTTATTTTATGGACTGTAGGTACTAGGATTTTTTTGGTAGCGTATTTTTTTGGAAAAGCATACTGTTTAAATTAGTCCCATTGGGCAACTGTTGGTGTTTGCTTGTGAACTAACTGTGATAAATCCATAATTTCTATGTATTAGTAGCTGTTATCATCCAATAGTCTTCAATACCATCTAGTTAGTAGTATGTTCAAAAGCATTGAACTGTTGGTTAGGTTTTGTGTCAGTTCCTGAGTAAAGATTATAAGATGAAGTAAATGAAAAAAAAAAAACTACTCTTAATTGTGTATTCTAGTTGTTATTAAAAAGTTGTTTGGCAGTTGGCCACATGGTTCTATCCTGACTCTTTCAGGGTATATAAATGCTTTAAAAAATATTTTCAAATTAATATTTATAGTCCACTTTTCTTAGGCTATTCCTTTCTGGTTACTGGGTAGTCACAGTGAACAAACATTTTAAACTAATCACAGAATAAAAAACCAATAATAGAATTAAGGGAATTTACTTAATCCTAACTTGTGTTATAGTAACTTCTATTCAATTTCTTTCACCTACCAGATTATAAACTTCATGAGTGTAACAACCATGCCTTTTATCTCCCACACCACCTGACACTATTCCTTGTACATAAATGCTATGTACATAGATGTTAAATCAGTGTTGAATGAATGAAGTGATGGATTAATACTATCTTAAGACAAAATTATGTTGCTACTTCTACACTTGCAAGGTAGGATTTTGATTTTTCTCATTCCTAAAATAGAGAAAAACTCCTGTGCCAGTGTTAACTTGTCTCTAACTGTATGCTTACATGCTTCCAGATTTACTATCAGTAAAATAACATGGAATGAGGAAAACACAAAGACTATTGCCATGTACGTTAGTTTGTTGAAGTCCCCTATTTTGGTAATATAAAATAAAGGTTCCCTTAAAGGAGTAATTTGCTATCCATAGTGGTTTTTTACTTTATAGATTCCTTCTCAATCTTCAGTCCCTATAGCATCCGCTGACTGTCATACCAGAGCAAATTTAAGAATATTAAATTTTATTTTTAAATGTTTATTGAATGCCCACTGTATGCACAGAGGAATTCAAAGATGGGTGTGTTACAACATCTTCCTTTAAGGAGTATTTGGTCTTATGCAATAAGTACACACATGACCAGAAACAAGGAAAAGTGCAAAGCATCTAGGAAGGTTCAGGGGAAGGGAGGAAAACAACTGGGCTTTATAGGAGGATATTGTTTTAGTAAGTTTGTTGCAAGGAATGTGTAACTGGCCCAGAATGGTCGCTTAGCTTCACCTCCCATCATAGATCATGGCCTCTGTCTTTACTTCAGCCAGAGTGGCTCTAGCGATGGCTTCCCTGCTGCCCTGCACCCTCCCACAGACAAAGGAGCCAAGGGCAGCCCTGATGACAAGGAGAGACCGCCCTGCAGAGGCCCTGGCTTCCTCAGCAACTGCCTGGACTTGTCAGGTGCACAACCCTGAGCTGTTGTGGAGGTCACACCCTCTGGAGCAGCAACCAGTGAGAGACAGGAAACAGGAGGGAACCAGCTGTTAAACTGCTCCTCCTTCCTCCCCCCTGAGGACCTGTTCTGAATGCAGTAGTTTCCTCTGGCCTCTGTAAGACCAGACAACCAGCTACGTGTGCTGCAGAGCTGTAGCCAGCTTGCTTGCACACCCCTTACGTTAGCATTCCCCGCTTTGTTTCCTCACTCAGCTTTTCCCTTCACTCGTGCTTTCCTGAGACTGCACCCCCAATAATGTAAGCATGTAAGTTTAAGACAGAACCCGTATAAACAGCTCACAAAAAGGAGATTATTGTTCAAATACATTGGGCTTCATTGGCCCTGAACCTAATTGAAAAAAAAAAATCATTCAATAAGGAAAAATACAAAGAAAAAGAGATCATTCTTAATCTCATCTACCCAGAGATAGTAAGAGTAAATACACAAGAGATACACATAGATATGATGTAGTGCTCATTATTTGTTGCCCACATCTATCCCTACTTCTCTTCTTTCCAAAAGATCCCTAACAAAAGTGCAGGCAGCCTCTCCTCCTACAAGAAACCCATGTATTGCAGGGTCCCACCTCCCAGTGTAAGGGCAAGCCTGACAGATCTAAGGGTAATCCCAGCCTCTTCATTACATTTGAGTTAGGAATGGACATGTGATAAGATTTGCACTAATGAGTCTCTAGAAGAAGTGTGCTGGAGATAGCTAGAAAAGGTTTCCACATTCTTCTGGTAGAGTTTCTGAAAGCAGCTCCTTCTCTCTTTCCCTCCCAAATGGGAGATAAACATGAAGAGGATGCATGTACCCTTGATTGCCAGTAGTAGCCACTACAGATCCAAAGGAGATTAATATTAGGAAGAAGACCACACTTTTAAGGGAGAGGAACAGCATGGAAACAGCTAAGACCTTCATGATATTGATTGAACCGCCCTGCCTCTAGCCTTCCTGCTGCACAATACATTTCTTTATTATTTAAGATCTCTTGAGTTATATCTTCTTTACTTATGCCCTAAAGCATACTAATGTATTTATATATAAATGGGATTTTACTAGGCAGGGTGTTTTGTAATCTACTTTTTTCTTTACATACTATATCATGTAAATTTGCCATGTAAATATAGATGTCATATCACCATTTAAAATTAAGTATTGCATGGTATGTGTGTGTGTGTTTGTGGGTGTGTGTAACTTGATATATTATACTAGTTGTCTCTCTACAGAAATTTTATTTTACTTTCTTAGTTTATTTGTTTCTTACTGCAAAACTCAGTGGCTTAAAACATCACATATTTATCGTCTCACAGTTTCGTGGGTCTTGAATCCAAGCATGGCTTAGCTGGGTCCTCTATTTAAAGGTCTCTTAAGAGGCTGCAGTCAGGGTATCGGCTAGAGCCAAAGTCATCTCAGGATTCCACTGGGCAGATCCATTTCTCAGCTTCCTCAGTGGCTGTTGACAGGATCCAGTTCCTGGAGAGCTGTTGGACTGACGGCTTCAGTTCCTTCCTCACTGTTGACCCGAGGCCACCCTCTGTTCCTTACTCTATGCTCCTCTTCCCCAGAGCAAGCGAACAAGAAGGGCCAGCAAGAGAGAAGCCACAGTCTTTTGTACCATGATCTCAGAACTGACATCCATCACTTTAGCAGTGTTCTGTTCTTTAGAATCAAGTCCCAAGGTCCAGCTGACACTCAAGGGGAGGGGATTACATAAGGGTGTGACTCCCAGGAGGCAGGGATCATCAGGAGCTATTTTAGAAGGGTACCTATCCCACTTTCTGCCTTACAGTTACCTGTACGCCAAGGAGAGAGAGGCCTCAGAATGAAATCAACACTTCTAATACCTTGATCTTGGACCTCTAGCCTCCAGAATGGAGAGAAAATAAATTTCTGTTGTTTAAGCCACCTAGTCTGTGGTACTTTGTTATGGCTGCACTAAAAAACTAATAAACCCCTCTATGAATATCTGGGTTAATATATTACTAATTGCCTTCCAGAATTTACTGTGCCTTCTGGAACCTGTAAAAGTGCCCATTTCCTCACATATTCAGTAACGTTACACATTATTACCTTTTTTAGCCTTCACCAATCTGACCTCTGAATAATGGTATCACATTATTTAATTTTACAATTCTTTGAATCCTAGTAAATTTGGACATCTTTTTGATTTATTTATTGACTAGCTCTGTTTCTATTTTGTGTCTTTTCTGAATTCTCATTTTTTTTCTGTTAGAGAATTTGTGTTTTTCTTTTTGGTTTATAAGAAGTCTTTGTATATTAGGAATATTAATTTTTTGTCAGGTTGCAAATGTTTTCCCCAAATTTTTGCTTTAGTTTAAAATTTGTAATATCTTTTGCAAAACATAAGTTTTAAATTTAAATGTAGCCAAATCTGTCACTTTCTTCTTTTACTTTTGTACATGTTAAGGCTCTATCTATCGAGCTCAGTAGATAAATATTGACATTATTTTCTTATAGCTATCTTATGGTTCATTTATAAATATCTAATTCTTCTGGAATTTATGTGTATATGATTTACATGATAGGAAGCATCATTTTTTCCCCAAATGATTAGTCATTTGTCCTAATCCCATTTAATAAATCCATTCTTTCCCTGACGATCTGAATGTACACTTTATTATATACTAACTTTAAAAGTATATATATTTGCATTTGATTATAGATCCTACATTTTCTTTTATTGATCTACCTGTTCTTGTATTAATACTGTTACTTCATAATATGGTTAAATATGCCATATGGATTGGCTTCCCTCATTGTCTCTCCTCACCCCAAAAAAAACCATTTTGACTATTTCCAGGCATTTTTCCCATCTAAAAGAACTTTAGAAATTCCGCTGAATTTTTTTTCCTTCTAGTTTTTTTGAGGTATAATTGACATACAGCACTGTATAAGTTTAAGGTGTACATTATAAAGAGTTGATTGACTTACATCATGAAATAATTACCACAGTAAGTTTAGTGAACATCTATCATCTCATATAGATAGAAAATGAAAGAGAAAGGAAAAAATATTTTTCCTTGTGATGAGCACTCTAAGGATTTATTACTCTCTTAACTACTTTCGTATAATGTAACACACAGCAGTGCCAATTATACTCATTATGCTGTACATCACACCCCTAGTACTTATTTATCTTATAACTAGAAGCTTGTACCTTTTGACCACCTTCATCCAATTCCCCCTTCCTCCATCCCCCCACCTCCGGTAACCACAAATCTGATCTCTTTTTCTATGAGTTTGTTTGTTTTTGAAGTATAATTGACCTATAACACTGTTAGTTCCTGGTGCACAACACAGTGATTGGATATTTCCATACAATACAAAATGATGACCATGATAAGTCAAGTTACCATCTGTTCCCTTACAAAGATGTTACATTATTTTTGACTATATTCCCCACGCTGTACCTTTCATCTGGTGACTCATTTATTTTGTAACTGGAAGTTTGTACCTCTTAGTCTCCCTCACCTATTTCTCCCCTCCCCCTAACCTCCTCCCCTCTAGCAACCATCTATTTATTCTCTGTATCTATGACTCTGTTTCTGTCTTGTTATGTTTGTTCATTTGTTTTGTTTTTTATATTCCACATATGAGTGAAATCATAAGGTGTTTGTCTTTCTCCGTCTGACTTATTTCACTTAACATAATACCTTATAGGTCCATCCATGTTGTCACAAATGGCAAGATTTCATTTTTTATGACTGAGTAATATTACATTTTATATATATATATTATATATATAATATTCTTACTATATATATATTCTTTATCCATTCATTTATCAGTGGGCACTTAGGTTGCTTCCGTATCTTGGTTATTGTAAATGCTATGATGAACATAGGGGTGCATATATCTTTTCAAATTAGTGTTTTTGTTTTCTTCAGATAAATACCCAGGAGTAGAATTGCTGGATCATATGGTAGTTCTATTTTTAAGTTTTTAAGGAACCTCCATACTGTTTTCCATAGTGGCTGCACCAATTTACATTCACACCAACAGTGCACAAGTGTTCCCTTTTCTCTACCTCCTCATCAATACATCTTTTTGATAATAGCCATTTTGACAGGTGTGAGGTGATATCTCATTGTGGTTTTGATTTGCATTTCCCTGATGATTAGTGATATTGAGCATCTGTTTATGTGCCTGTTGGTCATCTGTATGTCTTCTTTGGAAAAAATGTCTATTCAGTTTCTCTGCCAATTTTTAAATTGAATCATTTATATTTTTTGATGTTGAGTTGTATGAGTTCTTTGTATGTTTTGGATATTAACTCCTTATCAGGTACTTTGTTTGCAAATATCATCTACCATTCAATAGGCAGCCTTTTTGTTTTGTTGGTAGTTTCATTCACTGTGCAAAAGCTTTTTACTTTGATGTGGAAATTTCATTGACTTTTAATTGTCGTTCATTTTAATTTCATTAACTTGTGATACATTTCTAAATTAATGTAGGAAGAATTGATATATTTGCAAGCCAGTTTTTTCATAAGAGGGATTGTATATCTCTACATTTACTCTAGTCTTTTTTATGTCACGCAGTGGTTTTCCTCATATTTACACATTACTTTTTGTTTTGTTTTGTTTCTCTGTCTTTCCCTCCAGATTTTGCTGTATCATGAATGGAGCTTTTTTTAAACCTCTTTGTTTTTCTAGTTGATAATTGATGGTGTATATTAAAGCTATTTATTTATTTGTTCAAATATTTTATTTTTTCAACACATTTTTTGAGTGCTTAATAAGTAATAGACACTGGTCTAATCACTGAGACTGTAGCAGTGATCAAAATAGACAAAATTTTCTGCCCTCAAGAAACTTACATTCTTGGGGGAGGGGATGAGATAAATAGTAAACACAAAAGCAATATATGATCTGTCATATGGTAAGAAGTACCAAATGAAGCAGGGAAGGGAATAGTCAGCACAAGCGAAGAGGTGAATTTTAATATTAAATAGGGTAGTTAGGGGAGGCCTCAATGAGAAAATAATTTTTGAGCCAATACCTGAGGAGTTAGGGAGCAGACGTTTATTTATGTGGATGAATAAGTTTCCTGACTGAAGGAACAGCAAATGCAAAAGTCATGAGGCGGAAGCTGGTGCATCCAAAGAATAAGGAAGTTGGTGTGGCCCGCGTGAGAAAGGGAAGAGAAGTGGAAGATGCAGTAAGGAGGGGTAGATGGTATGGCCTGGTAGGTTACTGTAAGGACTTTGGCTTCTAGTCCGAGTCAGAGTTTCCTGCTTGATTCTGTAGGACTGGCTTTATATACGTTCTTCATTTTTTACTCCCCATAAAGTCCTCAGCCCACTGAATTCTGGTAACTGTCACTGTCATCAATCCATACTTTCACGACATTGCTAAGGTCACTGGTGACTTTGTCAGTAAATAAAATGGGCATTTTCAGTCCTTGCCTTGTATTAATTACCTCTCAGCAGTCGACCATGCTGACCATTGCCCGCTGCTCGCAGCCCCGTCTCTTCCTGGCTCCCACGACCCCACAGTCTTCTTGCTTTTCTCCCATCTGTCTTGCTCCTCCTTTCTGTCTCATTTGCAGGTTCACCTCTTCTACCTAGCTCCCGAGGGTCAGAATTTCTCAAGGTATCAACTTTTGCCCCTTCCTCTTTTAACCTCATGCATTCTGTCTGGGCATTTATGTTTCACCTCTCTTATTTATGTTTCAGCTTCAGTTATCTTTGAAGAGGCCGTTGACTCCCATAGTAAATGTCCAGCTCAGACTTCTCTTCTGAGCCTCAGACCTGCAGGAGCAATAAACTCAATTGCCTATAAATCATGTCCCACCAGATATTTCTAAAACATGCTGAATTATACCAGTCCGATATTGGATTCATAATCTGCCGCCTAGTCTTGCTATCTCAGCAAATGTGTCTCCATGTACACCCACTTACACAAGCCAGAAGAGATCTTGGCATCATCCTGGACACCCCCTTTTCCATCAACTCCCATACTGGTTTCACGACCAATTCCTAATATTTTTTAAATTTAATTTTTATTTTATATTAGAATATAGTTGATTTACCATGTTGTGTTAGTTTCAGATGTACAACAAAGTGATTCAGTTATACATATACATATATCCATTCTTTTTCAGATTCTTTGCCCATGTAGGTTATTACAGAATATTGAGTAGAGTTCCCTGTGCTATACAGTAGCCAAGTCCTATTATTTCACTTTCTAATTCTCACTCATATCTGTCCACTTCATTCCATGTCTACTCCTGCCAGCCTAATTCTCTCTCTTGGAATGCTGCAGATACTCCTAACTGACTTTCTTGTGTCTCCTTTGGCCCTCCTCCCATCCAGCCTTCCGCACTGTAGCCAGAGGAGATCTTTTCTGAAGTGCCAGTCTGCGCATGTCACCCCAGCTTAAAACCCTTCAGTTCAGATTCTTAACTTGGCTACCACAGGCCCTGCATGGTTCCATCTCCTCCTTCCTCTCCTGCCTCGTCTTGTCTCTCCTCCTGGCTCTCTGTCCACCAACCACTCTAGTCCTTGAATTTCAGCTTCTCCATCTTGTTCTGCTGTCAGTTCCCATCCAGTTCCCGTGCGGCTGAATATATCCAGCTGTTCTCAAGCTCCTCAACTGAACTTCAACATCACTTTTTCAGCCTTTCTTGGCCCTCCCTCCCATCTTTGTTGCCTTCAGAGCACTTATTTCAATTTGTAACAATGTGCTCATTTGTGGGAATTTCTAGGTGAATGTCTTTCTGGCTCACTCAACCATGAGTTCAGGAGAACAGGGACTGTTTGTTCACCATTAAATCCTTAGGCCTAGCGCCCGAACCTGGCACATTGTAGGCACTCAGTAAATATTTGAGGAAAGAATCAGTGAAGCCCTTTTTGCTTCTTAGAACTAAACCAAACGTTGCACGCATTTTTGCATAACTGGCACACTAGTACACATATTTTTATTTGCGTAGGCAACTTATTTCTATAAACATAAAAGCACCCCTTTTGAGAGGTTTCTGAGTTTTTCTGGAGCTGCTAGAGAAGAAATTGCTGTTGGGTATTTTCTTCCTTTATCAAGATCTGATATAACTCCTCTGTTCTTTGTGCCTGCCCCCACCCCCCCCCCCCCCCCCACCCCCCCCCCGACCCCAAGGGCTGGGGGGGCGGGGGGGGGCGGGGGGGGGGGGGGGGGGGGGGGGGGGGGCGTTAGAATATAGTTGATTTACCATGTTGTGTTAGTTTCAGATGTACAACAAAGTGATTCAGTTATACATATACATATATCCATTCTTTTTCAGATTCTTTGCCCATGTAGGTTATTACAGAATATTGAGTAGAGTTCCCTGTGCTATACAGTAGCCAAGTCCTATTATTTCACTTTCTAATTCTCACTCATATCTGTCCACTTCATTCCATGTCTACTCCTGCCAGCCTAATTCTCTCTCTTGGAATGCTGCAGATACTCCTAACTGACTTTCTTGTGTCTCCTTTGGCCCTCCTCCCATCCAGCCTTCCGCACTGTAGCCAGAGGAGATCTTTTCTGAAGTGCCAGTCTGCGCATGTCACCCCAGCTTAAAACCCTTCAGTTCAGATTCTTAACTTGGCTACCACAGGCCCTGCATGGTTCCATCTCCTCCTTCCTCTCCTGCCTCGTCTTGTCTCTCCTCCTGGCTCTCTGTCCACCAACCACTCTAGTCCTTGAATTTCAGCTTCTCCATCTTGTTCTGCTGTCAGTTCCCATCCAGTTCCCGTGCGGCTGAATATATCCAGCTGTTCTCAAGCTCCTCAACTGAACTTCAACATCACTTTTTCAGCCTTTCTTGGCCCTCCCTCCCATCTTTGTTGCCTTCAGAGCACTTATTTCAATTTGTAACAATGTGCTCATTTGTGGGAATTTCTAGGTGAATGTCTTTCTGGCTCACTCAACCATGAGTTCAGGAGAACAGGGACTGTTTGTTCACCATTAAATCCTTAGGCCTAGCGCCGGAACCTGGCACATTGTAGGCACTCAGTAAATATTTGAGGAAAGAATCAGTGAAGCCCTTTTTGCTTCTTAGAACTAAACCAAACGTTGCACGCATTTTTGCATAACTGGCACACTAGTACACATATTTTTATTTGCGTAGGCAACTTATTTCTATAAACATAAAAGCACCCCTTTTGAGAGGTTTCTGAGTTTTTCTGGAGCTGCTAGAGAAGAAATTGCTGTTGGGTATTTTCTTCCTTTATCAAGATCTGATATAACTCCTCTGTTCTTTGTGCCTGCCCCCACCCCCACCCCCACCCCCACCCCCACTCAGGATTGAGTAAACACACACATTCTGAGATGATAGCTATCCAACACTGTTAATGACTTTTCCAAACGTGTTAAGGGTGTTGTTGTTTTTTGTTTTTGTTTTTTTTTCAATTTTTTATTTTCTATGCAGGAGTCATTTCCCCTTTATTGCTATTTTTTTTAACATCTTTATTGGAGTATAATTGCTTTACAATGGTGTGTTAGTTTCTGCTTTACAACAAAGTGAATCAGTTATACATATACATATGTTCCCATATCTCTTCCCTCTTGCGTCTCCCTCCC